>NC_060181.1:21413474-21783474 GCF_021184085.1 Oncorhynchus gorbuscha | reverse complement strand
AGAAATGCCATCACGAATGTACCCATTATTCCACTAGGCAGAGAGAAATGCCATCACTAACGTACCCATTATTCCACTAGGCAGAGAGAAATGCCATCACTAATGTACCCATTATTCCACTTGGCAGAGAGAAATGCCATCACTAATATACCCATTATTCCACTAGGCAGAGAGAAATGCCATCACTAATGTACCCATTATTCCACTAGGCAGAGAGAAATGACATCACTAATGTTCCCATTATTCCACTAGGCAGAGAGAAATGCCATCACTAATGTACACATTATTCCACTAGGCAGAGAGAAATGCCATCACTAATATACCCATTATTCCACTAGGCAGAGAGAAATGCCATCACTAATATACCCATTATTCCACTAGGCAGAGAGAAATGCCATCACTAATATACCCATTATTCCACTAGGCAGAGAGAAATGCCATCACTAATGTACCCATTATTCCACTAGGCAGAGAGAAATGCCATCACTAATGTACCCATTATTCCACTAGGCAGAGAGAAATGCCATCACTAATGTACCCATTATTCCACTAGGCAGAGAGAATAAACAGAAATCCCCTCCATAATGCTCACTCACAACCCCTTACTGTATTTAAAATGGACTATAACCTGAGCAGGGGACCAGACTGCCTCATTGATCCCAAATGCATCAAAGTGCTCAAATAAGCCTCTTCTCTTACAGTCTGCTAGTGCTTTCCACAGTGAAGCTGAAAGAACATTAAAAATCAAATAAAAAATCAAATAAAAACATTGTTTTGAGTTTATAGAGTTATCACAATATGGGCCAAAACCAAGTGTCATCATTAAAAGCAGTAACATTGTGGCTAGTAGAGCGCTAGAGGACAGCCAGACTAGTAGAGCCCTAGAGGACAGCCAGACTAGTAGAGCCCTAGAGGACAGCCAGACTAGTAGAGCGCTAGAGGACAGCCAGACTAGTAGAGCCCTAGAGGACAGCCAGACTAGTAGAGCGCTAGAGGACAGCCAGACTAGTAGAGCCCTAGAGGACAGCCAGACTAGTAGAGCGCTAGAGGACAGCCAGACTAGTAGACCAACATGACCATGAGCTGTACCTTCTGTAGTCTAAACAACTGAACGGAGCTTTATTGATCCTTTGGAGGGAATTAAGTGGTGCCATCCTGAATCAGACAGAGGTGATGACGTCAGAGTGGTGGTCATTACCAGAGGTCGATCGATTATGATTTTTCAACGCCGATACCAATTATTGGAGGTCCAAAAAAGCCGATGCCAATTAATCGGACGATTTTTATACAGTTAAACTCAGTTTTTCACAATTCCTGACATTTCATCCCAGTAAAAGCTCAGGTCAGTTTGGGTCACCACTTTATTTTAAGAATGTGAAATGTCAGAATAATAGTAGAAAGAATGATTTAAGCTTTTACTTCTTTCATCACATTCCCAGTGGGTCAGACGTTTACATACACTCAATTAGTATTCGGTAGCATTACCTTTAAAATATTTAACTGGAGTTAAATGTTTCTTGTAGCCTTCCACAAGCTTTCCACAATAAGTTGGGTGAATTCTGGCCCATTCCTCCTGACAGAGCTGGTGTAACTGAGTCAGATTTGTAGGCCTTCTTGCTCGCACACAGTTTTTCAGTTCTGCCCACAAATGTTCTATAGGACTGAAGTCAGGGCTTTGTGATGGCCACTACAATGCCTTGTTGTCCCTAAGCCATTTTGCCACAACTTTGGAAGTATGCTTGGGGTCATTGTCCATTTGGAAGATCCATTTGCGACCAAGCTTTAACTTCCTGACTGATGTCTTTAGATGTTGCTTAAATATACTTACATAATTTCCGTCCTCATAATGCCATCTATTTGGCTGTCCTCTAGGGCTCTACTATTTTGCGAAGTGCACCAGTCCCTCCTGCAGCAAAGCACCCCCACAACATGATGCGGCCACCACCGCGCTTCACGGTTGGGATGGTGTTCTTCGGCTTGCAAACCTTACCTTACCTCTTTCCCCCAAACATAACGATGGTCATTATGGCCAAATAGTTCTATTTTTGTTTCATCAGACCAGAGGACATTTCTCCAAAAAGTACAATCTTTGCCCCATGTGCAGTTGCAAACCGTAGTCTGGCTTTTTTATGGCAGTTTCGGAGCAGTGGCTTCTCCTTGCTGAGCTGCCTTTCAGGTTATTTCGATATAGGACTCGTTTTACTTTGGATATAGATACTTTTGTACCCGTTTCCTCCAGCATCTTCATAAGGTCCTTTGCTGTTGTTCTAGGATTGATTTGCACTTTTTGCACCAAAGTACGTTCATCTCTTGGGGCGGCAGCGTAGCCTAGTGGTTAGAGCGTTGGACCAGTAACCAGAAGGTTGCGAGTTCAAACCCCCGAGCTGACAAGGTACAAATCTGTCGTTCTGCCCCTGAACAGGCAGTTAACCCACTGTTCCCAGGCCGTCATTGAAAATAAGAATGTGTTCTTAACTGACTTGCCTGGTTAAATAAAGGTCAAATAAAAATCTCTAGGAGACAGAACGCATCTCCTTCCTGAGCGGTATGACAGCTGCGTGGTCTCATGGTGTTTATACTTGCATACTATGGTTTGTACAGTTGAAAGTGGTACCTTCAGGCATTTGAAAATTGCTCCCAAGGATGAACCAGACTTGTGGAGGTCTATAATTCTTTTTCTTTTAAGTCTTGGCTGATTTATTTTGATGTTCCCATGATGTCAAGCTAAGAGGCACTGAGTTTGAAGGTAGGCCTTGAAATACATCCACAGATACACCTCCAATAGACTCAAATGATGTCAATTTGCCTATCAGAAGCCATGACATCGTTTTGTGGAATTTTCCAAGCTGTTTCAAGGCACAGTCAACTTAGTGTATGTAAACCTCTGACCCACTGGAATTGTGATACAGTGAATTTTAAGTGAAATAATCTGTCTGTAAACAATTGTTGGAAAAAATTAATTGTATCATGATTACCGATTGTTATGAAATCGTCCCTAATTAAAATCGGCCATGCTGATTAATCGATCGACCTCCAGTCATTACCTTTAGGCTCTCTCCCTCAGTCTGCGATGGAAAGACACTAGCTCATCACTCTCACTCTGAGATGGAAAGACACTAGCTCATCACTCTCAGTCTGCGATGGAAAGACACTAGCTCATCACTCTCAGTCTGCGATGGAAAGACACTAGCTCATCACTCTCACTCTGAGATGGAAAGACACTAGCTCATCACTCTCACTCTGAGATGGAAAGACACTCACTAGTGTCAGAGTGACTTTGATCTCCAGGAAAGAAGGAATGATGCTCTCAGGTCACAGGGATGACTGAAGGCTCAGTCCAGTCAGTCCTCCCTCCACTCCACTGTGTGTCACAGGGAATGAATCAGTCCCATACCTAATGACTCAGTGGAATCAGCAAACCATGAACACATGTCTGTGACTGTCCGTTATAAATATCGCTCCGTCTGAAGACCGTCATTGAACGTCTACTGTTCAGTGTAGCTCAGGTTGCAAAATGTCCAGGTTTTCAGGAAGTCCTGGTTGGGAGGAAGTCCTTATTCCCCCCTGATTCCAGGAATCTTCTGACCAGGATTTTAGGGGAAATGTACCAGAATTCTGGAACTCTGTCTCTAGCCTACTTACTACTGAAGACCAAAGGTCTCTCCATGACTACTGAAGACCAAACGTCTGCAGTATGTCCATCTATGAGACAGAGATCAGAGGGATAACGTCTCTGTGTGCAACAGAGCCACATAACTACACTGAAGAGATTACCCAAACCAACACAACTCTTTAGCAACCCACCCTCCTTCCCTCCCTCGCCAGGCTGCCAATCACTCAACCACTGGTCTGGAAGTTGTTTTTGGACCAGAAGCAGCATTCCTGGAAGTGCATCATTCCCGGATCTCCGGCAAGTCTAAATCAAATGTATTACATTGAAACAACTAGAACCTGTACACATGCTGAAATGGTGAAGGTGCATAAAGATGGAGGAATTGTTATACGACGTCATTGTTTTTAGCACTACCCATAGAGTTCTTAAACTATGGTGCACAACATCATTGTTTTTAACACTACCCATAGAGTTCTTAAACTATGGTGCACGACGTCATTGTTTTTAGCACTACCCATAGAGTTCTTAAACTATGGTGCACAACATCATTGTTTTTAGCACTACCCATAGAGTTCTTAAACTATGGTGCACAACGTCATTGTTTTTAGCACTACCCATAGAGTTCTTAAACTATGGTGCACAACATCATTGTTTTTAGCACTACCCGTAGAGGTGGTCCTGTGTAGCTCAGTTGGTAGAGCATGGCGCTTCTAACGCCAGGGTAGTGGGTTCGATCCCCGGGACCACCCATACGTAGAATGTATGCACACATGACTGTAAGTCGCTTTGGATAAAAGCGTCTGCTAAATGGCATATATTATTATTATATTATTCTTAAACTATGGTGCACAACATCATTGTTTTTAGCACTACCCGTAGAGTTCTTAAACTATGGTGCACAACATCATTGTTTTTAGCACTACCCATAGAGTTCTTAAACTATGGTGCACAACATCATTGTTTTTAGCACTACCCATAGAGTTCTTAAACTATGGTGCACAACATCGTTCAATATGCCAGTAAATCAGCACAATCAACTATTTCATAAAAACAAAATAAAAAGTGTCCGTCTTGGAGCTCGAATTGGGACCATGTATACTGTACTAATGCCGATACAACAAAAGAATAAGGGACCATGTATACTGTACTAATGCCGATACAACAAAAAAATAAGGGACCATGTATACTGTACTAATGCCGATACAACAAAAGAATAAGGGACCATGTATACTGTACTAATGCCGATACAGCAAAAGAATAAGGGACCATGTATACTGTACTAATGCCGATACAACAAAAAAATAAGGGACCATGTATACTGTACTAATGCCGATACAACAAAAGAATAAGGGACCATGTATACTGTACTAATGCCAATACAACAAAAGAATAAGGGACCATGTATACTGTACTAATGCCGATACAGCAAAAGAATAAGGGACCATGTATACTGTACTAATGCCGATACAACAAAAAATAAGGGACCATGTATACTGTACTAATGCCGATACAACAAAAGAATAAGGGACCATGTATACTGTACTAATGCCGATACAACAAAAGAATAAGGGACCATGTATACTGTACTAATGCCGATACAACAAAAGAATAAGGGACCATGTATACTGTACTAATGCCGATACAACAAAAGAATAAGGGACCATGTATACTGTACTAATGCCGATACAACAAAAGAATAAGGGACCATGTATACTGTACTAATGCCGATACAACAAAAGAATAAGGGACCATGTATACTGTACTAATGCCGATACAACAAAAGAATAAGGGACCATGTATACTGTACTAATGCCGATACAGCAAAAGAATAAGGGACCATGTATACTGTACTAATGCCGATACAACAAAAGAATAAGGGACCATGTATACTGTACTAATGCCGATACAACAAAAGAATAAGGGACCATGTATACTGTACTAATGCCGATACAGCAAAAGAATAAGGGACCATGTATACTGTACTAATGCCGATACAACAAAAGAATAAGGGACCATGTATACTGTACTAATGCCGATACAACAAAAAATAAGGGACCATGTATACTGTACTAATGCCGATACAACAAAAGAATAAGGGACCATGTATACTGTACTAATGCCGATACAACAAAAAATAAGGGACCATGTATACTGTACTAATGCCGATACAACAAAAGAATAAGGGACCATGTATACTGTACTAATGCCGATACAACAAAAGAATAAGGGACCATGTATACTGTACTAATGCCGATACAACAAAAGAATAAGGGACCATGTATACTGTACTAATGCCGATACAACAAAAAAATAAGGGACCATGTATACTGTACTAATGCCGATACAACAAAAGAATAAGAGACCATGTATACTGTACTAATGCCGATACAACAAAAGAATAAGAGACCATGTATACTGTACTAATGCCGATACAGCAAAAGAATAAGAGACCATGTATACTGTACTAATGCCGATACAACAAAAGAATAAGAGACCATGTATACTGTACTAATGCCGATACAACAAAAGAATAAGAGAGCGATGTACAATATGGCGAACTTTACAAACAAGCCATTTGTGGTAATTACATGGCTGGGGACATATTTTTGCCATTGTTGCATTTCACACTGTCCTTTTGAGGCGCAGCCGGGAACTAGTTCTGTACGATGGTGGGATCGATAAACCAGGAGGATTCAACATCGTTTTAAATTTCCAGTTTGAGAACATTTGTCTTCCTAGTCGATTCCAACAGCGAAGAACAGAAAGAGTACGTGGCCACTGCTCAACGAGAATAGCCTACGCAGCTGCCAACACCTCAAACATGTTGACACATTTACGCCGACATCACCCCAGTATTCCTACCCCTCAGAGCAAGATGGAAACAAAAAAACACAACGGTCTCCCATCTGCATTCAAGCAGCCCTTCACAGCTGATTCTGACCAGGCCAAAGACACGACAAGCGCAACAGGTTTGTTTATAGTGGTTGAGAAAAAGAGGGGGTTTCAGCACCTCGTGGAAGTGCTCGAGCCACGTTACGAACTTTGCCCCCTCTCGCACAGGTAGTACCCGCTCTATATAAGCAAGTTAAAGCCAATGTTGTCAATGAATTGGCCAACGCCCCCTGTGATGCACTTATAACAGACGGATGGACCTCCAGGGAGACAGAAAGCTACTCAACATTGACAGCCCATCACATTACCCTGGAGTGGAAAAGGAGAGTAGCTACAGACATGCCCCCTTTATGAGTCACACTCTGTAAGAACATATAGCTAGGGCCTAAACACCATCTGAGCCATGTTTGCATATTCATTTCACACACACTGCACTTTATTTCAGTGTTGTTGTTGAGTCATTTAAGTAAACAAAGTTATTTCTCATCAGGTATTGTATGACTCATGATCATATGAAATCACGAAAACCAACACTTTACATTTTCTTAAATAAATACAAGTGAACTACAGAAACTGTTGGCAATTAATTTCACCGCTGTATCAAAACATGACCCCAAAACCGCAATACGTACCTAGACGTGGTGAACCATTACACCCCTACTGCTCAGTATAATAGAGTGGAGAAGCCTGGATTTAAGAAATCGAACCACATGAGAGCCGGATCTGCTGGTCCCTGGTGAAAAGGGATTCTCCCAGGGGGGGGTGGATGTCCCATCCCCTCACCCCTTTACACCCTCCCAAGTCTCCCCCTGAGAGGATGTAGCAGTGTAGCCACAGCAGGTTTAGCCATAAGCTCTTCTCTACTCTGAGTTGTTTCCTCTGCCATGGTCAAAGCCCTCTGGAATGTTGTCCGTCTGTCTGCTGTGTCTCAGGGACACACGTCTGTCTGCTGTGTCTCAGGGACACACGTCTGTCTGCTGTGTCTCAGGGACACACGTCTGTCTGCTGTGTCTCAGGGACACACGTCTGTCTGCTGTGTCTCAGGGACACACGTCTGTCTGCTGTGTCTCAGGGACACACGTCTGTCTGCTGTGTCTCAGGGACACACGTCTGTCTGCTGTGTCTCAGGGACACACGTCTGTCTGCTCAGTCTCAGGGATACACGTCTGTCTGCTCAGTCTCAGGGACACACGTCTGTCTGCTGTCTCAGGGACACACGTCTGTCTGCTGTCTCAGGGACACACGTCTGTCTGCTGTCTCAGGGACACACGTCTGTCTGCTGTCTCAGGGACACACGTCTGTCTGCTCTGTCTCAGGGACACACGTCTGTCTGCTCTGTCTCAGGGACACACGTCTGTCTGCTCTGTCTCAGGGACACACGGGACACACGTCTGTCTGCTCTGTCTCAGGGACACACAGGAGTACACGTCTGTCTGCTCCGTCTCAGGGACACACAGGAGTACACGTCTGTCTGCTCCGTCTCAGGGACACACAGGAGTACACGTCTGTCTGCTCCGTCTCAGGGACACACAGGAGTACACGTCTGTCTGCGCTGTCTCAGGGACACACAGGAGTACACGTCTGTCTGCTCTGTCTCAGGGACACACAGGAGTACACGTCTGTCTGCTCTGTCTCAGGGACACACAGGAGTACACGTCTGGACAGGGCCGCACACTGCTGCTTCACAGTAACAGGTCTGTTTGATGTATCTGTCCACATGATAAATCACTAAGTGATTTCAGACCCGCCTCAAAGTTACTGTACAACACAGTGATGCTATTCACATAACTTATTAGCAATAATAAACACCCCAAAAATAACTCCGCTAGTGGATCTATTAGCCTAGTGGATACATTCACCAAACAGTTGTCAATTATAGCAGTACTGGTTCAGTGACCAAATAGTTATGCTAACTACAATAGAACCTGTTTCTCTGGTCAGTCTCTCTGTGCTGGGAAAAACAATTGGACCTGACGTCATGGTTCTGGACCAAGTGACGTCACGGTTCCCCAAACAAGACAGGGGGACATAATGATAACCCTGGTATGATTGATGTGCTGAAAACTAAATTATCCCGTGACAGTTTGTCAAACTAAGCAGCTTTCCTGAATTAACACGTTTTAAGAAAGGGACAGGCGTGGTGCCGGGGACCATATGAAAGACAAGAGGAATCGGGACCAGACCCCAAGCTAGCTAATGCATTCACCAGCTGAAGCTGACGAGGGGGTGGAAGGTGGTGGGTGGATGTGCCCGTTGGTGCTGCAGATTTTGCGGTCCAGGTTCCTAGGTCCCAGTACAACCACAGAGGTCAATTAGCAAAGTGTGTTTGATATTTCAGACGTTTATGGATGCGTCTGCCCACCGCAAGTATCTCACACACACACACACACACACACACACACACACACACACACACACACACACACACACACACACACACACACACACACACACACACACACACACACACACACACACACACACACACACACACACACACACACACCTGTCAGTGTCCCTGTCTGTCTCTGAGGCTGAGAAGGGGAGCCCCCCCCCCGGTGAACAGGAGAAGGAGACCCTCCTGGGAACAGAAGAAGGAGACCCTCCTGGGAACAGGAGAAGGAGACCCTCCTGGGAACAGGAGAAGGAGACCCTCCTGGGAACAGGAGAAGGAGACCCTCCTGGGAACAGGAGAAGGAGACCCGCCTGGGAACAGGAGAAGGAGACCCGCCTGGGAACAGGAGAAGGAGACCCGCCTGGGAAGAGCTGCTGTCTCACACATGGGACACTGTCCAACAAAATGCTTACTTGCAGGTTCCTTCAACAATTCAACAACAATAAGAAATAATAAAAGTAAAATGTTTCTGTAGAAAAGAAGTGCCTGTCCACATCTCCATCAGATCTGATCACACCCCCTGCTCTGCAACACTCCCTGCTCTGCAACACCCACTGCTCTGCAACACTCCCTGCTCTGCAACACCCACTGCTCTGCAACACTCCCTGCTCTGCAACACTCCCTGCTCTGCAACACTCCCTGCTCTGCAACACCCACTGCTCTGCAACACTCCCTGCTCTGCAACACCCACTGCTCTGCAACACTCCCTGCTCTGCAACACCCACTGCTCTGCAACACTCCCTGCTCTGCAACACCCACTGCTCTGCAACACCCACTGCTCTGCAACACCCACTGCTCTGCAACACCCACTGCTCTGCAACACCCACTGCTCTGCAACACCCCCTGCTCTGCAACACCCACTGCTCTGCAACACTCCCTGCTCTGCAACACTCCCTGCTCTGCAACACCCACTGCTCTGCAACACTCCCTGCTCTGCAACACCCGCTGCTCTGCAACACTCCCTGCTCTGCAACACCCACTGCTCTGCAACACTCCCTGCTCTGCAACACCCACTGCTCTGCAACACCCACTGCTCTGCAACACCCACTGCTCTGCAACACCCACTGCTCTGCAACACCCACTGCTCTGCAACACCCCCTGCTCTGCAACACCCCCTGCTCTGCAACACCCCTGCTCTGCAACACCCGCTGCTCTGCAACACCCACTGCTCTGCAACACTCCCTGCTCTGCAACACCCACTGCTCTGCAACACCCACTGCTCTGCAACACCCACTGCTCTGCAACACTCCCTGCTCTGCAACACCCACTGCTCTGCAACACTCCCTGCTCTGCAACACTCCCTGCTCTGCAACACCCACTGCTCTGCAACACCCCCTGCTCTGCAACACCCCCTGCTCTGCAACACCCCCTGCTCTGCAACACTCCCTGCTCTGCAACACCAACTGCTCTGCAACACCAACTGCTCTGCAACACTCCCTGCTCTGCAACACCCCTGCTCTGCAACACCCCTGCTCTGCAACACCCCCTGCTCTGCAACACCCCTGCTCTGCAACACTCCCTGCTCTGCAACACCCCCTGCTCTGCAACACCCCTGCTCTGCAACACTCCCTGCTCTGCAACACCCACTGCTCTGCAACACCCACTGCTCTGCAACACCCACTGCTCTGCAACACCCACTGCTCTGCAACACCCACTGCTCTGCAACACCCCCTGCTCTGCAACACCCCCTGCTCTGCAATAGTTGGCCTGATGGAAAACCAACCACATTTCAGCTCATTTTCTTTTCCATAACAGACCATTTTAAGACATTATTAGACGGGACAAATGTCCCTTTTTATTTAAACACACATGTCAAAGGGGGGGGGCATCGTTAACTTCTATCTTTAGGTTTCTGACCGGGTTCCTGTGGCTTTCTGATGACAACCATGTCCCTACCATGTTTGTTACCATATTACCCAGGTGTTGGTGATAAACTGGACTGGCCTTGAATACCATCTCCAAGTGTTGGTGATAAACTGGACTGGCCTTGAATACCATCTCCACATGTTGGTGATAAACTGGACTGGCCTTGAATACCATCTCCAAGTGTTGGTGATAAACTGGACTGGCCTTGAATACCATCTCCACGTGTTGGTGATAAACTGGACTGGCCTTGAATACCATCTCCAAGTGTTGGTGATAAACTGGACTGGCCTTGAATACCATCTCCAAGTGTTGGTGATAAACTGGACTGGCCTTGAATACCATCTCCAAGTGTTGGTGATAAACTGGACTGGCCTTGAATACCATCTCCAAGTGTTGGTGATAAACTGGACTGGCCTTGAATACCATCTCCACGTGTTGGTGATAAACTGGACTGGCCTTGAATACCATCTCCAAGTGTTGGTGATAAACTGGACTGGCCTTGAATACCATCTCCAAGTGTTGGTGATAAACTGGACTGGCCTTGAATACCATCTCCAAGTGTTGGTGATAAACTGGACTGGCCTTGAATACCATCTCCAAGTGTTGGTGATAAACTGGACTGGCCTTGAATACCATCTCCACGTGTTGGTGATAAACTGGACTGGCCTTGAATACCATCTCCACGTGTTGGTGATAAACTGGACTGGCCTTGAATACCATCTCCAAGTGTTGGTGATAAACTGGACTGGCCTTGAATACCATCTCCAAGTGTTGGTGATAAACTGGACTGGCCTTGAATACCATCTCCAAGTGTTGGTGATAAACTGGACTGGCCTTGAATACCATCTCCAAGTGTTGGTGATAAACTGGACTGGCCTTGAATACCATCTCCAAGTGTTGGTGATAAACTGGACTGGCCTTGAATACCATCTCCACGTGTTGGTGATAAACTGGACTGGCCTTGAATACCATCTCCAAGTGTTGGTGATAAACTGGACTGGCCTTGAATACCATCTCCACGTGTTGGTGATAAACTGGACTGGCCTTGAATACCATCTCCACGTGTTGGTGATAAACTGGACTGGCCTTGAATACCATCTCCACGTGTTGGTGATAAACTGGACTGGCCTTGAATACCATCTCCACGTGTTGGTGTCTCCTCATCTGCCTGTGTGTTCTGTCATTAATATGCTTAACAACCAATATCTGAGGCTGTCATGACCACGTTGCATTTTAATTTGTATTGCCTATTGTGAATAACAGCCAGTAGCCTAGGCTGCACAGTCACACACGCTAGTTTTACTGACTGCCGTCTCCGTAATATAAAGAAAGCCCTGTATGAGCAGCTTTGAGTCGGGAATGGATGCATTAGAGCGTAACTAGTGAGGGGGTTTGAACTTCGAAAATTGCTTTGCTTGCTTGGCACGGTTCGGACATCTTATTCACAAGAACAAGTGAAATGAATCTGTGGGTGCTACTTTCAATGGTTTATTGTGGGAAATTATACTGGAGTAAATAGGAATGAGCAGAGTGCAGAGCTTCTAAGTCTGAAAAGTGTTAGAAAACGTTTGCTGAAGTGAAGTGGGCCTAATTATACTGGCACTGCCAGACTGGTTTGGTTTGGGCAGTTCCCCTTGACGTCAGCAGCTGTCTATGGAAATGCATTGCTTCAAGCGGGTTGAGGCGACTTGGAGACATGGCTGGTTTTGGGCCGGGACACAGATGAAGCCTACTGCTGGACTAGAAAGCAATGGAAAAGCTCCGTTAAAAGTAGACTTAAGTGAGTAGAGCAGTTGGAGCCAGGCTACTTTAGATGGATGCTTTCTGAAGCCTATTCCTCACTGTATAGATATAGTTACTGGGCACAGGCATGTGAGTGACGCGCCATGTGCAGACACAGCAGCCTGCCTCAGCCTCCTCCCTGTCTCTCTCCACAAATGTAGCTTTGCATTTCCCTCTAATGGGATCATTTATAATCCCAGTAATCTTTACCCCACTAAAGGAATCCAGCCACCCCTACATTTTCCACTCAGCCAATCCAAAACAGAATATGCGCCTGCTGAAAGAATGTGTGCACATGCTATAGTGTGTGTGTGTCTGTGTATTATATAGCGTGTGTTGTGTGAGCGCCGAGTGAGAAAGCGTGTGTGTAAGAGAGCAAGCATGTGTGTGAGAGCAAGCATGTGTGTGGCTTCCATGAGTGGCAGCAGCACGCAGCCCATTAGAGTTGCCTCTTACAGCCACCACTAACAGCCTGGTGGAAAAATGAAATTGGGAAATGACCATGGAATAATATCCAAAACCCAAGAAGCCTGCATGAATAATATGTGAAAATCAACACAGGCACCGAAAAGATTTTCACATTACTACTACTTCAGGTCCATTTAAGGGTCTGGTGCTGCAGCAAGCGAGATCCTTCTGGTAAGACAGATTATGTTGCAGTTTGGACAGAAGAACGGTGAGGCTACAGGAATCACGGGAGAGACAAAAATCATCTCCCAAAAGACGATAGGGAGTTAATGACTAATCCATGACAGCCATTTGGCTGAGCTTTGCGTGTTTGTTTCAATTAACTATTGAGCAGCGGCATGTATTCATGGATGCCAGGGGAGGCTGGGCTTACCTAAAACATTTACCAACAAATTGTGTTCTATAAATGTCTTTCAATTTGCAAGAGGCTGCTAAATGGATCTCACCAGAGAAAGCAATTAAACAGCACCCTCTGTCTCAGTATGTGTTGCGTATCTATCTGATGCCATCTGGTCAGAAAGAGTATGGCATTTTTGCCCCCGTAGCATTGAATGCAAGGGAAGCCAGCGAGCATTTGGCCTCCCTTGATAATTAAAACCATGTAATAACAGCCCATCAGTGTTGAACTAAACTGAGTGAGCTCTGCTGCAAACGGTCTGGCCCAACCAAAAAGAGTTAAGGGAAGCAAAACTTGCTTCAAACCAATCACCTCACAAGCCAAACGTTATTATTGAAAGTAAAAAATAAATAAAAATTGTTGCATCTTGTTGGGCTGCTGTCCTCCATTGGCTAAAATCGTCCTTTTCCTAAATTAGCCATGGATGGAGATAGGGATCTGGACTTTTACTAGTTTGTAGTTTTACTTAATTCTCCGTACTGGCCAATGATAATAACAGCGAATCTGATCCAACTATTAATTCATACATTGTTGTGCCCCTGTCCGGACAGAAGTTAAACATGTAGCTAGATGTAGTATGCTAATGTTAACTAGCTGTATGACAGAGTCATATACCGTTTAGGCAACATGAAAGAGGAGGATGGCATTGGCGTTTCTATACAAGTAGGGTGACACACACACGTACCATGGACAGCCACATCATATATAGCTTACGTTGATTGAACTAAATCGTTTTTGGATATATTGTAGTTGTCACTTTAAACTAAGCAGAAGTGATTTGAGGATGTTGGAATGTTGTCGTTGAAATGGTGCTGAAATAGTGGCGGAAGCTCCTGTTTTCTTTGTGACTTGCGTTAACTCTCCATGGGTTTTAAATCAAGTCGTTTAGTAGTCTAAAAATGTTGGAAACATTGACCCTGCTGTAGGTCATGTAACTGTTTGTTACATGCAATATGTTTTGTGGACAGACAGATGTTGCTCTCTGGTTGTGTGATGAAACAAAGATGTGGCTGAATTTATTCTGTGTTTATTCACTGTCTTCTTATTGTCTCGGCCTTAGGCCTATATATAAGGACGTCAAGGCGCATGAACTAACAGGTTATAGAACAAACAACGCAATTATCACAACACATAGGTTGTAATATGGCTTTTTACTCCCTGGATTGGCTTCCCTTATGATTTTACCCACGCACCACCACTACTGCTCTTGAGAGCTCCACAAGAAATTTGGCAGATAAATTAATTAATTGAATGAATTTACTTCCTGTGAGAAAAATCATTTCTGAGATCTAAAAACATCAAAAAGGTTGGGGGTCTCAAAACCAGCCGAAGCAGTGTTCCATGGGTGACTGGACAAAACAGATGATCAGGGCCAAATGTGGTCCCCTTCTCCAGCTCTCACTCTTATTATTATTAGACCCCTGAACCGACAGAACTGAGCAGCCTGTTTATATGCTTAATGCATTGTAAATGTACCCGAGAGAAAACACACCATAAAAGAAGGAAACGGGTAAGAAAGGAACACTTTAACGACGGAAAAGCCGGAGTGAGCAATTTCCAACTCAAGAACAAAAGGTCCAAGCTAATTGCATTTTTTGCTTTTTTTTTGGAAGGGGGGATTAAACTTACCTCCTCCCCATTGAATAAATTAATTGAAGTCATGGTTTGTTGTGAGCCTAACAGGTTCTCCACCGTCCCACTCTGTACTTTGTTTTATAAGCGCAGCTCCTCTCGCCACTATGTCGTCTGGGTTGATTTAGGAGCAGTACTGAGCCTGAGCATTTCTCAGCACTGGCCCGTCCAGGTCAGAAACGCCGCCAGGTCCGCATGACAGACAGACAGAGCGAGAACGCGCGAGAGAGAACGAGAGGGGGAGCGAGAGGGCGAGAACGAGAAAGAACGAGGGAGCGAGAGAGGGCGAGGGAGCGATAGGGAGTGGGAGAGCGTGCGAGGGAGTGGGAGAGAGACAGGGAGTGGGAGAGAGAAGGGAGAAATTGAGGCAGTGAGAGAGTGAGACAGTGAGAGAGAGAGAGCGAGGGAGGGAGAGCGGAGAAAGAGAGGGAGGGAGAGCGGAGCGAGAGAGGGAGGGAGAGCGGAGCGAGAGAGCGGAGTGAAGGAGAGAGAGGGGGATTGAGGGAGTGAGGGAGTGAGGGAGAGCGGAGCGAGAGAGAGGGAGGGAGCGGAGTGAAGGAGAGAGAGAGGGATTGAGGGAGTGAGGGGGAGTGAGAGAGGGAGTGAGAGGGAGCGAGGAAGTGAGAGGGAGCGAGAGAGCGTGAGGGAGTGAGAGAGCGTGAGGGAGTGAGAGAGCGTGAGGGAGTGAGAGAGCGTCAGGGAGTGAGAGAGCGTGAGGGAGTGAGAGAGCGTGAAGGAGTGAGAGAGCGCGAGGGAGTACGAGGGAGTGAGAGAGCGCGAGGGAGTGCGAGAGCGCGAGGGAGTGAGAGAGCGTGAGGGAGTGAGAGGGAAAGAGCAGAGCGGAGCGAGAGAAGGGGAGCGGAGTGAAGGAGAGAGAGAGGGAGCGAGGGAGTGAGAGAGGGAGTGAGTGAGAGAGGGATGAGAGGGAGAGAGCGAGGGGGAAAGAGAGCGCGAGGGAGCGAGAGGGAAAGAGAGCGCGAGGGAGCGAGAGAGAGAGAGCGCGAGGGAGAGAGAGAGCACGAGGGAGAGAGAGAGCACGAGGGAGCGAGAGAGCACGAGGGAGCGAGAGAGAGAGAGCACGAGGGAGCGAGAGAGAGAGAGCACGAGGGAGCGAGAGAGAGAGAGCACGAGGGAGCGAGAGAGAGAGAGCACGAGGGAGCGAGAGAGAGAGAGCACGAGGGAGCGAGAGAGAGAGAGCACGAGGGAGCGAGAGAGAGAGAGCACGAGGGAGCGAGAGAGAGAGAGCACGAGGGAGCGAGAGAGAGAGAGCACGAGGGAGCGAGAGAGAGAGAGCACGAGGGAGCGAGAGAGAGCACGAGGGAGCGAGAGAGAGAGCACGAGGGAACGAGAGAGAGCACGAGGGAGCGAGAGAGAGAGCACGAGGGAACGAGAGAGAGAGCGAGGGAGAGCGAGAGATAGAGCGAGGGAGAGCGAGAGATAGAGCGAGGGAGAGCGAGAGATAGAGCGAGGGAGAGCGAGAGATAGAGCGAGGGAGAGCGAGAGATAGAGCGAGGGAGAGCGAGAGATAGAGCGAGGGAGAGCGAGAGATAGAGCGAGGGAGAGCGAGAGATAGAGCGAGGGAGAGCGAGAGATAGAGCGAGGGAGAGCGAGAGATAGAGCGAGGGAGAGCGAGGGAGCGAGAGAGCGAGGGAGCGAGAGAGAGAGCGAGCGGGAGAGAGGGAGGGAGTGGGAGAGAATGGGGGGGTGGGAGAGAGTGAGGGGTGGGAGAGAGTGAGGGAGTGAGAGCTTATCCCACCGGGCAGCCTGGACTAGTCTAAGCCTCCTCTCTGATTGGCCGTTTGTGGTCCGGCACGGGGGACAGTGGGAGTCGTATCAGACTTAACAGGACTCTGGCCTGAGACAAACCCACGCAAGGGGGCTGGTGTCTGGATAGAGGGACGGAGGTTGAGAAAGTGCTTTCCACAGATGGGGAACAGGATTAGATGTCGCACCGTGGAAGTTATAAGGAGCTAATGACTGTCAGATGGCAGACTGGATGCATTTCCCCTATAAGGTGGGAGGAAGGAGTGGGCTGGCCGCTCTGACAGGAAGATAACAAGCATCGTCATCTGTTACTCTCCATGTCAGCATTTATGAGGTAACAAAACGAGACATCTGAAGAAGAGGAACCTCTTAACGAATGCTGTCATGTTATGAGCCGATTCCTCCCATTGTTAATTAACTGCTGCCAGAGAAATGGCCTGCCGTCTGTAATAGCAAGGAAAGGTGGGTATTAGCTCAACCCTAAGAAGAGATCATGGATTGTATTTCAAAAGAGAAACTTCTGAACCGAGTTAGTCATGAATCATATAGTACAGTTGACTGTAGTCAGACCAGAAGCATTTGACCTGATGCAGCCTAGTTCATCGACTGCCATTTCCAAACACTGAATCCATCAAGAGGATTAAAAGATGCATTCAGCATTCTGAATAAATGGTATCCATCTCTCTTTACTGTAAAAATAATCAAACATTTAGCACTGAAAAATGTGTGTACAAAACTGAGGTGATTTACAGCCTTGCTTGTTTGGGGACCCACTGTCCAACATCACGTCGCTGTCAATAAAATCCATTGCATGGAGTGAGACAGGACAAATAAGTGTCATTGACTTACACATATCTATATGGAATAAGTCTAATGAGTGCATTTTAGCCGTTGAGGGCAAATGTATACTTGGTCTGCTAAGAGCATTATAAAACACAGACTGTTAAATCCATCCTATTTCAAAATTGTTTTCACAAGGAAATAAAAATGAATTCAGACAACTCAAGATTTTAATCCAATTGTGTCGACCGAGAAAGAATAAGAGGAGGAAAAGTGTATTTGGAAGAAGATAATCGGAGGACATGTTTTGACTTGAGGAAAACATTATTTCACTACTATCGCATTTATAATCTCACTAATGATTTAATGCTGCAAATAAAACAAATCCAAACATCCCATTTCGTTATAATAAAGAATCAAGGACTTTTCCTTCCATCTATTAGAATAGACAAGATCTCAAAGAATTCATGCGTGGATAAGAACGTGCAAGCTTTAAATATGCCATTTTATGTCCCAACCTTGTTAAGACGAGTTCACTTACCAGTGACATTGAGAAAACAATTAACTATAGTATTAGCCAAAATGCTAACAAGGCTATTTTGTGTCATGTTAACTAAACCTAATCACATGTATAAAAAGTCATATTTAAAATGGATGGTTATTTACATGTGGGCTATATTGTACGCTTAGTAGGAGTCCAACCAGTATGGGGCGGTACTCCAGTCCCAATTCTAACTAATGGAGAAGATGACAAGAGAAATAGACAGGAGCTCCATGCTGACATCCTTCCTGGAAACGGCCTGTACTCTATGGGCCTGTTAGACTCCTAGTCACATCATTAGGAAGAGGCTAACGTTACAGGCTCGATCGGTTCAAACCAGGGAGGGACCAAAAGACGACCACATCATTAAATGATCTGAGGTACCGGTATAAAGATGATGAATTATGAGTATAAAGAGAGGAATAGAGGACTGGTCACACATTTTAGAATTTTCAGTCAGGATTAGAATATTTGGTTTGTCATTTGAAGGACTTCATAGGTAATTGCACGTGGCCAGTGAAATTAGTTGAATATTCTTTCAACCAATTAAAAGCACGTTGCTGATACCCCCGGGAAAGAGTTATAAAATATTGGGCGCATCCAAAGTTAATGTTTGGTAACAAACATTTTCTAAACCTTCTAAACCTATGAGAATTACCCTGTCAACCCTGACACGCTGTCCCAGTCTGAATGTAAACGTTACGTACAGAATTGACTTAAGGGAGATCAGGTCGCTTTCCTGTAATGTGGAAACATCAAGCATCGTCGATGCGTCAACGTCCAATAACACAAACAGTAAGGCCAACATCTGTCATACACTGGATCTGCAAACCTAACAGAGTCTCGAGAACGGTTCTTCCTTTTGTCTTTCTGCCACAGGATGATTCAGTGACAAACAGGTGCTAAACTAGCTACCTGCCGTATTGTCCCTCTGGACCACATTTACTTTCTTTTTAGTTCAAGCAGCATGACTAAATGGATCCAGTCTGGGTTAAAGGAGGAACACGAAAGTGAAAGACAACTCACTCCCCAGAGTGATGGAACCAATGTAGACACCATGACAGCATCAGTCTTGTTGTGGGGGTTAGTCCTAAACTCCCCAAGTAAACACTAATCACACTGTCATAGGGTGGGAAACACTGATGAGGAAGAGTGGGATGATGTTACATTTTCTAGCTAAGTAAGAGCCTTCACCTCCCAGCTTGACTGCACTGGGGTTAAGTTAGGGGTTATGCCACAAATTTGGAAAAATAAAAAGATGAGAAACGGGGTTCCCCATTTTGAACCACTGACATTTAATTGGTCTTTAACTTTGCAGGAGTTTTATGGGTCGCCCGTAGTGTTTGTGTGCGTCCAGTTTACACACAATTAATCAGTAATAGAGAGCGCCCAGAGCAGCCGGGCTTCAACAAAAAGACTCCCTCTTTCACACAATGGTTTCCGGAAGCTTCTTTCCATGACTTTTACCGAGTCGGGTTAAATAAGGAAGCAGATAGTAGCAGATAGTAGATCCACACTCTGCTGGACTCCCTCCCTCCCCAAGCTCCCACAGCCAGCTGGGACATTTGCATACGGAGTGAAGGAGGGAGAGAGGGAGAAAAGAAGGGAAGGAGGGAGGGGGGGGAGGGGGGGGTAGCACCAGACACTCCCACTGGCTATAAAGCCTAACCATACCGAACCTCTCAGACAGAAACCACATGTGGATCTGAGCACTGGGAGAGAGAGTGTGTAAAAGAGAGAGAGAAAGTGCAAGGGACAGACGTGGAGCCGAGCTGAGGGAGCCACGCAGACGTGGATCTGAGAGGAGAGAGCAAGAAAGAGAGAGAGACAAATAGTATCCTGAGAGGATCTGAGAAACACAGTGGGACCTGACATTCCTCAATTTGGTTTCTCACCTAGAGAAAGGAAAGTTAAAACTCCAAATGGGACTTTAATGACAGAGGAACCACGCCATACTGGATTGGAGTGCATCGGAGTCAAAGGATTTAGAGAGAGATACTGAGGTAACACTTGTTACTTTTTTCCTGTGTGATCATTGAACTATACATGCATGTCCAGGTGTCACAGCAGTAAACAAAGCCCTGAGTAGAGATAGAGCTAGTTGACTGTTGGAACTGCAGAGCACAGTGACCATGTCCTTCGCCATGGTGCGGCCGGCGCCTAACCGGTACCTATACTCAGACATCTCCATGTTGTCCGAGGACGAGGAGAATGGAAGCGAAAGCTCGGGCTCGGACGACCGCTCCTTCAGGCTGGACGCCAGAGGCTATGACATCAAAGTCGGGGGCCGCAAACGGAAGCCGGGCAGTGCTGGAGCAGGGCGTCTGGGAGGGGGTCAGCTCCCGCCTCAGATGCTGCTCTCGCAGGACGGCTCCATCTCTCCGACGACTGGGCTGCCGCGGCAGCGCAACGCAGCCAACGCGCGGGAACGGGACCGCACCAACAGTGTGAACACGGCCTTCACCGCCCTGCGGACCCTCATCCCCACCGAGCCAGCCGACAGGAAGCTGTCTAAGATTGAGACGCTGCGGCTGGCGTCCAGCTACATCTCCCACCTGGGCAACGTGCTGCTTGTCGGGGAGACATGCGGGGACGGGCAGCCATGCCATGCTGGAGCGACCTCCTCTGCCCACTATTTACATCAGCATGGATCCCCGGCCCACGACGCAGAGAACTCCCAGCCTAAACAGATCTGCACATTCTGCCTCAGCAACCAAAGGAAAATGGTGAGTTAGTCTGTCCCAGCCATCCACACCATGCATATGCCATTGCGCCTCAAGTAGGATACAAAACACCACAACTCCAACCACTAAAGCAGGGTTCCCCAAACTCGGTCGTGGCGCCCAGCCTGGGTGCACGTTTTGGTTTTTGCCCTAGCACTACACAGCTGATTCCAATAACCAACTCATCATCAAGCTTTCATTATTGGAATCAGCTGTGTAGTGCTAGGGCAAAAACCAAAACGTGCAGTCGGGGTGGGCCCCACGACAGAGATGCAGAAACCTTGCACTAAAGTAAAGCATTATCCAATTAGAAGGCGTTTTGTTTAGGAAGTACCATGCTGGAAGGCTCCTTGCTATATGATTCTTATAGCCTAAGTGATTTCAAATAAAAGATTGAAGCTTTTCAAACTTACGCTACCCTTAGACAAGAAAACTACATCTATTATTCCCTTATGTATTTAGGATCATCTGTTCTTGCGAGGTGAATAAAGGGAATCCTATGCACTCCGCTGTACTGGAGGGTAAGAGAGCAGCCCCTCAGTGCTCAGACAGAGACAGATAAGGATGCCCAGTTGTCCAGCTTCAACTAAACCTCTCAGTAGTAAGACCCAAATCCCCAGCTCTCAGAGATCATTTTCTCAGACGTCTCAATTTGCTTCCTGTATTCAGTAGCACGTCCCATTGTCTATTTGGTCTGAGAAGTTAGGGACAAACTGTATCGTGGGCAAACAGAATTTAGCCTCATCAAGGAAGTGTCACACCAAATACAAACACGCCATCTATCCCCCTCTCTCTCCTTGTCCTCTGCTCTTCCTCAGCATACGCCTGGGCAGACTCTGGCTCATAAAGCCAACACCACGTCGCATTAAAAATAAAAGCATAAATCACGCTCCAGCCATGAGAAATACAACACAAAACCAAAAAACAGAGAGGGGGAAACTGTCATTTCACCTCACAAGAGCAAAGCAGCTTTCAAACTTGGAATATACCACATGCTCTTAACAATTAAGAGTCAATCATGACACTGGGACATTTTCGGTTAGGTACTACATTTCACCACCACAATATGTATTATTCCCTCAGAAAACATGAAGATTGTCCAAAATTCATTTAATTGAAAAAAGCACAGAGGAAAGGAAAAAGCCTGGAGTCAACAATGTATATAGAACAGAATGCGTTTTAAGTGATTAAACTCTAAAATGACCTACTGGACTTAGTCCTTTTAACTCCTCGTGGAGAAAACAACACAATACCAAGACGTACCACGACTCCAATACCAAGACTCCAATACCAAGACGTACCACGACTCCAACACCAAGACGTACCACGACTCCAACACCAAGACTCCAATACCAAGACGTACCACGACTCCAATACCAAGACGTACCACCACGACTCCAACACCAAGACGTACCACGACTCCAATACCAAGACTCCAATACCAAGACGTACCACGACTCCAATACCAAGACTCCAACACCAAAACGTACCACAACTCCAACACCAAGACGTACCACAACTCCAACACCAAGACGTACCACGACTCCAACACCAAGACGTACCACGACTCCAATACCAAGACGTACCACGACTCCAATACCAAGACGTACCATGACTCCAATACCAAGACGTACCACGACTCCAATACCAAGACGTACCACGACTCCAATACCAAGACGTACCACGACTCCAATACCAAGACACACCATGACTCCAATACCAAGACGTACCACGACTCCAACACCAAGACGTACCATGACTCCAACACCAAGACGTACCACGACTCCAACACCAAGACGTACCAAGACATAAAAACAGCTACTTACGTCTCCGTGCTCTGATCAAAAGCATTCTGGGAACATCTGCTCTATTCCCCAATCTGTCAGTGAGCCATCCTGAGCGATTTACACACGCATCCTGTGTTGACCTAAGGCTCTTCCTAGGGCCCCAATTAATAACACTGTCAACCACACACACACACACACACACACACACACACACACACACACACACACACACACACACACACACACACACACACACACACACACACACACACACACACACACACACACACACACACACACACACACACACACACACACACACACACACACAACCTGCCTCGCTGCATTTCAGACCTCTGGCTTCCTAAATAAATCATGAATACGATATAATGACTCTCGTTCTGCACCACACACACCATCACTAGTGATGTTCAATAGCAGAACACAGAGCTGCACAGTAGATGTGTTACACTGCCATCATTAATATATTAACATGTCTGG
Organism: Oncorhynchus gorbuscha; assembly: GCF_021184085.1. Lineage (NCBI taxonomy): Eukaryota > Metazoa > Chordata > Actinopteri > Salmoniformes > Salmonidae > Oncorhynchus > Oncorhynchus gorbuscha. The sequence goes on along the minus strand of NC_060181.1, from coordinate 21,760,333 downwards.
AGATTCAAAACTCCTGACCTCTGGACAAATCTAAGAGAAAGATATGCTCAACTTTCAAGTGTAATAGCACAAGCTCACCGTGAACAAGATCTGGATCAACCTTGTTATAGCATCACCAAGGAGCGAATAATGCTTCAAATCAAAAACGGATTCAAGTAAACGCCTATTAGTAATGTTTCGTAGACGTATTCACTGCTACAAAGGGGCTCTTTAAAAGACCATGAAGGAAACAGAGATGCAGGAGTCATACAATTAATAACAATAAAAAGAGACTAATGGACATTCGCCCGACTGGAAGGAATCCTATTCGTCCATTTCATTGATTTTAGCAAGGCAGAATAAACCAGCAAATGAGATAATGGCTGTTTAAGTTTTTTTCTCCTGAATTAAAGGCCTGTCTATAGGAGGCCTGAGCTGGGCCGATATTCGAAACAGATTGGGCTTCGGCTTTGTAGTCGAGGCTTTAAGAGGCGAAAGCGACCCACTCCAAACCGCACTGCTCTCTTTACCCATACTTAGCGCTCATTACTCCGTGAAAAGCATTGCTCAGCCAAGACTCATTGCTTTATTGTTGCTAAAGAAAGAGGAAAATAAAAAGGAAACACATTGAGGTACTGTAGAACACACGTCAAAATGTTTCCAATTCAGACAGAGAACAAATTGAGAACAGGATGATTGAAAAGAACAGGAGAGTTGTGCGATCTAGAACATTCACAAGCATTCGGAAGTGTAGGAAAGATGATAAAACGCTTCATTGATCAATTAGCATACTGTTATATCACCAGTTTAGTACTTGTGTTGGACTCAATCAACCAATCAGTGCTCCCACGGTGCTCTTTTCTAGCCTACTACTCATTGGATCAGTAGTCAGATCACAGATTTGACATCATCAGAGAGAGACCGTCAATTCACTCTGAATTCTCTTTATTGTTTTTCAAGTTTTTTCCTGCCACTGAAGTCAGAGGCCAATTTATGTGGACACACACAGAAATTATTTGCTTACAGATGTGTGTATGTGTTGTAAGTGTGTGATCTTACCACATTTTCCAGTCCAAAATTGTATCCATCTGGCACAGCTCTACCTTGCTTGGAGTGGAATAAATAATTTTCTACGTAACAGTCAAGCTAGACATCTCATGCACGCACATACACCCCCCCCCCACACACACACACACACACACCCACCATCATGAAACGTTTTACATTTCTATTGACAGCAAATCAACTGTGTAAAAGTGCACTTCAACTAAAGCCCCATTATGACGACATAAGACAGAGCAGGACAAAAATTAACCACATTTGAGGTTCCACCCCCCCCAGCTCCCTCTTTCGTTGGGGTCTGCTCAGCACAGTCCATTAGGAAGGGAGCATTCTTTCTCCCTAATAGCTGTAGCAGGTGAAGACAGGGGTTATGAAGGATGGCAGGGGGATTGCATAACAGGACACACAGGAGCAGACGACCCCTAGTCAAATGGACAGTACGTGTGCAGCAGCAGTTTCTAGGAGAGCAGGGAAAGAACTTGGCGAGCTTCCTCTGTGTACTGGTGCTGGGGTTAACCCAACAGATTACTAATTGAGTATAGACAGCCTCAGAGGCCAGTCCCAAAGCTGTGCACTAGCCTAGCAGCCACAGCTGTGCACTAGCCAAGCAGCCACATCGCTCATATTTTATGTAATTATCTCGAGTTCCTTCATTACAGCCATACAGAAGTTCCTAAAGCTTTTCCCTGCAACAGGAGTCTATCAGTGTGAACATGTAACACATTATGAAATGACCCAGTGTGAACTACCAGTATGTTGAGAAGCACGCTAGAATTAAAAATAACACTTAGTTGAATATTGTTGCCACTTAATATTTCATTTTAATCTAAAATACTATTGTCCAACTGTAATATAAGCCTTAACCGTGTGATTAAAAACCATAGACATTTTTTACTTCACACCTACAAACACCTGTTTAACAAGTTATTCTAGAATATGTAATACTGTGTCCAACTTTTGTCCACAGACAAAACAGGGTGTAAAGAACCCACGCTCAGAATAGTTAGGATGCCCAGAAGGAAAGCTGCATTTAATAACCCAAACAGATTAATCGTCCGTTAGGGCTCATGTTACGTGTGAAAATCAACGCACCCCTGCGCGTGCACACACACACACAAAGCTGACAAATGCCTCCATTGTAATCTTGAACCAATCTGCCAACGTTACCTGTCCGGCCGAAACCAAACCAAATATTTGCCTAAAGAATGAAGCCTGAGGAGAGAATAAAAACACACATCGGCTTCTGTGTCTGTGGAAATGTAATATGTTGTGATATGTTTATAAAAACAACAAAATCCTTCCCATGTAATTAGATGCTGTATAAGCAAGTGGTGGAAGCTTTAAAAAGAAAATTAAAAAGGTGTGAGTTCAATGAAAAAAGCCTTCACGTTTGGTTTCAGCTGCAGCGGAATTAGCCCTATACATCTTTACAATGTGTTATACAGGATATGAAAAACAAATGTTCAACAAAAATCATATTAGTCGGGTGTAAGTGATCCCTGGAGCCGACGAATGGGACTTTAAAGTGGCACTGAACAAAAACAATAAACCAAAGAAAATAAAAAAGTTCCTGGCCCGTTTTCAAGAGACCGTCTGACCTCATCAATTGGAGACGAGTGTTTTGACAGGGCGCCTGGGCCAGCCTACGTCAGACATAGCCGTGGAAACGATGGCATTCCATGGCCTGGTCTCCCGGTCACTGGGTTAATCCGTAGGGAGCACAATGTGAGCCAGGTGTCCTAATGCTAGTTCTGCCACTCAGTGTATGGTGAGAGGAGAAAACATGAGCCTCCCCCATGGCCATGCTACAGCCCACAAGCCCCAGACCAGTCGACATCATACCTGCCCAGTCCACACAGACTTCACACATCCCCAGTCTACAAAGGCCTCCAGGCAGCCTCCACTGCAGGCTGGACCAGTGGGTTAGAAGAATAGAACTAGTCTGACAGGCGAGAGCAACGTACTCACTCACAGGGTTAATGTCAGACATAAACTATTTGATTTTCCTTTACTTACGCTACCTCATCAATAAGAAGCATTGTAAAATAGTTAAGATTGGGATAGAATCCGTCTTGGAAATGTATTTTCAAAGTGTTTAGTCTTTTTTTTTTTTTTACTATTAATAGCCTACTAGAAAATGCTAACTTTTTTTCCCTCTTTCTTTCAGAGCAAAGACAGAGACAGGAAAACTGCTCTAAGAAGTTAATATCTGGAGGACGACAGAGGGAAGAAACTGACATGATGAGCACAACATATGAACCAGAACTGTGGACCAGAAACGTGACATTCTTAAAGGTGTACATAAATCAAAACCTGTATTTAATTATAACCCCCCCCCCAAAAAAAAAAAAAATCAGAACTGAGATGCTAAGTGTAGTTTCTGACGAGGTAATCATTTTTGGATGGAAAGAGACTGTGGAACTTCTTGGACAATGGAAGCATGCCCGGATTGAAAGAGGAGAGAATAATCATCCCTCTAAAAAACATTCAACACTTCTCCATTCCATGATCTCTCAAAGACTTGAACAGGGAGATGAAAAAGAAACACACAAAAATAACTTTGCTCTCATCTTTTGTTTACCTGAGAACATCTGCATATGAAACGTAATAACCACAACCCTCCCTGCATGAGACAGACACCCAGACAGTCAGTAAGGACTCAGATGAGCCACGGTGGAACTAAAAGGGCTGTGGTAAGGGGGGTTGTAATGGACAAGGGCAGGCAAAACTGGAACCCATGGTTGACTGTATCAGGCTAATTGCCGGAAAGTAAGCGAACTGTTCCACAAGCCGAATATATAACACAGCTTTCACTTCAAATGTAACTTTGTGGTCAGGGAGTTTCTACCCTGACAGACAACTGCCTTTCTCCTGAAGATAAATCCTCAGCATTCTGTCTTATGTCATTTGATGTTCTGTACAATATTTGTAAGAATCTGTTCAAATTCATGTCTAAATAAATATGCTTATGAATTAATTAAGTTTATTTCAAACAGGTAAGATTATTTTATTTTATTGTTATTTTGCAATTCCCAGTGAAAAATAAAGTACTTAAATTTCAATGTGTTTTTCAGTCTGCTGATAAATATGATATTTCTTCCAGTTTTATTTCCGAGGTTTCTGATGATGACCAAATCAGGTGTACAAACAGCTATAAAAACACAGTGAGGTGTGATAAGGAACAAACCACAAGTTGATCATCTCGCGCTGTCCAGCTAGATTACCATCTTTACCACACCTCATTACTCACACACACAGCTGTTCACTCAAACCCTTCATTTACTAGAGATGTAACTAAAAAAGGGACTGTCGATTTGAGACAGCATCTAGTTTCTTCCATATTCACAAGAAATCTCATATTGCAACTATTGAACTCAGTCAATTGTGACCAACAAAAAAAGGTGGCCAGTAAAGGCTTCAACAACTCAAATTACAAAACTTGTTTTTTTTTTTCAGAATCAGCCAGATGATATATGCAGTATTCTCTTCAGTGCTTTGAAGAGTACGGCTGAGACATTCTGTAGAGACAGTCGCTTACTACGAACACACTGAGGGGGAGGGTTCCAGGGATGAGTTTGGGCAGCGTTGGTCGCGGCTGAGTTTGGGTGTATGGCAGGCCCTCGTCGGTCGGGACCTTTTAAGGAGCAGCTGCGAGGCTCAGCTGGGGATGTTTGGATCTGCAGGTACAGGGCTCCTGGCTGCCTGCCGCAACCTGTCACTCAGCCCAGACCATTCTACCCCCAGCCCCCACGCTGTCCCCCTGCCCAGACCATTCTCCACCCAGCCCCCACGCTGTCCCCCGGCCCAGACCATTCTCCTCCCAGCCACCACACTGTCCCCGCAGCCCCAACACACCCAACCTGTCTGGTAGGAAAAGGAATCCTGCACACCTCTGGAATTCCTCCCCCTGTCCCTGGTCATGTCTAGGTGGGATACAGCTTGTCAAACAGACATTTGCATTTTAGCTAACCCAAACACTGTTCATCTCTCGGGCACAGAGAACTTGTGTGTCCACTACTCCCTGACCTCCAGGCCACCCCCTTCTCCCTCCTCTCTTTCCCCGACACCAGGGCTGCCTCCTGCTGGGGCCTGGTCTCGTGGTTGGTCCTTGCTATCACACTCACCCATCAGCCCTGTCACAGGCAGCGGTGGAAACCAAATGTGGAAATGTTCACAACCGCTGGGAGCGAGGCTAGCTGCTCTTTTTCCTTTCATTCACGACAACGTGGACAAACCCACTAACCTCTATTTCTAATGGAAACTAAAATATTTACCATGTAATGTTTAAACTGTACACTATAATCATGAACTCAAGTGTTCTGTTGATAAGGAACAAATTACTTTGTCAGATCTGTGACTTGGTCATAGAAAAACTTCTCTTTCAAGAAGAATACGGGATTTGCGTAAAATGCTGAAATTTGAATTAAGAGGATGCCAATGTTCCTTAGTATAGGGAAATCTGGAATTCACTCCAACCCAGATTGTGAGATCAACACTGGGACGTGAATGCAAATGGATGGGCAGCACAATTTGACTATTTCAAGGTTAAACGAACATGTTTTTTACCTATTACAATTCCAAGTAAAAATACTGTCTGTTCCTCTGTGTCTTGCAAAGAGCGAGAGTACAGAGGTAATGTCTTGCTTTGCTGTCTCGACCACCACACAACAAGTGATGTGAAACCCACCGTACAGATTAACACCAGAAAGTACCATCTCAGTATGGCTGTGGGGACAGTGAATCAGGGTAAACTACCTATAGTGTTGGAAATGGTGATGTTGGTCGGTCTGTCTCTTCAGTCCCTATGGGTCCCATTCAGGCATATTGAATGGTTAGCGGTGAGCAGACGCCAGCCAGCCAATGGAGACTCATGTCTGGTCTGTAGAAGTGCTCCACTCCAGTCAAGCCCAATGAGAGGATAACTGTGAGGGAGGCCAGGGGAGGGTAGATCACCCTACACAAGACTGGGGCTAACTACCGGGGGATGGTTGGTGGCTGTGGGATGCAGAAACCATATCGTTGCGACGCAGAAGACCCTTAGAAGAGGAACTCGTCTGACAGAGCTTACAATGCATCTGGAGACCCGGAAACCAGGGGTTCCTCCACAACGAACTTCCTCTTCACACTTTACATTTCTAACGTCTTATGTTGTATGGTAGTACTGTAGGAACCAGGGCTAATAATAAATTGTTTGTTATTTCGCAAAATAGCAAATCCACAATTTCTGAGAGGTCGCGACGAAGTCAGGCCCTCATTCAGTGAGGCGGAGTGTAAAGTCAGCTCGCCACAGCTGTCGAGCCACGGTGCAGCGAGGTCCACACGCCACGCTAACTTGATAAATAAATATTCTGAAGGATCCTCGTACATGCGGTTTAACCTTGGGAGTGAGTACAGCCTGTGGAAACTTTGCATTCCGACTGAGCACGTCCAGGTTTTTCCAAAATGGGTTTTCCACCTGGGCAAAAGCATCCGGTACATCATTCAGAGAAAATCTTTATTTATTGAAAATTAAATATCAAATGATGCCCTGAAGCTTTCCTTCCCCTCCCCACCACTACAGCCCACAGGTATTATGACAAAATAGAAAGCCATCGGGTAAAGAGAGCGAGGAAATCCCTTGCTTGTGCCTTAGAGAACGCAGCAGATTTCGCAACTAACTGTAAACGCCAACATACCAGTGATGTCAATTCCGTTAATTTTCTTTCCCCACGGCCACCACAAAAACCTTCTACAAGCCACAGAAAGATTCATAGGTTTTAATGGGAAAACGCATATTTTCAGGCATTGCCAGAGTAGATGGATTGAGGAAAGAGGTAGAGGATAAAGAGAGAAGGGAGTCTAGGTGAGGACAGATCTTCTGCCACACTCCTCTCTTCCTCATTTTCTTCCTAGTAGACCCAGAGCCGTAAAAAGATTTTTATAACCCCAGTCTCCGTAGAAACGCTGAAGCTCTGACAGGGGAAAGAGAGTGGGGGAACCCGGGCCCGGGCGGGTGTGAAGGAGAAATCAAACAGTCTAGACATCTCATCTCTTAGCTGTGCGGAATGTGAGAGCTTCAAGCATTCTGGTTGCCCCTCATCCCCGTCAACACTCACCACCACCCCTGCTCACTAACACCCCTGTCCCCTACTTCCCTCCCCAGAGTTTCACCTTGCAATCCCACCGCCATCTCCAAACCGCTCCTTCCAACCGAAACACATGGCAGCCCCCGTTGGCAGTTGGTTTCAATCAGGCCTTCTGGCAACAGGACACACACTGGGCCAACTGGGAGCCGTGCTGAATACCGGATGAGAAGGAAGTCCTAAAAACTACGGAACGACAGGTGGCTGCTTTGGCAGCCCCACACTCCCCCCCCCGCAACAGTCTTCCCTCCTCTCTTAAAAACACCCCCCACCTCCATGCACCTGCAAGGGTCCGGCATGCTGCGGCCGGGGGTCCTGTTTGCTCTGTCGGAGCAGCACGCGATTCGCCCAGCCACTTCTTAAGATCACCCCCCCACCCAGACAAGCAGCTCTGGATCAACATTCCCCCACCGACTTGGAAAAACACAACCCTGCTTCTCCTTAAATAGACTATTAAAAAGAGATTTCCTGCTGACAGCACAGTGACAGGCCAAGATTACACATAAAATTGACAGATAGGTAGTAAATTATCACCATATTGATTTCAGCAGTGCTGCAGAGCCTGAATGCAAACCTTTGTGTCCCTAGGATTGGAACAGTTTGGTAAGTAGTTTATCCTGGGCCAATGCAAAATGGTATACCTGGTCCTCTGAGTCCTCTCACGGCCCTTTTATTGGCCCGGGGCCCAGAGCAGCACAGCACACTGATCAATATCAGACTGTTTGAGGAGACACAATGCATCTTCTAGGTAACCTGCTACGGTGACTCCATCAATCAAGACAGTGTTTCAGGGTCCGTGTCATACATGTCAGCACCGACCGGAGGTCCGGGCTGCATACAGATGACCACACTGAATACGTGGATGGACTTAACACATACCCAGCCAGTATGGAACTGAACAATTGTGAGAGGGTAAAATGAGACCAGGTGGCCAGGGGAAGGTCTAGACTCTGGACTGTTTCCAAGAAGGACTACAGAGAGGATGACAATATTAGTGTAAAAGAAATTGTGGTCACAAGTAGAAATCTCTCCTACTCTAGGTCTCTTTCCCCAGGTAGAAATCCTCAAATGGTTAGAATGAAAAATGACTACTTGGGAACAGTAGGTTTCATATCTTGAGAAATACGTTGAGCATCATGACATTCATCTGGAAGGCAACAGTATATGGGAGAGGCAGAATAAGTGGGCGGGAGAGGGGCCTTATGGCTCCTTATGGAATCTTTATGAATCGGCTTACATCTAATGCCGGTAACAGAACACCACCCACGTTCAATTAGATTTAATTGAATAAATCTTTAAGAATGGATTGTAGAACAAAACCATTGTTTTTTATAGTGCAGTGGCAGATAGATTTCATAAAAACCAAGCCCATGTCTATCGAACCACAAAATATATTAATCATCCCTATTCAACGTTAATGTCATCCAAATGGCTAAGGGAAAAAGCGAAACAAAAGACCCTATACCCTATTCAAACGTCAGGTCTGGTTGTTCCTCTAATAAAGAGAGGAAAAACACAATCATCTATTGTGAGCGAATAAGCAGTCATTTTGAGTTAAAATCAGACGCATATATTGGAAAAGTAGGGTTGATGATGTCTTTGGTTTAAGGCGCAACCAACCAATGGCACTTCCACCATCTCTACTATTCTTGATGGCTACATTGAGTTCCATAAGGAAGTTTTAGTGGCCGCTGAGGGCTGGCAATGGTTATTTCATTCCAGCCGTCGAAAGCAAGGCCCCATTCTCCGACTGATGCTGATGTACCTGGCTTGCGGTGTATGATCATAACTCTTGAAGTAACATGGATTTACTGCTTGTAAAAATATAAAAATACTTAATACTTGGGAAGGGAGGTTGGAGTCAAATGAATTGAATGAACAGGGGTGGGGGAGAGAAACAGAGTTAAATACTGTAGACTAGAGGAAGACCGTACAGGGCATGGGGCCACCTATTTAACCACAACATGACGAGACCACAGAGTTGAAACATCCTCTCCATACATGAAACATGTTCTCCAGTCTCACATGTATGGGATCTCTGCTATCCCCATTTAAAAAAAGGCAGCACTCACATCCAAGTTATTGGCGCTGGTCTCCTGAAAAGACACACATGTCAAGAAGCTGATTAAACAGCATGATCATTACACAGGTGCACCTTGTGCGGGGGACAATAAAAGGCCACTCTAAAATGTGCAGTAAGTTGAGGGACCGTGCAGTTGGCATGCTGAATGCAGGAATGTCCACCAAAGCTGTTGCCAGATCGAGAAATTAACATTAAATTATCATAAGCCACTTTCAACATAGTTTTAGAGAAGTTGGCAGTATGTCCAACCGAACTCAAAACCGCGGACCACTTGGAACCACACCAGCCCAGGACCTTCACAGGCTTCTTCCCCTGCGGGATCGTCTGAGACCAGCCACCCAGACAGCTGATGAAACTGTGCGTTTGCACAACAAACAAATTTCTGCACAAACTGTCAGAAACCATCTCAGGGAAGCTCATCTGTGTGCTCTTAGTCCTCACCAGGGTCTTGACCTGCCTGCAGTTCAGCGTCGTAATAGGTTTCAGTGGGCAAACGCTCACCTTCGGACCTGTGCTGAATTCCTGGCAGCTAAAAATGACCCAATTCTTTGATGGCCTGCATACTCAGACATGTCACCCATTGGGGTTGGGTTAAATGCGGAAGACACATTTAATTTGAATACATTCAGTTGGACAACTGACTAGATATACCCCTTTCCCATTGAGCATGTCTGAGATGCTCTGGATCGACATGTATGGAGATGTGTTGCGCTGCATGAGGCAAATGGTGGTCACACCAGATACTGACTGGTTCTGATCAACGCCTCTTCGTTTTTTAAGTAACTGTGACCAACAGATGCCGATCTGTATTCTCTTTCATGTGAAATCAATAGATTATGGCCAAATGAATGCATTTCGATTGACTTGTTTCCTTGTATAAACTGTAACTCAGTGCAATCTTAGCAAATTGTTGCCTTTATATTTTTGTATGTATACATTTATCCTCATCAATGAACACATATACAATGCCTTCAGAAAGAATTTTTGAGCTGGCCGCCCGGCAATCAAGGGAGAATGGCCTTGGTCAGAGAGGTGACCAAAAACCTGATGGTCACACTCATAGAGCTCGAGTTCCTCTGTGGAGATGGGAGAATCTTACCGAAGGACAACCATCTCTGCAGCATCCCACCAATCAGGCCTTTATGGTAGAGTAGCCTGACAGAAGGCACTCCTCAGTGAAAGGCACATGACAGCCTGCTTTGAGTTTGCCCAAAGGCACCTAAAGACTCTCAGACCATGAGAAACAAGATTCTCTGGTCTGATGAAACCAAGATTGAATTCTTTGGCCTGAATGCCAAGCGTCACGTCTACAGGAAACCTAGCACCATCCCTACGGTGAAGCATGGTTGTGGCAGCATCATGCTGTGGGGATTTTTTTCAGCGGCAGGGACTGGGAGACTAGTCAGGATCGAGAGAAAAATGAACAGAGAAAAGTACAGAGATCCTTAATGAAAACCTGCTCCAGAGCGCTCAGCTCCCCAGAATGGGGTGATGGTTCATCTTTCAACAGGACAATGACCCTAAGCACACAGCCAACACAACACGAGTGGTTTCGGGACAAGTCTCTGAATGTCCTTGAGTGGCCGAGCCAGATCCCAGACTTGAACCCGATCTAACATTTACATTTAAGTCATTTAGCAGACGCTCTTATCCAGAGCGACTTACAAATTGGTGCATTCACCTTATGACATCAGACCACATCTCTGGAGAGACCTGAAAATATCTGTGCAGCGACACTCTCCATCCAAACTGAGCTTGAGAGGATCTGTGGAGAAGAATGGGAGACTCTCCTAAAATCAAATCAAATCAAAATCAAATCAAATGTATTTATATAGCCATTCTTACATCAGATGATATCTCAAAGTGTTGTACAGAAACCCAGCCTAAAACCCCAAACAGCATGCAATGCAGGTGTAGAAGCATGGTGGCTAGGAAAAACTCCCTAGAAAGGCCAAAACCTAGGAAGAAACCTAGAGAGAAACCAGGCTATGAGGGGTGGCCAGTCCTCTTCTGGCTGTACCGGGTGGAGATTATAACAGAACATTGCCACGATGTTCAAATGTTCATAAATGACCAGCATGGTCAAATAATAATCACAGCAGTTGTCAAGGATGCAGCAAGTCAGCACCTCAGGAGTAAATGTCCTAAAACAGGTGTGCAAAGCTTGTAGTGTCAGACTCGAGGCTGTAATCGCTGTCAAAGATGCTTCAACAAAGTACTGGGTAAAGGGTCTGAATTCTTATGTAAATGTGATATGTCTATTTTTATAAATTTGTAAACATTTCCGTTTTTGCTTTGTCATTGTGTGTAAATTGAAGGGGGGGACACGATTTAATTAATTTTAGAAAAAGGCTGTAATGTAACAAAATGTGAACAAGTCAAGGGGTCTGAATCCTTACCGAATGGACTGTATACACTTGCGCACACCCACACACAATTTATTAGGTACACCCATCCAGTATTGGATCGGACCCTCCTTGGCCTCCAGAACAGCCTGAATTCTTTGGGGAATGGATTCTATGAGTCTAACATTCCACAAGGATGTTGGTCCATGCTGACGCTATGGCACCACACAGTTGTTGCAGAATGGACGATGGTACACCACTGCCACTAGCAGGGATTCATCAGACCAGCCAATGTTTTTCCGCTCAATTGTCCAGTATTTGTGATCCCCTGCCCACTGGAGCCGCTTCTTCTTGTTTTTAGCTGATAGGAGTGGAACCCGTTGTGGTCGCCTGCTGCAGTAGCCCATCCGTGATAGACGAGTTGAGCGTTCCGACATGCCATTCTGCACACCACTGTTGTACTGCACCGTTATTTGATGGTTTGTAGCCCACCTGTTAGTTCACACCATTCTCTGTTAACCTCTCTCATCAACGAGCCGTTCTGGCCCAAAGGACTGCCGCGGACTGGATGTGTTTTTGTTTGTTGCACCATTCTTGGTAAACCTGTGTGCCTGGCACTGACGATCATACCACACTCAAAGTCACATGTTTTGCCCATTCTAACATTCAATCGAACAATAACCGAAAGCCTCGATGCCTGTTTGCCTGCTTTATATAGCAAGGTCTGTAGGAGCAACCCCTCTTTATGAACGGGGTGGTGTACCTAATAAACTGGCCAGTGAGTGAAAATAAATTCGATATAGACCTTCCATGCACTGGGAGAGGGGGTGAGTTCAGGCTTACTCCTAAGGTTGCTTTCTGGTTTAGGGTTGTGTTGAAATAGACCCCCTGGTCCACGTTCCCTTAATTGATTCGATTTCATGGCTGGAACGCAGCTACATGACCAGAGGAAACAATGGAACTCCCTTGGTGATTTCTTTAAACTCAATAACAGAGAAGGGAGACCTGGGAGGCTGGAGGCCATTGCCCATGCCCTCAGTTTAGCTAGGGAACAGCCAGCAAACGCACCGATAGCTAAACATGCCTCTGGGCCTCTCCTGAAATCAGAGTTGATATCCAGCTCTCTTTTCCCTAATCCACACAGGCAGGTTTTTGTTACATTTTACCAAAGCTACTACACTCAGGAGGAACCTGAAAACATTACTTTTGACTGCTTCGGGTAACACGCTGTTCCCGACGAGACTCTGGCTCAATCAGTGCATCGTGGCTGAACACTGAAGACAGGGTTGGAAGGAAAGAAAACAGCAAGGGACTGATAAAGACAGAGGGAGGAGAGATGGAGACAGACAAGAGTGACAGAGAGAGGGAGACAAAGGAAAGTTTGACCTCCTCAGCCAAAAGGGACACTGGGTCCAGATCACACAGTGTCCTGTCCTTTCTAGCTGGGCCAGGATTCAACATTGGTAATAGAACCATCCTCTCTCTCTCTGTGTCTGCTGTCAGAGGTGCTAATAGAAACAGGAGGAGGACACTGTGGTCTGGTCTCCCTCATTCAGTCAGAGAGCCGCCAATCCCAGTCCTGCCCAACTGTGAAAATCCCAGCTTTAAAGAATGTTTTTCCTGCCATCGCGACTTCGACTTGAGTCGGCATGGAGACCATCTGGAAGGCATTAGAAACCACCACCTGGAAACATCCCAATCACAAAATTAAACTTTGGGATTACCAACATTTTACAGGGAAAAAACAACTTCCAGACATGAGTGGCTCCATTTCAACCCCACTTTTCAAAATCTGGTTTCATCAGATTTCCAAGAGCAGGAGGAAGGAGGTAGATGAGGAGGTGGGGTGAGGAAGAATGAGTTGGGAGGAAGATGAGGAGGAGGGGGGATATGAGTCTGGTCTCTTAGCACATGGTTAAGACGGGACACCCAACAGGTCACATCGTCGAGAGCCTGTTTGTTATGGTTGGTAATGAAATGAAAATAAGCCACCTCCTATAGGGTGCTTGCTCCCGAGCAACAGAGTTCTGACAGAGGAACAGCCTTCATGAAGCAGATAGGATCACACAATTAAAGCCAGTCCACGTCTGAAACGTCCGTCATTGATTAGGCTGGAATAACAGGAGGGACTTAGGATGGTTGGAGAAAAAAAAGGCAGGCCGTCTCACAGCACATGTCGGGGAAGTCAGAGGAACGTAACCCTAACATATCCTAGATGTTAGATATAGGCAAGCTATTGAAGGAACTGGGATCTTGAGGTCGTGAAAAAAAGGCTTGATTTGACCGAAAATGGAGAGGAAATGGTGTGTGCGGGTGAGGAAGTCATTTTCATCAATGATGATGATGGAGTAGTGTGTTTTATTAGATTCCCAGCACAGCTCAAGAGAGGCAATGTGGTGGTGTGGTGTGCGTGTTGATATGAATTCACTCTGGAAACTCTCGTCTTGGCATGTATGTTGGTTTTACACCCAAGGGTGCACTCAAAAGACGGGCTGAACTGTGTTCTGTTCCTCTGGACCTGCTGGTAAGTCAAGCAGCACAGCATCCCAGGGTCATCCAAGGTTGTCAGGTGGAGAGTTTAAAATGGCTGCCAAGTATGCATCTCCCTCTCCCCTGTCCTGAGCCCACCCCTCACTTCAATGGGTCATTGCTATCTGCTCTGGAGTTCGCCAACCACTGAACTGCTCAATGTGATTGCCAGATATGGTCCTCAACATGACCCGTACAGTTAGACTTATAAAGACAAAATCTCCATCAAGTCAACGATGTCCAACAAAACTTTTGGTCAGTAATGCACACACTAAAATGGATATTACGCCATGTCAAAGTGCTGAGTGCACCAAACGCGTAAGCCTACCAAGTTTCATGTGCCTACAGCAGACAACAAATGAACAAGGATGTTTTACTGTAGGGTTGACACTTTTCACCGACTCCTAACTTAACTTTCTGATGTAATCTACCCTTGTGCTGTAGTCTCACAAAAAAATACAGCTTTACTCAGAGACACAAAAAACATAGTGATTTCATCGGTCTACTACTAGCACCACAAGAGAGGCCCCACCACGCTGGATCAGGACCTAAAGTTGTGTTTGCATCATAGGGGCTTGGCAGGGGTACCCAGACTATGTAGACAGGATCTGGGAAGAGGAGTTCAGGGGTGGGGGGCTACATCATGTATGCCTGCTTCAAGAGAGCTGTCCAAGTCTCTGCTGTAGCAGCACCCAGACATATTAGGGTTGTCTGTGGCCCGTAAAAAATAATGGGTGAGCGCATCGTCCTACAAAAGCATTCCAGCTTCTCCTCCTGGGACGAGCCTCACAAGAACAGCCAACCGGGAGGCTATGCTGTGAGCACAGCCACAAGACTGGGGGCACACATGCTCACTCTCCCAGCCTGTTAAGAGCTTTGGCAGCCTTGACAACACAGTTCTGATTGCCAATCTCCCAATTGAGCATTTCCCCTCCTAGCACACACAAACACACACCCTAAATCAAATCTAATTTTATTTGTCACATGGTTTGTAAACAGGTGTAAACTTAGAGTGAAATACTTACTTACTTCCCAACAATGCAGAGAGAAAACTAGAGAAGACATTTTAAAAAGTAAAAACACAAGGACTAAATACAACGAGTAAGGATGACCCAAGTTAAACAATATAAAAGGCAATGCTACCAAACACTAATTGAGTGCATGTAAACTTCTGACCCAAATGGGAATGCGATGAAAAAAAAAATATTATTCTGACATTTCACATTCTTAAAATAAAGTGTTGATCCAAACAGACGTAAGACAGGGAATTTTTACGAGGATTAAATGTCTGGAATTGTGAAAAACTGAGTTTAAATGCAGTTGGCTAAGGTGTATGTACACTTCTGACTTCAACTGTAGGTAGGGATAAAGTGACGAGGCAACATGATAGATAAATAGCAGCAGCATATGTGATGAGTCAAAAGAGTTAGTGCAAAGAGGGTCAACTCAGATAGTTCAATAGCTAATCAATAGCTACCCGGACTAACTATTTAGCAGTCCTATGGCTTAGGGGTAGAAGCTGTTCAGCGTCCTGTTGGTTGCAGACTTGGTGCAACGCGACCGCTTGCCATGTGG
Organism: Oncorhynchus gorbuscha; assembly: GCF_021184085.1. Lineage (NCBI taxonomy): Eukaryota > Metazoa > Chordata > Actinopteri > Salmoniformes > Salmonidae > Oncorhynchus > Oncorhynchus gorbuscha. The sequence goes on along the minus strand of NC_060181.1, from coordinate 21,744,638 downwards.
TAGCAGAGACAACAGTCTGACTTGGGTGGCTGGAGTCTGAAAACTTTTAGGGCCTTCTTCTGATACCGCCTGGTATAGAGGTCCTGGATGGCAGGGAGCTCTGCCCTAGTGATGTCCTGGGCCTGATTAGTGGGATGTTGCTGAGATGGTTTTCCTTCTGAAAGGTTCTCCCATCTCCACAAAGGAACTCTGGAGCTCTGTCAGCGTGATCGTCGGGTTCTTGGTTACCTCCCTGACCAAGGCCATTCTCCCTCGATTGCTCAGTTTGGCCGGGCGGCCAGCTCTAGTTAGAGTGTTGGTGTTTCCAAACTTACATTTAAGAATGATGGAGGGCACGGTGTTCCTGGGGACCTTCAATGCTGCAGACATTTTTTGGTATCCTTCCCCAGATCTGTGCCTTGACAATGACTCGGAGCTCTACGGACAATTCCTTTGACCTCGTGGCTCAGTTTTTTCTGACATGCACTGTCAACTGTGGGACAATATAGAGACAGGTGTGTGCCTTTCCAAATCATGTCCAATGAATTGAATTTACCCCAGGTGAACGACAACTCAGTTATAGAAACATCACGAATGATCAATGGAAACAGGATGCACCTGAGCTCAATTTCGAGTCTCAAAGCTAGGAATCTGAATACTTGTGTAAATATGTTTTTTCTTAAATACATTTGCTTTGTCATTATAGGGTATTGTGCGTAGATTGATGAGGAAATGTACTTCGCTCATTGCGCTCTAGCAACTCCCTCTGGCAACTCCTTCTGGCAGGCCGGGCGCCTGAAGGTTGACCTCGGTCGTCAGTTGAACGGTGTTTCCTCCAACACATTGGTGTGGGTGGCTTCCGGGTTAAGTGGGTTGGTGTCATGGCTGGACATGTTTCATGGGGCTGCCATAATCGACATCCACGTCTTTGGGGCCCGGGGAAGTGGGTTAACTGCCTTTCTCAGGGGCAGAACGACAGATTTTTACCTTGTCAGGTTGGGGATTTGCTCTAACCACCCAATGCTCTAACCACTAGGCTACCGGGGAGTTGCAGTGATTGAAATTGGGGAGGGGGGGAATAAGGCTGTAACATAAAATGTGGAAAAAGTCAAGGGGGCTGAATACTTTCCAAACACATTGTAATTCCTTCGTGATATGGATTGGGGAACTTGAAGCTCTCGACCCACTCCACTACAGCCACGTTGATGTGGATGGGGACGTGCTCGTCCCTCCGTTTCCTGTAGTCCATGATTCGCTCCTTTGTTTTGCTGACGTTGAGGGAGAGGTTATTTTCTTGGCACCAGACTGCCAGTTCACGGACCTCCCTATAGGTTGTCTCATCATCGTCAGTGATCAGGCCAACCACCGTTGTGTTGTCAGCAAACAAAATTATGGTGTTGAGTTGTGCACGGCCACGCAGTCGTGAGTGAACAGGTAGTAGAGGAGCACCCCTGAGGGACCCCCTTGTTGAGGGTCAGTGTGGCAGATGGGTTGTTGCTTAACCTCACAACCTGGGGGTGGCCCATCAGGAAGTCCAGGATCCAGTTGCAGAGGAATGTGTTCAAATCTAGAGTTCTTCGCTTAATGATGAGCTTTGAGGGCACTATGGTGTTGAACACTGAGCTACAGTCAATGAACAGCATTCTCATGTAGGTGTTCTTCTTAGCCAGGTGGGAGAGGGCAGTGTGGAGTGCAGTAGAGATTGCATCATCTGTGGATCCGTTGGGGCGGTATGCGAGTTGGAGTGGGTCCAGGGTGTCTGGGATGGAGTTAATGTGAGCCATGATCAGCCTTTCAAAGCACTTCATGGCTACAGATGTGAGTGTTACAGGGCGATAGTCATTTAGACAGGTTACCTTTGCGTTCTTGGGGACAGTGACTAGGGTGGTCTGTATGAAATATGTAGGTATTACAGACTGGGTCAGGGAGAGTTTGAAAATGTCAGTGAAGACACTTTCTAGCTGGTCAGCACATGCTCCGAGTAAGTATCCTGGTAATTAGTCTGGCCCTGCGGCCTTGTGAATGTTAACCTGTTTAAAAGGTCTTACTCACATCAGTACGACTTCCTAGTCTAGTGTGCTACTGAATTGAATTCTGCGCACAGGTCCTGTTGAGCAGTAGCTGCGCAGAGGCAGGAAGCAGCAGGCGCAGTTGGGAGCCAGGGTTCTCGCTCTCTCCCCTCCCTCTATTCCACAATGTGTCTTCATTCATCTCACAGAGCACATGGAAAAGCCATTGCGGGGGGAAAAGCCCCTTCCTGCCTGCGAGGAGGCCTCGGACAGGCCCTGCTGCAGTCTCACATATTCCCCCTTCACTCCGCAAAACAGGAAATAGCCCTTTATTACAAAGGAGGAAGGTAAGAAGAGGAGAGGGGGTTGAAAAATAAATAAACGAGTGAGATTTTTGGCCGTCTGCCGTTTTATTTGTAGACAACTTGTGCTCCGTCGGAGGGCTGCCTGCGAAGGGACGGCGAGGAGGCTTTGGGAGGCCTGAGAGGGAACCCTATCTGCTGTCCCCAGGCAGGGGGCTAATTTAACACAGGCCAAATGGGCCAGGACCACCGTGGTTCCACTCATGCGGGACAGCAGCAACACCGTGACCACACAGGCTAGCGCAGACCAGACAAAGGCTCAAGGGTTAGATAGGCTAGGGCAAGCTAGTCATAGGACGCTGCTGTGGGAAGGATCGCAATGACAAGGAACCACTGATGAGATTTTCCACGTCCTTGGTTCTCTCATCGGACGGTCCGTAAAACCCTCAAATCTAACAAGGGTTAAAGACAGTAAATCCTTAAATAAGGGGAAAGTTAATACTTGAAAAAAATAAACACAACATCTGTTGCAATGAAATAAGAGGACAAAGAGAGAAAATACTAACTCCATCTCTCCATAGAGGTGTGTTCTGACACTGTTAGACTGAGTAGGTGAGGATCAGGAAGAAGCCCCTTGGAAGAGGGTGGGATGGGTTTCTACCTCTCCCTCGGTGTGAAATGCTCTCTGGAACACCTCTTACCTTCCTCTACCGTTCAAACCATCCCTCTACCCATCAGTCTCTCTACTAGACATCCCTCGTTTCACCCTCCTCCCTACATCCCACACCTCCCTTTCCTCTTTTACCTATCCTATTCTTCAGTGCAGTGGTTTTCAACCAGAGTGCCTTGAGGAACTCACAGTGGTGCAGAGGAAATGTTCCTAATCATGATACGCCTTTGGATCCACTCATGTTTAAATATAAAAAGGAATTATGAACGGGAACAGAACATAAATATACACAGAGCGTACAAAACATTAGAACACCTGCTCTTTCCATGACAGACGGACCAGGTGAATCTATGATCGCTTATTGATGTCACTTGTTAAATCCACTTCAATCAGTGTAGATGAAGGGAAGGAGACGGGTTAAAGAATTAAATAATGTTTTTTAAGCCTTGAGACATGGATTGTGTATGTGTGCCATTCAGAGGGTGAATCGGCAAGACAACATTTAAAATGTAAGTGACTTTGAACAGGGTGTTAGTAGGAGCCAGACGCACTGGTTTGTGTCAAGAACTTCAACGCTGTTGGGGTTTTCATCCTCATCAGTTTCATGTGTGTATCAAGAATATTCCAGCACTCAAAGGACATCCAGCCAACTTGACACAACTGTGGGAGGCATTGGCGTCAACATGGGCCAGCATCCCTGCGGAAGGCTTTTGAGACGTTGTAGAGTTAATGCTCAATGAATTGAGACAGAGGGCAAGAAGGGGTGCAACTCAATATTAGGAAGATGTTCATAATGTTTTGTACACTCAGTGTATATGTATATGATGGTGTGTATAGACTGTATATTAACAGAAATTGTGCATATAACAGTAGTTATAATGTGAGCCTTGACTAGAATACAGTATATATACGTATGAAGTAAGTAAACATTATTAGTGGTCAGTGTTCAATGACTATGTACATAGGGTAGAAGGCTCTAAGGTGCAGGGTAGAGTACCGGGTGGTAACAGTGACTAAGGTCAGGGCAGGGTACTGGGCGGAGCCGGGCTAGTGGTGACTATTAACTGTCTGAAGGCCTGGCAATAGAAGCTGTTTCTCAGTCTTTCGGTCCCATCTTTGATGCACCTGTACAGTCTCTGCCTTCTGGATGACAGCGGGGTGAACAGGCTGTGGCTCGGATGGCTGAGGTCCTTGATGATCTTCTTGGCCTTCCTGTGACACCGGGTGCTGTCGATGTCCTGGAGGGCCCTGTGGTTGTGGATGGTGCAATTGCCATCCCAGGCGGTGATACAGCCCGACAGGATTCTCTGAATGGTGCATCTGTAGTTTGCGAGGGTCTTAGTGGCCAAGCCAAATTTCTTCAGCCTCCTGGATGGAACATTTCAGGTTGTCAGTGACATACACGTCAAAGAAGTTGAAGCTTTTTGCCCCTCTCCACTGCGGCCTGGCGATTTGGATGGGGGCGAGCTCTCTCTGCCATCTCCTGAGGCCCACGCAACATGTATCGTTGTTTCAAGTCAAATGCGCTCAGGCTGTCGTTGGATTTGCATCATTGGAGTTGGGACATCAAGCTAAATCAATTGTTCAATTTTACCTTGCTGTGAGAACCATTAGCACAGGCAAGTCTTGTTAGGCTTAGCTCTGCCACAGCCTCTGCCTTATTAGAAACAAATGGAGCATGTCTCTGCATCTGTGGTTGCACCTTTAGAATGCGGAAAACTGCTTGTCTATAGCCCAAATCGTTCAAACATAAAATACCTTTTTCACCGTCTATAGGCCAAATAGTTCAAACATAAAATACATTTTTCACCATCTATAGGCCAAATAGTTCAAAAGTAAAAACCTATTTCACCAGAGCAACATTTTTCTGTCTAGCACAGATTCACATGACGGTCTTAAAAGGGGAACACAAAAATCATAATGAGTAAGGAACTATAAAAGATAGTTTAAAATAAACCCTAATGAATCTACTTAAATAATGTTTGTCACAGATGATTTGTGGTATGCCTCAGATGAGATGGAGGTCATTAACACAAAATAAATTAAATAGGGACATTTCTGGTGTGCAGCAGAGTTTTTTTTATCCAATCAAGGTGTGCCACAGTTCAAAAATATGTTGAGAACTAATTGCTGTAGTGATGGAAAAATATATATAAACTCAGCAAAAAAAGAAACGTCCCTTTTTCAGGGCCCTGTCTATCAAAGACAATTCATTAAAATCCAAATAGCTTCACAGATCTTCATTGTAAAGGGTTTAAACACAGGTTTCCTATGCCTGTTCAATGAACCATGAACAATTAATGAACATGCACCTGTGGAACGGTCGTTAAGACACTAACAGCTTACAGATGGTAGGCAATGAAGGTCACAGTTATGAAAACTTAGGACACTAAACACTAGGACACTCTGAACCTTTTCTCTTTTTTTCCCTACCAGGATCATCGCAGCTAGCTATCCGAGTGGCCACTCCTGGCTAGAGTCTCAGTCCCGAAGCAAGAACCAATTAGCCTGGAGCTAGCCTTGCTAGGCACATCTGCTAGGCCAATCTCCCAGCTAGCCGTAGAGGTCCATCAGCCACTCCTTGGGATTCAATACCTATTTTGCCGACCGGCCTGGACCCCCACCAACCCATCACGACTGTACTACCGACGTGATTCGCCCGAGGGAATCTCTCAACTGGCTCCTCCGTCGCGACGTCCCCTGAATGCCCATACGCTAGCTGTCTAGAGCACATCGACTGTTCGCTTAAGAGGCCCATCTGATAAATTCTTTGGCCATTATACCTATTTTGCCAATTGGCCTGGTTTGCCACACGGAGCCCTGCTTATCGGTCTGCTCATGTAACAGCACGAGGGGGCCACAACAGACTTTCTTCCGTCGTGACGTCCCTCAAAGGCCCTTCTGCTAGCTTGCTAGCCCCGGCCCGCCAGCTGCCTGAAGCCACTCACTGGACTCCTATGATTACTCGGCTACGCATGCCTCTCCCTAACGTCAATATGCCTTGTCCATTGCAGTTTTGTTTAGTAATTATTGCCTTATTTCACTGTAGAGCCTCTAGCCCTACTCAATACGCCTTAGTGAACACTTTAATTCCACCTCCAACACATTCAGTGACATAATAATAATAATAATAATATGCCATTTAGCAGACGCTTTTATCCAAAGCGACTTACAGTCATGTGTGCATACATTATATGTATGGGTGGTCCCGGGAATCGAACCCACTACACTGGCGTTACAAGCGCCATGCTCTACCAACTGAGCTACATCACAAGGTTTAAATTATATACTGAGAGACAATATCTCTTTCATCGTCACTCTATTCACAGGTTTACCCCCACTGTATTCACATCCTACCATACCTTTATCTCTACATTATGCCTTGAATCTATTCTACCGCGTCCAGAAATCTGTTCCTTTTACTCTCTGTTCTGAACGTACTAGACGACCAGTTCTTTTAGCCTTTAGCCGTACCCTTATCCTACTCTGTTCCTCTGGTGATGTGGAGGTTAATCCAGGCCCTGCAGTGCCTAGCTCCACTCCTATTCCCCAGGCCCTCTCATTTGTTGATTTCTGTAACCGTAACAGTCTTGGATTCATGCATGTTAACTTCTTTGGGATAGGGGGCAGCATTTTCACATTTGGATGAAAAGCGTGCCCAGAGTGAACTGCTTCCTACTCAGTCCCAGATGCTAATATATGCATATTATTATTAGTATTTGATAGAAAACAATCTGAAGTTTCTAAAACTGTTTGAATGATGTCTGTGAATATAACAAAACTCATATGACAGGCTGAGAAAAAAATCAAAACAGGAAGTGGGAAATCTGAGGTTTGTAGTTTTTGAACTCACCCCTATTGAATACACAGTGGGATATAGATAAAGTTGCACTTCCTAGGGCTTCCACTAGATGTCAACCGTCTTTAGAAACAAGAATGAGGAGCTCTTTGAGTCAGTGGTCTGCCTACAGTCTCGTTCTCAGTAACACGCTTTTACTTGAGAGGTAGCTGTCGTTCCATGGCTTCTCTACAGACTTAGGAATTCTCCGTTTGGAACATTATTGAACTTTTATGATAACGACATCCTAAAGATTGATTCTATACTTAGTTTGACAAGTTTCTTCGACCTATAATATAACTTTTTGAACATTTTCATCCGAATGGACCAGATCGCACATTTGGATTTGTTTACCAAATGAAGCTATTGGACATAAATGGACATAAATTATGGACATTATCGAACAAAACAAGCATTTATTGTGGAACTGCGATTCCTGGGAGTGTGTATTGATCGGTGGTGACATTGTTTCTTGGCCTCAGTGCAGTGGGCACCTGGGAGGATGTGCTCTAATTCTTCATGGACTTTACAGTGTCCCAGAACTTTTTAGAGATAGTGCTACAGGATGCAAATTTCTGTTTGAAAAAGCTAGCCTATGCTTTCCTAACTTCCCTGAAAAGTTGCATATCTCTGGGGCTATTCGATGCTAATGCAGTACGCCACAGGATGTTTTTGTGCTGGTCAAGGGCAGTCAGGTCTGGAGTGAACCATGGGCTGTATCTGTTCCTGGTTCAAAACTGTTTGATTGGCGCATGCTTATTTAAAAACTTAAGAAACCTCTTGATTTTAGCCATTCCGGATTCGGGATCGTGAATACAGCCTCAAGCTCATTACCATAACGCAACGTTAACTATTCATGAATATCGCAAATGAAATGAAGTAAATATATTAGCTCTCAAACTTAGCCTTTTGTTAACAAAACTGTCATCTCAGATTTTCAAAATATGCTTTTGAACCATAGCTAAACAAGCATTTGTGTAACAGTATTGATAGCCTAGCATAGCATTAAGCCTGGCATTCAGCATGCAACATTTTCACAAAAACAAGAAAAGCATTCAAATAAAATAATTTACCTTTGAAGAACATCAGATGTTTTCAATGAGGAGACTCTCAGATGGCAAAATGTTCAGTTTTTGCAAAAATATTATTTGTGTAGACAAATCGCTCCGTTTTCTTCATCACGTTTGGGTAAGAAAAAACCCGAAAATTAAGTCATTACAACGCAAACTTTTTTCCAAATTAACTCCATAATATGGACAGAAACATGGCAAACATTGTTTAGAATCAATCCTCAAGGTGTTTTTCACATATCTATCGATGATAAATCATTCGTGGCAGTTGACTTTCTCCTCTTGAAGAAATGGAACGCGCATGGACCTAAAGATTACGCAATAATTTCGACGCAGGACACCGGGCGGACACCTGGTAAATGTAGTCTCTTATGGTCAATCTTCCAATGATATGCCTACAAATACGTCACAATGCTGCAGACACCTTGGGGAAATGACAGAAAGGGCAAGCTCATTCCTGGCGCATTCATAGCCATATAAGGAGACATTGGAACACAGCGCCTTCAGAATCTGGGTCATTTCCTGTATGAAATTTCATCTTGGTTTCGCCTGTTTTGGAAACGTCAAGAGTTTTTTCTTTCCAAAGCTGTCAATTACATGCATAGTCGAGCATCTTTTCGTGACAAAATATCTTGTTTAAAACGGGAATGTTTTTTATCCAAAAATTAAAAGAGCGCCCCCTATTTCGAAGAAGTTAAGAACTTTTAAAGAACAACCAGGCGTCCTCTACTGACGGAATGAGGTCAATATCCTTCCAGGATACCCGGGCCATGTTGATTAGATCGGCCTGCTCACTGAAGAGTTTTAGGGAGCTTTTGACAGTAATGAAGGGTGGTCATTTTATCCGCAGACCCATTACGGACGCAGGCAATGAGGCAGTGATCTCTGAGATTCTGGTTAAAGATGACAGAGGTGTATTTGGAGGGCAGGTTGGTTAGGATGATATCTATGAGGGTGCCCTTGTTTGGGGTTGTACCTGGTGGGTTCATTGATAATTTGTGTGAGATTTAGAGCATCAAGCTTAGATTGTAGGATGGCCGGTGTGTTAACTTCTTGCGGATCAGTGGGACGCTACCGTCCCACCTGGCCAACAGCTGGTGAAATTGCAGAGCACCAAATTCAAATGAGATTACTATAAATATTCAACTTTCATGAAATCACAAGTGCAATACATCAGAATAAAGCTTAACTTGTTGTTAATCAAGCCGCCGTGTCAGATTTCAAAAAGGCTTTACGGCGAAAGCAAACCATGCGATTATCTGAGGACAGCGCCCAGCACACAAATGCATAACAAATCATTTTCAACCAGGGAGTTGCGACACGAATGTCAGAAATAGCGATATAATATATGCCTAAACTTTGAAGATCTTCTTCTGTTGGCACTCCAAAAGGTCCCAGTTACATTACAAATGGTCCTTTTATTTGATAAACTCCTCCTTTATATCCATAAAAACTCAGTTTAGCTGGCGCGCTTCAGTCAATAATCCACTCGTTTTCCCTCCAAAATGCATACAAAATGAATCCCAAACTTTACCAATGAACTCATCCAAACAAGTCAATCAACGTTTATAATCAATACTTAGGTACCCTAAAACGCAAATAAACGATCAAATTTAAGATTGAGAATCATTAGTCTTTACTGGAGAATAATACTAAAGAACGGGCTAGCATTCACGCGCGACAGCCAAAATGAGAGCCACCTAGAAAAACTTCAATTTCTGGCTAATTTGTCCTCTGGGTTTCGCCTGCCATTTCAGTTCTGTTATACTCAAAGACATTATTTTAATAGTTTTAGAACCTTGTGTTTTCTATCCAAATCTACCAATTATACGCATAGCTTCTGGGCAGGCAGTTTACTTTGGGCACGCTTTTCTTATGGACCTCAAAATAAGTTAACTAACCTCCAGACGAGCTTCAATGCCATACAACTCTCCTTCCGTGGCCTCCAACTGCTTTTGAAATGCAAGCAAAACTTAATGCATGCTCTTCAACCGATAGCTGCCCACACCTACCCACCCGACCAGCATCACTACTCTGGACGGTTCGGACATAGAATATGTGGACAACTACAAATACCTACGTGTCTGGTTAGACTGTAAACTCTCCTTCCAGACTCACATTAAACATGAAATCTCCAATCCAAAATTAAATCTAGAATCTGCTTCCTATTTCGCAGCAAAGCATCCTTCACTCATGCTGCCAAACATACCCTAGTAAAACTGACCATCCTACCAAACCTTGACTTCGGCAAGGTCATTTACAAAATAGCCTCCAACACTCTACTCAGCTAATTGGATGCAGTCTATCACAGTGCCATCCGTTTTGTCACCAAAGCCCCATACACTACCCACTACTGCGACCTGTATGCTCTCGTTGGCTGGCCCTCACTTCATATCCGTCGCCAAACTCACTGGCTCCAGGTTATAAGTCGTTGCCAGGTAAAGCCCCGCCTTATCTCAGTTCACTGGTCACCATAGCAGCACCCACCCGCAGCACACGCTCCAGCAGGTACATTTCACTGGTCACCCCCAAAGCCAATTCCTCCTTCGGCCGCCTTTCCTTACAGTTCTCTGCTGCCAATGACTGGAAGAAACTGCAAAAAATCACTGAAGCTGGAGACTCATATCTCCCTCACTAGCTTTAAGCACCAGCTGTCAGAGCAACTCACAGATCACTGCACCTGTACATAGCCAATCTATAAATAGCCCATCCAACTTCCTCATCACCATATTGGTTATTTATTTTTGCTTTTGCTCCTTTGCACCCCAGTACCGCTACTTGCACACTCATCTTCTGCACATCACCCCAGTGTTTAATTCATCATACCACTATTGGCCTGTTTATTGCCTCACCCCACTTAACCTACCTCATTTGCACACACTGTATATAGACTTTCTCTATTGTATTACTGACTGTATGTTTGTTTAGTCCGTGTGTAACTCTGTTGTTGTTTGTGTCAGGTACAGGATGGCAACAAGAACTGCACGAGTTACACCAGAAACACACAATCCCTCCATCAGTGCTCAGACCGTCCGCAATAGGCTGAGAGAGGCTGGACTGAGGGCTTGTAAGTCTGTTATAAGGCAGGTCCTCACCAGACATCACCGGCAACAACGTTGCCTATGGGCACAAACCCACCATCACTGGACCAGACAGGACTGGCAAAAAGTGCTCTTCACTGACGAGTCACGGTTTTGTCTCACCAGGGGTGATGGTCTGATTCACGTTTATCGTCAAAGGAATTAACATTACATCGAGGCCTGTACTCTGGAGCGGGATCAATTTGGAGGTGGAGGGTCCATCATGGTCTGGGGCGGTGTGTCACAGCATCATCGGACTGAGCTTGTTGTTCAGGGACACATTATTCCATTGCTGTTAGTCACGCCTGTAGTACTTGTCTCAGTTGTTTAATTTTATGTTCATACAAATATTTACACGTTACATTTGCTGGAAATAAACGCAGTTGAGAGAGGACAGAGAGAGGACGTTTCTTTTTTTGCTGAGTTTATAAAATCGATACAGTTACATATCAGGATATTATTTTTGCCGATATATCACAATATTACTTTAGTAATATTAGTCAGTTGTACCTGCACCAAAACTCCAGTATTTTTCCTTTGTAGCTTGTTCTCAATCTTCTGTTTAAATCGTGAGCTAGTTAGTTTTCAGCACTTTTATTTCAACGACTGATCAAAATTCCTTTTCACATGAGTCTTTCTCGTCCCTCTGCAGCAGACATATGGTGAGAAATATGTTCGGAACATATCGTATCGGCACCTAAGTACCGTGATAATATCTAGTGCTACCTCTCTCTGACCCGAGTCATAGAACCACCAGACACCGATGGGGTCCTGCTCTCACACATGGATTCCCAACACTATGGAGGAAGTGACTTGAATCTAAAACTCTTCCGTTTAAATATGCCACTGGTCTCTTAAACTCCCTTAGCTCTTCAAAGTTCTGCTTCAGTCTCTTTATAAACTAAATAAAGTAAGCAGTTATGATTCCAGTTGTGTACTATGTTATTTCACAGGGCATTTAACCCACCGCCCTCTCTTTTAAAAGCAAATCCCTTCCCAAGAACAATACGGCCCTTCACTAGCTAACATATTTCTCATCCCAGAGCCAATTGCCAAAATCAGATTTGGATGGCTGATGGTTTCTAGGTTGTATGGCCTGGCAAAATATCTAAACCACAGGGCAGCAGGGTTCAACACATCTCAATGGACCCTGTAAATTAAATAGCAGAGTACAAAAATAATGCCTTAATAGTCCAACATGCCAATAACCCCCCCAAAAACAACCTCTCCATCCTGCAGATCTCCTGCTCAGTTACGGTGGCATGAAGCACACGACTACATCATTCGCTGCTTCTGAGCGGACTTGAACAGCAACACCATAAAAGCACCGTGTCTGTCTGCTATTTCAACCCATTTATGAGGAGCGAGTGAAAGCCAATCTGTTTAGTGTCTCTGACTGTCTACAGACTGGAGAACATGTTCACCAGACTGCAGGGAACAGAACAGCAGTGCAATAGGGAAACACTATAGCAGGAGTGTACCCTTGTACTGTAGCTACAACAATGTATGGTGGTTAGTGTGCATGTTTCACTACAATCTGCTAAACCCATTCATTCAATACATTTACCCCTAGTTATTTTGCATTCTGTTAGAGCCTCAAACAGAGAGATGCTTATTTCTGGTCGCGTCTTTGCCATTGTTATCAACGCGCCGCAGCCATATCGATGCTCAAAAGTAGAACAGGGGCGATTGACTCATCTAAATTGCACTATAGGGGCTTGGGAATAAGATGTCATTGCTAAAGTTGGCACATATTTAGTAGGAAACAACTTTTCCATCATCATCATCACATTGTGAAATGTACCTTAGATAAATGGCAATGGCAAGAAAAGTTTGTCAAAAATAGTTAGCAATGCTAACATTAGCCGGCTAAAATCCGGAAGTCTCCCCTCAATTTTAGCTAGCTAACGTTATACTGCATCTAAAGTCAATCTGAAAACATCAAAATTATTTGCCTTCTTTAGAAGCCACAGTAATAAACTTTAAACCAATTCATCAGCCCCCAATGAGGATGCATTTAGTAGAACGTTCAGTTGGGCATCGGTTCAAAACAACATTGTGACGTAACGTAACCCATGAATAGTCTAATAGAAAATGTGTGTATATTCTGGATATGGTGGATATGTCGCTGTTCACATTTCATACAAACAATTAATACATATGAGGGTTCTGATAAAGCACATTACGCCAACCTCCCAACTAACTCTGGACTGGGTCGGTAAGGAACACCACATCATGCCCGATGAGTGCAAATCTTATTTCCATGCTGAATCCCCAATTTCTTAAGCATCCAAATAAATCTAAAAGAAGTGCTAGTCAAATGACTAGTCAAATAAAAAGGATTCCCACTGGAAGAAAACAAATTTAGGTTTGTCTCAGCAGCATTTCTATGATTGGGTATCGAGTCGACTGTCATTAAACCTTACCTCTTCATCGGAGGTGTCGTGTTCATACTCGTCCCCCGGCTGGGCGGTGGACAATCCCTGGAAGGTGGTGGTCAGTCCCTTCTCTCCTCTGCCATCAATGGCGCCTCCCTTGCCTTTCTTCATCTTCCTCTTCTCCTTTGATGCAGTTTTTTTGCCTTGCTGCTAATATGAAAACAAGACACCAAGGAATTTATATTAGAGAACACTGTTCACAACATGTTGATCTGCATGTGTTCAAGTTCTGGTACATTTTTAATGGTCGGCAAAAAAAGGTAGAGAACCTTGCGGATGTTAAAATAATATCTTTCTAATTATCTAAGGGGTTATAAAACTGATATGTGCACAGCCAATCAACTTTGACCTATAAGTAAAATAAAAGCTGTTTAGGAAATAAAACTTGTCGCCGGCTTGAAGGGACGATTGATCGTTTTATGTCCTATATGGCACAGTGACAGTTTCTTTTAGGATTCCCATTTATTTATTGCATTCAGTACACAGCTTCCTCTGCATAACACACACACACACACACCCCCCACAGAGGAGCAGGCACCAGAACGGCACATCCTGTGTGAGTGGAAGGAGGGTGAGGATAAAGGGGCTGCAAGGACCCACCATTGGACGTGCTTTACTGTGAGCCATCAGTCACAAAGGCAGAGCCGTCAAAAGTTCTCTTTACGGGAACCAGGGGATAGAGGGAAACAAGGGAGGCAGGGATGGATGGAGGAAGAGAAGTTCTTTGAGGCTGCAGTCTCATCCCCCTAGAGGCAGAGACGGGCAGGTGAGTAACCTGCTATGATTTATGCCTCCTGTGTGTCCCGGTATCTTTTGGCATGCAGCTCTAAGTGAAACGCTTCCTCCCTGATGCCTAGTTAAATCCCCATCAAGACAGAGCTGACTGGGCCCAGTTTTAATACTGAATGACTTTCGCCGCCCAGGAGACTCCAGTCAGATCAGAGTTCTCTGCTGTAGCCTCCCCCTGAACTGCACAAACAAGGTAAAGTGGGTTTGCAGAGGTGGCAGTTTAGGAAAGCCAAAACAGAAGCTTGTTTACTCCACAACACAGAAGCCAAAACGTAAAAATAATTTTAAAAGGACTAGACCGAAGAGTAAGGCTTCCTCACTACACTAAAAGTCTGTGGGGGAGAGATGACCAGGCCAATCTGTTTACTATAACAGGGGGGCAGTAGGGGGGCAGGAGTGGAGTGGAGAGAGAGACAGTGAGATGGAGAGAAAAAGAGAGCGACAGAAGGGAGAGAGAGCGAGAGCCCACGACAGATTACTTGTCCAGATGATGTACGATGGAACAGCCAAAAGAGAAAGGCTCGCAGATTGGATCACGCAGTTTGAAAACCAGCAGTGGACTGGACTTCCAGCTGAGCCTGGTCCGGAGCCCATTTGACCACAACCGCTGACGAGGATGAAGTGTGGGAGAGAGCAGCTGAGGACGGGAAGGCACTGCACGGGGTCAGTCAAGAGAGAGGCTGAGGACAGGAAGGCACTGCATGGGGTCAGTCAGGAGAGAGGCTGAGGACAGGAAGGCACTGCACGGGGTCAGTCAGGAAAGAGGCTGGGGACAGGAAGGCACTGCACGGGGTCAGTCAGGAGAGAGGCTGAGGACAGGAAGGCACTGCACGGGGTCAGTCAGGAGAGAGGCTGAGGACAGGAAGGCACTGCACGGGGTCAGTCAGGAGAGAGGCTGAGGACAGGAAGGCACTGCACGGGTTCAGTCAGGAGAGAGGCTGTGGACAGGAAGGCACTGCACGGGGTCAGTCAGGAAAGAGGCTGAGGACAGGAAGGCACTGCACGGGGTCAGTCAGGAAAGAGGCTGAGGACAGGAAGGCACTGCACGGGGTCAGTCAGGAGAGAGGCTGAGGACAGGAAGGCACTGCACGGGGTCAGTCAGGAAAGAGGCTGAGGACAGGAAGGCACTGCACGGGGTCAGTCAGGAGAGAGGCTGAGGACAGGAAGGCACTGCACGGGGTCAGTCAGGAGAAAGGCTGAGGACAGGAAGGCACTGCACGGGGTCAGTCAGGAGAGAGGCTGAGGACAGGAAGGCACTGCACGGGGTCAGTCAGGAAAGAGGCTGAGGACAGGAAGGCACTGCACGGGGTCAGTCAGGAGAGAGGCTGAGGACAGGAAGGCACTGCACGGGGTCAGTCAGGAGAAAGGCTGAGGACAGGAAGGCACTGCACGGGGTCAGTCAGGAGAGAAGTTGTGTACGGGAAGGCACTGCACGGGGTCAAGAAGAAGCCAAAAGGCAAGGACCATTCGGTTGCCCCATAAGTATTGCCACAAATTCTCCAAGTAGTGAACTCTTGACAGCCAAAATGTGTCAGCTTACCAGCTTATTGATAAATCGGTCAAATTCGGTCAAATTCATAATCTCCGGCTCAAATCTCCTGAGGGCCTTCTGTTCTGAGCACATTCACATCTACGCCAACACACAGGCGTTCAGACACACTCTGTCAGCCTCCACACATTGGCCAACAACTTGTTTTTAAACGTCTGTTGGCTCCCAGCAATGGGTTCCGCTCCGAGGCGGACGCAGGCGGGCCCCAGGTTCCCCATTACCGCACTGTTTCCTCTGAAATCACTGTGAAACTAAAATCTGAGTTATAGGGTGAAGCCTGAATGAATCCGTCAGAAAGCATTCTCTGGGCCGTTCACACTTCCACTTAATTGGGAGCAAACCCCAAACGATAAGCCCACCTAGGCTCCCTGTCCCTGGCTTTGTCTGCTGTAGAACCTCCAACCAGAGAGAGGGGTCATCCTGGAGTGAACTTCTCTGGAACACAACCTTCACACAGAGCCCAGGGCAAATTGTCAAAAAGGTAACAGGGGTGGGAGTTGTGTTAGCAGGGAGGAGTGGTAAGTGTATTCATGGACAAAATCAAGTGATGGGGATGTGCTTGTCCTTATTGTTAACAAGGGGATACCATTCCGCCCAGTGTACCCTCAATGTGATCCCTGCCCTCACAACCCTCCGCCTCTCCAAACATTTAACGGCTGGAGGAGACATGCGTGTCACCCTTGGTGGAAGTGGCCCAGACGCATCTGCGGACCAGAGCTCCTGCGTGGGTGCATGAGGAGCAAATCCTTCCTGGTTACTGTAAGATGAGCCCCCCCCCCCCTAGTCTTAATCTCCCCCTTCCTCCACCCTAACCCCATTTCATCTCCATCTCACACCCACTCACACGCCGAGAGCGCGGACCGAGCGGCCGGCCGACAGCAGAGCTGGCCGGATCAGAGTGAGCTGGCCACGTCCGACCGCTGCACCAGGGGACTCTCCCAGGGACCATAAAGCCTCCAGCAGCCACATTAACTTCTGCCTGGTGTGCTGAAGGCCCAGATCCTTAAATCACAAGAGTCCAGGAACAGGGGGAAGAGTGGGAAAAAATAAAAGAAAACCACAGGGTCTCAGTCAGGGCCTGGATGGATTAAAAAGCTGGAGTAGGGAACAATGCACCCCCCCCCCACCATCCCCATTACGAGACCACAGCAGTTCCAGACAATGGTTTCAAGGTTTCACATTTGTTCCAATGTGCCTTAGCAATAATATACACATACAATTTAGATAAAAAGAAAAAAAAGTTGAACCTTCTCTTGTCCTCCTCTCCCAAGACGTTTGTGTCTCCGTATTTTGTTATGGTCACATTTACTTGAAGGACTGCACACTTGACAAAATAAAACTTTAGGTTGAGTGATGCAGGAATCTGCATGGCAGCAATAGAGATAAATAATCGTTCATGTGCGACCAGTCTCAGTTCTACATTACGAGACAATGAAGATGACCGGAGGATAAGCTGACATAATAAAATTAAGTCATTCCCACCCACCTTGCATGACAGCTAGGGAATTTTGAGCACAACAGACAAGAAGAATTAACTGATGGAGCAACTATTCCACCAGTCCCAGACAAATGGACCTACCTATCAACTCCATCCTGTTCTCCCCCCACAGTCACAGTGGCTCCATCCTTATTTGCAAACCACTCCTGACAGAGGAATCTGGACTTTCTGAAGATGGAGTGAGGGGGGTAGATGGTGCATGGGTAGATAATCCCAGCCGTCCTCACAACAGGCCTTTTAACAGGCTGTCATTGTAACTAAGAATGTGCTCTTAAATTGACTTGCCTGGTTAAATAAAGGTTACATAAAGGTTTTGTTTTAAAGGCAGATGTAGGATTTACGGAAGACTGGCAAGAGCTGAACAGTGGGACCGATAGAAAATACATTTGCCTGTTGCGGTTTGATTCAAAAGCACATAGTATATACAACTTGCACTAGGGGGTAGTAGAGTAAGCAAGTTTGAAATCCACACAAGATGCATGTTATTTCATGCAGTGTATAAGTCATCTGGAGTTGTAGACATACACACGTAGTTGGTTATAATGACAAGCGGTGAAAATGCCTTACTGCAAGAACAACACTTATATTTATTAAGATGACATTTTGCCTACAACAACAGGGCTTCACAATTTTTGGGGGCCAACGACCCCATTTTTCGCTACCCCACCATGTGAATGGATAAGTTGAAGTCGGAAGTTTACATACACCTTAAATGTATTTGTCTAAACTCTAGTTTCACAATACCTGACATTTAATCCCAGTAAAAATTCCCTGTCTTAGGTCAGTTAGGATCACCACTTTATATTAAGAAAGTGAAATGTCAGACTATTTTTTTAATTTTTTTATTTCACCTTTATTTAACCAGGTAGGCTAGTTGAGAACAAGTTCTCATTTGCAACTGCGACCTGGCCAAGATAAAGCATAGCAGTGTGAACAGACAACACAGAGTTACACATGGAGTAAACAATTAACAAGTCAATAACACAGTAGAAAAAAAGGTGGAGTCTATATACAATGTGTGCAAATAGTAATAGTAGAGAGAATTATTTATTTCAGCTTAAAATAAATGTCATTACATTCCCAGTGGGTCAGAAGTCTACATAGACTCAATTAGTATTTGGTAGCATTGCCTTTAAATTGTTTAACTTGGGACAAACGTTTCGGGTAGCCTTCCACAAGCTTCCCACAATAAGTTGGGTGAATTTTGGCCCATTCCTCCTGACAGAGCTGGTGTAACTGAGTCAGGTTTGTAGGCCCCCTTGCTCTCACATGCTTTTTCATGTCTGCCCACAAACTTTCTATGGGATTGAGGTTAGGGATTTGTGATGGGCACTCCAATACCTTTACTTTGTTGTCCTTAGCCATTTTGCCACAACCTTTGAAATATGCTTGGGGTCGTTGTCCACTTGGAAGACCCATTTGCGACCAAGCATTACCTTCCTGACTGATGTCTTGAGATGTTGCTTCAATATATCCACATCATTCCCCCCACTCGTTATTTAATCTATTTTGTGACGTGCACAAGTCCCTCCTGCAGTAACGCACCCCCACAACATGATGCTGCCACCCACGTGCTTCACAGTTGGGATGGTGTTCTTCGGCTTGCAAGCCTGTCCTCTTTTTCCTCCAAACAGAATGATGGTCATTATGGCCAAACAGTTCTATTTTTGTATCATCAGACCAGATGACATCAGTTGCAAACCATAGTCTGGCTTTTTTTTATGGCGGTTATGGAGCAGTGGCCTTTCAGGTTATGTTGATATAGGACAAATTTTACTGTGAATATAGATACTTTTGTACTTGTTTCCTCCAGCATCTTCACAAGGTCCTTTCCTGTTGTTCTATGATTGATTTGCACTTTTCGCACCAAAGTACATTCATCTCTAGAAAGCAGAACGCATCTCCTTCCTGAGAGGTACGACAGCGGAGTGGTCCCATGGTGTTTATACTTGCGTACTATTGCTTGTACAGATAAACGTGGTACCTTCAGGCATTTAGAAATTGCTCCCAAGGATGAACCAGACTTGTGGTCTACAATTTTCTTAGCTGATTTCTTCTGATTTTCCCATGATGTCAATCAAAGAGACACTGAGTTTGAAGGTAGGCCTTTGAATACATCCACAGATACACCTTCAATTGACTCAAATGATGTCAATTAGCCTATCAGAAGCTTCTAAAGCCATTACATCGTTTTCTGGAATTTTCCAAGCTGTTTCAAGTCACAGTCAACTTAGTGTATGTAAACTTCTGACACACTGGAATTGTGATACAGTGAATTATAAGTGAAATAATCTGTCTATAAGCAATTGTTAGAAAAATTACTTGTGTCATGCACAAAGCACATGTCCTAACCAACTTGCCAAAACTATAGTTACAATAAATATGTGGAGTGGTTGAAAAACTAGTTTTAATGCCTCGAACATAGTGTATGTAAACTTCCGACTTCAACTTAATGTAATCAACAGCCAATGTTTACTTTAATTTGGGCTCTGACAGTCTGATTTGAAATCAGTCTGACAGTACTTCTGACGGCATTTAAATCAGAAGGAAGTATGGTTTGAAGAAGTGACTGAAATGCATCAAAAATGTATTAGGAAGTTCAGAAGACAAATCAGCTAATACATATTTTTTTAAATCTTCTGTGTAGGAAGGAACATAATTCATTATCTTTTCCCCCCAGTCTGATTTAGTGCCTGGTCTTGTCCACTCCACGTTCTAATGAGGCTTGTGGGCATTGTAGAAAGAAACACAAGACACATATGTGTTCTTGAGAGTCTATCTTTCAGTGATGGGGTTTTAATATTTTGTCAGTTAAAACTTTCAAAAGACAGACATATTTATAGGAAGAAAAACAGAAATCGCTCTGTTTATTACAACCACATCTAGCGGCTACTGGAGGTTTGTTCTATGAACAAAGAACCATTTTACTTCAGGGTTTCTCTTGCGACACCCTTTTCAAATCAGGTGACCCCACATGGGGTTCCGACCCCTAGTTTAGGAAAAGCTGGCCTAAAAGTAAATGTATTATGCTTGAAATAAACAAAGTCAACACATTTAAGTCAATACGTTAACTTTTCATTTTAAATAAAAAATTTAAAAGGTTTAAATTTAAAAAGGTCTATATTCTGAACATTTCCATATAATCCATACTACTAGTAGAAAGCTAACTACCATAGAATTGTCTTTTTAGTCTATGCAGTAGCCTGCTGAATATTTACTCAAATGTTTTCAAAGGATTGCACTTACATAAAACCAGAAATAGCAGGTAGGAGCGTTGGGCCAGTAACCGAAAGGTTGCTGGATCGAATCCCCGAGCTGACAATGTAAAAATCTGTCGTTCTTCCCCTTAGCAAGGCAGTTAACCTACTGTTCCCCGGGCGCCAAAGACGTGGATTAAGGCAGACCTCCACACCTCTCTGATTCAGAGGGGTTGGGTTAAATGCCGAAGACGCATTTCAATTGAATGCATTCAGTTGTACAACTGACAAGGTATCCCCCTTTCATCTGATATTGGCACTTGATGTACGAAGCAGTGCTTCTTAGCAGTACTCAGGCAGGTAGAACAGGCCTGGGCAAGGGTCTGTGCCTCAATGTAAAATTCGAGGGTTGAAAACTGGTATGAGCAACATCAATATTAGTTATAAAATGAGCTACAAACAATTCAAAGAAAAATTATGTGAACCCTTTGGAATTATCTGGATTTCTGCATAAACTGTTCATAAAATTAGATCTAATCTTCATCTAAGACAACTAATTATTGTATTTTGTATTGTCTGTATTGAATACATCATTTAAACATTCACAGTGTAGGTTGGAAAAAGAATGTGAACCCCTAGGCTAATGACTTCTCCAAAAGCGAATTGGAGTCAAGAGTCAGCTAACTGGGAGTACAATCAATGAGATGACATTGGAGATGTTGGTTAGAGCTGCCTTGCCCTATAAAAAACACTCACAGAATTTGAGTTTGCTATTCACAAGAAGCATTGCCTGATGTGAACCATGCCTCAAACAAAAAGATATCAGATCTCAGAATTGTCCATTTGCATAAAGCTGGAAAGGGTTACAAAAGTATCTCTAAAAGACTTGACATTCATCAGTCCACGGTAAGACAAATTGTATGTAAATGGAGAAAGTTCAGCACTGTTGCTACTCTCCCTAGGAGTGGCCGTCCTGCAAAGATGATTGCAAGAGCACAGCGCAGAATGTTCAATGAGGTTAAGAAGAATCAGAGTGTCAGCTAAAGACTTACAGAAATCTCTGAAACATGCTAACATCTCTGACGAGTCTACGATACGTAAAACACTAAACAAGAATGGTTTTCATGGAAGGACACCACGGAAGACTGGCACAATGTCTGTGGACAGATGAAACTACAGTTGAGTTGTTTGGAAGGAACACACAACACTATGTGTGGAGATAAAACGGCACAGAACACCAACATCAAAACCTCATCCCCACTGTAAAGTATGGTGGAGGGAGCATCATGGTTTGGAGCTGCTTTGCTGCCTCAGGGCCTGGATGGCTTGCTATCAACAACAGAAAAATGAATTCCAAAGTTTATCAAGACATTTTGCAGGAGAATGTAAGGCTATCTGTCCGCCAATTAAAGCTCAACAGAAGTTGGGTGATGCAACAGAACAATGACCCAAAACACAATGGTAAATCAACAACAGAATGGCTTCAACAGAAGAAAATATGCCTTCTGGAGTGGCCCAGTCAGAGTCCTGACCTCAACCCGATTGAGATGCTGTGGCATAACCTCAAGAGAGTGGTTCAAACAAGAAATACCAAACTGAAACATTTTTGTAAAGCACTCCTGACTGTTGTGCAGGTCTGATCCGCAACTACAGAAAACATTTGGTTGAGGTTATTGCTGTCAAAGTAGGCTCAACCAGTTATTAAAACCAAGGGTTCACATACTTTTTCCACCCTGCACTGTGAATGTTTACAGTGTTCAATAAAGACATGAAAACGTATAATTGCGTGTTATTAGTTGAAGCAGACGGTTTGGCTGTTGTTGTGACTTAGATGAAGATCAGATCAAATGTTATGACCCATTTATGCAGAAGTCCAGGTAATTCCAAAGGGTTTACATACTTTTTCTTGCCACTGTAGATGTAACTACCCTTCGAATGACTTCATGCAGATTTCTAATACATTTATTAATCCTAACATATCACAGAATAACCTTGTTCTACGGGCATGCAGGACAGGCAAGGATGGCACACAATCTGAGTAACACCGTGCTTGGGGCACATTGGCTACCTGACAGGACACGCACACGTGCCACCTTCTGGTCATTGTTGCGGTCACAGAGGCAACATCTTCTACATTTAATGGGTATTGCAGCAAAAGAGCACTGGACCGCCAAAACAATGGAAAGTGACCCCCCACAGAACCAGCAGCAGGGCTTTAGGCCCATGGTTAGCCTGGCAGCTGTGATTGGTGTTGAGTATTGGCGTTTGAGCTCTCCTCTTGATGATGTTTTGCATGACTAGGGCATGGCCCAGCTCTCTTAGGAAAGTTTGGTGTCGGCCACTGCCTTCGGAAGACTTCCAGCTGGGGAAGTTCCCCATCCAGATGATGAAGGCAGCGAAAGCAACAACAACATCTATCAGGTTGAAGAGGAGGACCATCGGCCACCTGCTGGTCTTCCTTCTCAACGTGTACATTGTGGCAAGCTTATCGAGATTGGCAACGTCACTCTTGGTGGCATTGTGGTGTTGTACGATCTCTGGTTTCTGATGCTTGCCCTCAACCTTGGTATCATGGTGCTTGGTAGACAGCTCTAGTACAGCCAAGCCTGGTGATAGTATGTAGGACACCAAGGTAAGCAGCCCACGGAAGCCAAACAGTGAACACCTCTGGAATGTGTGGTAAGCAGCCCACGGAAGCCAAACAGTGAACACCTCTGGAATGTGTGGTATAATGGATCTAACAATGCCAAAGTATGTTAGTCCATCTTTGAGAAGCTTTTCAGCTAATGGTACAGATGTAAAGAAGTTATCTGTGGTGATATTTATCCCACTTTTGTGCCAAGGAGCCACAAGCCCTTTGGCAACTTGAGATCTCAGAACCACTTTGTGTCACTCCAGGTGGTTTGCCAAGGTGCACCTCTCCTCTCAGAGGGTAGCTGGTCGCTGTGTCGCAGTTCCGCCTGATCATAATCCCATATTCGTCAAGCTTTGATGGCATGCTTTGTCGGAAAAGGCACCTACCTCGGAAACCAGCGAGCTGCTTATCCACAGAGATCTGTGCATGGAAAAGGTATTTGGGTAGCTGGGCTACAAACATGCTCCAGATATCGCTGAACGGGGCAAGCTTGTCTGCTGTTATTCGTTCAAGACTCAATGCTATGTCATCAAACCTCATGTATTTCATAATGTATTGGAATCTTTTTCTGGACATAGTGGCAGTGAACACAGGTGTGCCATCAGCTTCTGACCAGATTGCAGTTTGAGACTCATTTCCGTACAATCATGATGCGATCAAAAGACCAATGACTGCTTGTGGTTGCTTGTGCTATGGCATCCACCTCCTCCAATTCATCATATAGATGTTTGGGATGGCTCTAATTCCATACACCAATTTGTCGCTTAGCTTCTCTGTTAGTTTCAAGCACAATCATGTCAATCATCTCTGAGGACAGAAATAAATTAAACAATTATTTAAATGGTTTGCACTCTGCTGCCTTTGTAATGCCTAGTTGATAAAGACTTGTCAGACATTTCTCTGTTGCCTTTGTAATGCCTCGTTGATTAAGACTTGTGAGGTGCTGAGGTAACAGAGAGAGCCTGAAAGGGTACATCTTCAGTGCCCTTTTGCTCAGAAGTCTGAAATATGATCATCAAGTCACTCCCTGAATTGTCCTCATTGTCGGGAGCGTGATCCTGCTCCCGGTCAGCCAGAAGTCTCAAAACCTCCGCAAGCCCAATTCCTGTGAGTCTTGATGTGGTTGACATTTTCACCTGAAAATAAAACACCCAAATTTACCTTCAACAGAGGAATTGAAGAGAATGGTCAATTTTGAAACTTTAAGAGACACCTTGCCCATCCCCCAGGTACAATGTTCGATTTATATATAACAGAAACATTTAAGGGAATCTAAAGTAACTTTTTCATATCATTTTACATGGAAAATAACAGTTCAAGGATGCCAGCTTAGCTCAAAAGTAATTGTCGCACGTTCCTTCCCATGAGGGTGTCTTTCACTGGATAATACAGTTGAAGGTGGAAGTTTACATACACTTAGGTTGGAGTCATTAAAACTCATTTTTCAACCACTCCACAAATTTCTTGTTAACAAACTATAGTTTTGGCAAGTCGGTTAGGACATCTTCTTTGTGCATGTCACAAGTCATTTTTCCAACAATTGTTTACAGACAGATTTTTTTCCAGTGGGGCAGAAGTTTACATACACTAAGTTGACTGTGCCTTTAAACAGCTTGGAAAATTCCAGAAAACGCTGTAATGGCTTTAGAAGCTTCTGGTAGGCTAATTGACATCATTTGAGTCAATTGGAGGTGTACCTGTGGATGTATTTCAAGGCCTGCATTCAAACTCAGGGCCTCTTCACTTGACAATATGGGAAAATCGAAGGAAATCAGCCAAGACCTCAGAAAAAAATAAATGTAGACCTCCACAAGTCTGGTTCGTCCTTGGGAGTAATTTCCAAAGCGGTCAAATCGCTCAGGAAGGAGGCGAGTTCTGTCTTCTAGAGATTGTTGTGTCTTTGGCTATGCCGGATTAAGTGATATGACATGCTATTCTATAAAATAATTTGTCCGTAATTAATATTATCTGATTGAGCTAATCATGTAAATGTAATTAACTAGAGAGTTGGGCACCACAAAATAATATTTATAGAGCTGTTATCTTCCGAATAAACTCTTAAAGACCTAGTAATATTTTACATCAATAGCAGTCAATATTAATCATCATCTTAATTCAGTCTCATCTGAAAGTTGTAAATTCTTATTTATCTGCACAAACCCTGGCTAACAAGTTGAATCAGCAATACAATATTGGGTTTCATTATTTATTTACTAAATACCTAACTTATCACACAGAATTACACACACACACATAATTAAATCATAACTTGATTACAAATTACGTCATAAAGGAAAACGTCCCTAGCGGGTGGAACAGATATGACAGCTTGTTACACAAAAGAAAAGGGGCTGGGTGAAAGTGAAAGAGCGGGAAGACTGAGGAACAAAGGGCGAAGCTGTGCCATCGTAAATACAGTATCTTATGCATTCTAAATTACCGCCCATTTAGAAAAGGAAAATGCAATAAATATTTACTCTGAGCTGCGCTTTGGTAGGTTGGTGGTAGATGGAAGGCCGTGTTGCCCAACCGAGTCCTTTGAAGAATGTCTCTGGTTGTCAATTGAATACGTTGTAGTAACGTCGTTGTGTGGTAGACGGGATACTCTGTCTGTTCTTTCCTAACCCTCGTTTGCAGCAGCTGTTGCTAACTCAAAGGCTAGGAGGTATCACTTCTGTAGTGAATAAGAGTTCAAAGTTCATACCATTCTCAACCAAAGCTCACGCTGATGTTGGCTTCGTTCTGTAGTTATTATCTGAACCATTCAGACATTGGACCGTCGTCCTCACAACAGGAGGTTATATTGTCTTCAAGGGCTTATATAGGAAGGGAGAGGAGGGCGTGTTTGAAAAGTTTTATAGCCCATATAGCCCATGCCCATGGCCACTGTTTGAACAGAGCCCTATCTTATGAAAACCCAAATCTCACATTTTAGAAGCTAAAATCACATTTCATCCCATCACGAATAATTTCATATTCAAACATTTAAATTGAACAACAATTCCATGTGAATCCGGTAACTCTGATGTGTAGACTTTCCACTGTAGAGTTTGTCATCTTATCATTGATGAGAATGTCTCAGATGACAACCGAACTGACATCATATTCATTAAGTACCATATGTTCAATTGGTCTGAACACCAGAATATAGTTCATTTCCCCTCACCTGCTGATGTTCCCAGAAATTCTATGTTACCCAAGGGTTTTGCAAATGTAACATCAGTAGGGTAGAGAGAGGGAAAAGGGGGGGGAAGAGGTATTTATGACTGTCATAAACCTACCCACAAGCCAACGTCATGACAAAATTAACATACATTGCTGCGAAAAGTGCAAATCAATTCCAGAACAGCAAAAGGACATTGTGAAGATGCTGGAGGAAACAGATACAAAAGTATCTATGTCCACAGTAAAACGAGTCCTATATCGACATAACCTGAAAGGCCACTCAGCAAGGAAGAAGTCACTGCTCCAAAACCGCCATAAAAAAAAGTTATTGGAGTGGCCATCACAAAGCCCTGACCTCAATCCTATAGAGTATTTGTGGGCAGAACTGTAAAGCATGTGCGAGCAAGGAGGCCTACAAACCTGACTCAGTTACACCAGCTCTGTCAGGAGGAATGGGCCAAAATTCACCCAACTTATTGTGGGAAGCTTGTGGAAGGCTACCCAAAACGTTTGACCCAAGTTAAACAATTTAAAGACAATGCTACCAAGTACTAATTGAGTGCATGTAAACTTCTGTCCCATTGGGAATGTGATGAAAGAAATATTCTGACATTTCACATTCTTAAAATAAAGTAGTGATCCTAACTGACCTAAAACAGGGAAATTTTACTAGGATTAAATGTCAGGAATTGTGAAAAACTGAGTTTAAATGTATTTGGCTAAGGTGTATGTAAACTTCCAACTTCAACTGTATGTTTCCGTAGAAATCCATAGGTGCTATTGACTGTGGATCAAAATTACCTGAATGTATTTGTAGCATTTGATGTCCACATGGATTTATCAGAAACACGCTGTTTGACAAAGAAATATACGTACACCTATTGGGAAATGACTGTCAGTTGCTTTATCATTCCTTGATAACATGACAACTAAAGTAACAGAAAGTTACCATTCATTTAAGAAAGTAGCATAGTTTAGCGCATTCAAGTTGTGCTTCTTCCTTACCTTTGAGAAATCAGAACACTCAGAAATCCCCTACTTCGGCCAAATTGTCCAGAATACTCTGAGCACTCAGAGAAAACACTCAATTTGCAAGCCAGCTTTCTGATTCTACCCATCTAGTAACCGCACAACACACTTCACCTATCCAACAACACTGCAATGACTTAATAGCCATTTACTGCTATGATGAAGAATGTATAGATGCATTTTGCAAGAACACGAAGAAATGTGTGATCTTGTTGAGTCAGGTGCTGCCAAGGTACAAAATGTAGTCACAAAATAAAATAGATTCCCACACTGCTGACCACTCCGTTTATAGAGTCCAAGGTCTGACAAAGTCAAGACCTTTGGGTCAAAACGTTTGCACTCAATAAACTACCCTTAACTAGAGCTTAGTTTTTATCCGTGCAAGGTCACTTGGTCAGGAAAAACTCAGGACCCTACAATATAATTTGTGTAAAATAAATACTCCCATATTCACCTTAGGCTCAGCTGGTTCAGCAGATGTTTCAGCACCACTGCTATTTTTCAGATTTTCATCTAGTATGACAACAGCATCATCATCATCCTCCTCCTCCTCTTCGTCGTCCCCATCATCCTCTTCTTCTTCATCAATGTCACTCCCAGAGTCCTCCAGTCCTGAGAACACACTCTCCTCGCTATCTGAGAGGTCCTCATCTCCTTCTTCCCCAGCCTTCTCAGTGACGTCTTTGTCAAATATGGGAAGCTGAAAAAGCAGAGACAAAGAAATACCAGAGACATGTAGATTTGCATCTTGTGTTTTTGTTATATGTTTGGGTAGGCCAGGGTGTGACATGGGTTTATATGTTGTATTTCGTATTGGGGTTTGTATTAATTACATTTACATTTACATTTAAGTCATTTAATTAGGAGTGTGTATTAGTAGGGGTGTGTCTAGTTAGGCTTGGCTGCCTGAGGCGATTCCTAATTGGAGTCAGCTGATTCTCGTTGTCTCGGATTGGGAACCGTATTTAGGCAGCCTGAGTGCGCGTTGTATTTCGTGGGCGATTGTACCCGTCTTTGTGTTAGTCACCAGATAGGCTGTATTAGTTTCACTCGTTTGTTGTTTTCGTATTTTCAGTTATTTCATGTACCGCTATTTTCTTTATTAAAAGTCATGAGTAACCTACACGCTGCATTTCGGTCTGACTCTCTTCAAACAGCAGACGAACAACATTACATAGATGGGCAAACATGAATGAGTAAACACTTAAATGAGACAGAATTCATAAAGAATCTAGATAGCTCGCTACCTAACCTAAAATAAAACATTGTCAATAGTGGACAGGACAAACCAGTTCACATTGTCTGATATATCATCCAATTAAATCAAATCACAGCACATTTTTAGACTCATTCAGCAGTTTTTCCCTGATGAATTAGAATACTATTAGAAATGAATGTGGAAATATAATTTTATATTCGATAAACATAAGCTGAAAATAATACCATCGCTGCTTCCTGTTGACAACTTTTGATAAATAGTCCAATGTCCAAATATTGTATTCAAGTGTCCAAATCAATAATCAATACGCAGAAACAGTTTGTGATAAATTGAAAACAAACATAAAATATAATACCAACACATTCATGTACCACAATACTAATCGTATTACTTGTATTATTATTTTTCACCTTATAAACGGCATATGCACCAAACCCTGTTGGTTTGACAAGTGGCAATAATCATTTATCCATCACTCATACCAATAACCCGTTGCAATCAATAGTCAGGTTTCACGTCCTGTTCAAAATAACACTACTGAAAAACCACACAGAATCTAGGAATAATATGTATATCACTGGTTAGAGGACTTGCAGAAGAACGCAGCATATGCATTTTGGAATGTTGCATTTTGTTTCAAGTCGGTTGCCAACACTGAAAGGTAAACGTAACACTATTTTGTTAATCATATCGATATCACATTGAAATCAAAAGAGCAGGGGCAAAAGTTCAGGTCATATGCACTGTTTGAGCTAACACTATTCAAAGGCCACCCCGTATCTGAGAATATTTGATACACTACTGGTTAGAAAATAATTTGCAAAGACAACAGTCTATATTTCGGAATGTCGGACTGAGATTCTGGGAGGTTGCAGAAACAAAATCAGTTTCTTTGTTATTTAACAGCACCCGACATAGGATATCAACACTGACAAGGGTTGGCTGGCTGTTATCGGAGTGTATTGGTGTGAGGCCAGCAACTTTTATAGAGAGACCGCCCCAAATTCTCTGTGCCATTTGAGTTCGAAATCAGGCTTACTTGGGATGAAGATGTCTCCGTGATTTGGAAGGTCAATGTCCCTAGAGTTGGAAAATGTGTAATAACAGTGCAGCAAATGGAGCGTTTGTGTGTCACTTTCTTTCGTCCCTCCATCTCATACATTATTTCCATAGGGATTTTACCCAATGACCAACAATGTCAGTATACAACAAGCTATTGCTCACATATACCCTTTAAAATCATACATTCTTGGAAAGCATGAAACACACCGAGAACCTTACTGCCGATAAGTAGGAGCCGTTCCTTCCTCGTTAGAACAAAAGACGTACCTGCTGTGTACTGACAAACCTGCCGCTTCTACTTGTAGTATCACAATGCTCGGCAGTGGACGACAAATTGACTTTGAGCCAATCAGAGAGCACAAACCTCCACGTGGGGGAGCTGACAGGAGTGACAATTGTAAAAAATAAAAATAATAATTTTTTTTAAAGTCACTTTTCCTGTTCTAATTCACCCCCTTTTAAATCAGAATTGTTCTAACAAACAATACAGCTGCATAATACCCCCTTTTTCTAGAGCAAGTCTTTATATGTTTTACATCTAGCTAAGGAATTGTGTGCTTGAAGGATATTTTTTGTTCGGTTTGATAATGTGCATTAGCTTATTTGTTAGCCTGCCAACTGAGCAAGGCAGTCATACTAAATCCTTTGCCAAGCTAGCCATTTGGCCAGTGTAGCTAGTAAC
Organism: Oncorhynchus gorbuscha; assembly: GCF_021184085.1. Taxonomy (NCBI): domain Eukaryota; kingdom Metazoa; phylum Chordata; class Actinopteri; order Salmoniformes; family Salmonidae; genus Oncorhynchus; species Oncorhynchus gorbuscha. Next base: position 21,714,427 of record NC_060181.1, on the reverse strand, counting down.
ATAAATCCATTGTGATGTAATTGTTTTCATGAAGCAGCTGCCTGTAGCTGGCTGCAGAGAATTAATGCAGTGTTTTTACTTTACCTAGCTAGCACAACAGCTATCTAGCTAGCAAATCATGCTAACCATTTAGCTAACATTAGCCAGCTAGCTCAAAATGTAGAGGGGCTGTATGCGATAATGTAGAATGATTTACATTTTAATCTTGCTCCCTAGTTATATAGCTGTGGCCAACTAGCTAGTATCAACAATGGATTTCTACAACAATAGCACAGCTAACATTGACTAGACCATAAAGCAACACACACGGACATTCATTGCCAAACAACGCTACTGCCAGCTTCTGGTTTGGAGTATTATACCAAGGCTTAGTGGCTGACGACTTCAAGGCTTTGCTGTGTGAAAAACAAGAGAGATTGACTTCCAACACTGTTCAACAACCATATGGAATTCTGGGTCTCTGGCAGCGTTTGGATCTGCGGTCAAGAACGCGGAGTTCATCTCAGCCCTTCCGTCCCTTCACTTTTTGGCCCTGACGGAGACATGGATCAAACCGGAGAACACTGCAACTCCAGCTCTCTTTCTTCATCTGACTAGGTTCTCTCATAGTCCGAGAGCATCTGGTCGTCACGGTGGTGGAACAGGTCTACTCATTTCTCCTAAATTGAGATTCTTCTCTTTTCTCCCTATCTTACCTGTCCATGCTGTCACTGTCACTTTTCCACTCAATCTTAACATTGTCATCATCTATCGCCCACCAGGTGCCCTTGGAGAGTTCCTCAATAAGCTTGAAACCTTGATAAGCTAATTTCCTGATGATGGCTCACCTCTCTTTGTACTTGGCGACTTCAACCTCCCGACATCTTTCCAACTCTCTTTCCCCTCCTCACCCTTTCCCCAATCCCTTCCAACTCACAAGGCAGGCAATACGCTTTACCTAATCTTTACTAGCGGCTGCTCATCTACTAATCTCACTGCAACCCAAATTCAGGTCTCTGATTAGTACTTTGTTTCCTTTTCTGTCTCCCTTTCCTCCAACCCCAAACACTCAGCACCAACCCAGATGGTCATACGCCATCACAATCTTCTCTCTCCCATTACTCTCTCCTCCTCTATCATCTCTTCCTTCTGCTAAATCCTTCTCCGCCTCATCTCCTGATTCTGCCTCATTGACCCAACTCTCCTCCCTTTCTACATCCTACGAATAGCAATGTTGTCCAATTCGGTGGTATTTGCTTTTGTGTATATAGTTTGTCCAATTTAAATAAAGTGGTCATTCATTTTTGTCCATTAGGCATATGGATCCCATAACCTCCCGGCCGGCTAGGCACTCCCTAGCCGGCCGGGATGATGACATCCGCTACTCATTCACTCAGCCTAATGAGTCAATTGGCCTTACTCACACAACTACCCTATACATTTACATTTACATTTAAGTCATTTAGCAGACGCTCTTATCCAGAGCGACTTACAAATTGGTGCATTCACCTTATGACATCCAGTGGAACAGCCACTTTACAGTAGTGCATCTAAATATTTTAAGGGGGGGGTGAGAAGGATTACTAGCTAGCAGTGTTGATTACGTTACGTTGCATTAAAAGAACGACAATAGCTGGCTAGCTAACCTAGAAAATCGCTCTAGACTACACAATCATCTTTGATACACAGACGTTTTTGTTATACCCTATGCCTTGACCTCCTTCTCACCTCTCTCTCCAGATGACATACTGCGACTAGTGAGGTCTGGCTGACCGACAACCTGCCCGCTCGACCCCATCCCCTCCTCCAGACCCTCTCTGGAGACCTTCTCCCATTCCTCACTTCCCTCATCCCTAATCACTGGCTACGTCCCCTCTGACTTCAAAATGGCCAGAGTTGCTCCCCTCCTCAAGAAACCAACACTCGACTCACCGGATGTCAACAACTATAGACCCCTATCCCTTATTCTTTCCAAAACACTTGAGCGTGCGGTCTCTGATCAACCTCCTTGTTATCTCTCTCAGAACAATCTTCTTGACCCCAACCAGTCAGGCTTCAAGACGGGTCACTCAGAGACTGCTCCTGTGTCGCAGAGGCTCACAGCACAGCCAAAGCTAACGCTCTCTTCTTCTGTTCTCATCCTCCTAGATCTATCCCCTGCCTTCGACACGACGAACCATCAGATCCTCCTCCCCACCCTCTCAGGGCTGGGCGTTTCAGGCTATGCACACTCTTGGATTGCATCTTACCTGGCCATATGTCACAAACCCCAGATGTGCCTTATTGCTATTATAAAATGGTTTACCAACATAATTAGAGCAGTAAAAATATGTTTTGTCATACCCGTGGCAAACAGGTCTGATATACCACAGTTATCAGCCAATCAGCATCCAGGGCTCGAACCACCCAGTTTATAAATATTAATAACGGCCCTTACAGCGCAAGTTTTTGCACGTGGTACCAGAATTCTATGCTGTTGATCTGAATTTGATTGTTGCATTTCGCCACTATTCTCTACACCATTTGATAATTGTATAATTATTATTATAATCTATATTACATGTATTATCTGAAAAGGGCTTTGGTATTAGCATGTTTGAGGGCGGTAAACCTGAGCTGATAAATTCGGTGTATTTGATACAATAGTGGCATACAAAGTGATAGCTGGGTATGAGCATGTATTACATATGGCGACCATGGCCGGGAAGGCCGGGAAAGGCTGGTATACCAAATAATTTTCCCTGTAAATTGTATTTATTTATTCTACATCACCATGTCAATGTATTCTCACCACTGGACATGTAGCCTCCAGATGTCTGCCTGTCACCGGGCGAGGAAGATATCTCATCAAATACGGTGAGTATTTTGGCTTGGATAGGTTTTAGCCTGGTCGAGGCAGAGGATAATGAGAACAGGCTGGTGGACGAACTCATGTTAGCAACAAAGTGAGTTAGTTTGTGCGGGCGATTTGATTGAATGGTGCGTGCGTGTAATCAGCTATATTGTATGCAGAGACCGTGGCATGAGTAAAGCCGACACAAATGTGACGCCATTTCCGGTCACAACTTGCAGACTTGTTTACGTGTTGCTGTGCGTTTTGTTGCCAACCTTACTTTGCTACCTGACAACTTCACGGTTTTTACTTTTTAATTACCGTTTATATTTTAGGTTTTTCCCCTCACTCAACTTTTTTTCATTCAACTTTTTCACTCCGGACGCTTTATCTGGACGTGGTTCGTCAGGACCTCCAACAGCCGAAGCTAAGTAGTAACATTAACATGATGCCTTCTAATTGCAGTCGCTGTACTCATAATATACAGGATGGCCTTACAGCGAGGATATCTGTGCTGCAAGCCCAGCTTCAGTAGGGCGGCAGGGTAGCCTAGTGGTTAGAGCATTGGACTAGTAACCGAAAGGTTGCAAGTTCAAATCCCCGAGCTGACAAGGTACAACATCTGTCGTTCTGCCCCTGAACAGGCAGTTAACCCACTGTTCCTAGGCCGTCATTGAAAATAAGAATTTGTTCTTAACTGACTTGCCTAGTAAAAAAGGTAAAATAAATCAAAATTCAGACGCAATCGTTAGACAAGGGTCATTTCAGTGTAGGAAAGGATGAAACAGCGTCTGTGCCACCAGTAAGTACAGATAGTAATGTTTGTATAAATCCCCTCGCACGGTCCCCGCAGCCGGACAACTGTCTCATGGTTTCTGGAGGGAAATGCTGTAGGAATTGGTGTCGCTCATTCAGCCAACAGAAACTTTCAACCGGTTTTCCCCATTAAGCAACGAGGCCGAGCCTTCTCTTGTCTTCTCTCTACCCCTCCCGTTACGGGGTCTGAGACGCCGAAGCTTCCCACCATTAGCTCTGACAAATTGAAAACTTTAGTCATTGACGACTCCATTACCCGCAGTATTAGACTTAAAACAAATCATCCAGCGATCATACACTGTTTACAGGGCTACCGACGTTAAGGCTAATCTGAAGATGGTGCTGGCTAAAGCTAAAACTGGCGAGTGTAAAGAGTAAAGAGATAGTTATCCACGTCGGCACCAACAATGTTAGGATGAAACAGTAGGAGTTCACCAAGCGCAACATAGCTTCAGCGTGTAAATCAGCTAGAAAGATGTGTCGGCATTGAGTAATTGTCTCTGGCCCCCTCCCAGTTAGGGGGAGTGATGAGCTCTACAGCAGAGTCTCACAACTCAATCGCTGGTTGAAAACTGTTTTCTGCCCCTCCCAAAAGATAGAATTTGTAGATAAGGAGTGACGGACTCCATTCTAGCTGGAGGGGTGCTCTCATCTTATCTACCAACATAGACAGGGCTCTAACTCCTCTAGCTTCACAATGAAATAGGGTGCAGGCCAGGCAGCAGGCTGTTAGCCAGCCTGCCAGCTTAGTGGAGTCACTAGCACAGTCAGCGTAGTCAGCTCAGCTACCCCCATTAAGAACGTCTGTGCCTCGACCTAGGTTGGGCCAAACTAAACATGGCGGTGTTCGCCTTAGCAATCTCACTAGGATAAAGACCTGCTCCATTCTCAACATTACTGAAAGAGATTGTGATACCTCACATCTCAAAATAGGGCTACTTAACCTCTCTAGGGTAGGGGGTAGCATTCGGAATTTTGGATGAAAAGCATGCCCAAATTAAACAGCATGCTACTCGGGCCCAGAAGATATGATATGCATATAACTGGTAGATTTGGATAGAAAACACTCTAAAGTTTCCAAAACTGTTAAAATAGTGTCTGTGCGTTACAACAGGACTGATTTAGCAAGCAAAAACCTGAGAAAAATCCATTCAGGAAGTAGTTTTTTTGTTTTTGTAGTTTTCTATTCAATGCCATTACAGCATCCATTGACTTAGGACTCCAGTTTCAGTTCCTATGCCTTCCACTAGATGTCAACAGTCCTTAGAAATCATTTCAGGCTTATATTCTTATAAATGAGGGAGTAAGACCAGTCTGAACGAATGGACCCTAACGTGACGCAGAGTTTTTTCAGGCACATGTGCATTTCTTGTTTACATTGTTGTAAACAAACATTACTTTTGTATGTATTTTTAGAAGAAAAAAAAAAAAATTCTAGAAGGAGGAACAGTTATTCCACTCCCACATATATAAAATCAGCAGTATCTTCTAGGCTGCCAACAACATTGTTGTTTATATTGAAGACGTTACTGTCCGGTTGAAATGTAATAGATCATTTAGGCTATAAAAAAACAACCTGAGGATCGAATATAAACATCATTTGACATGTTTCTATGAACTTTACGGATACAATTTTGATTTTCTTTGTCTGATTGTTTTGACTGAATTTGAGCCTGTGGATTACTGAAGAAAACTCGCTAACAAAACAGAGGTTTTTGGATATAAACTTAATCGAACAAAAGGAACATGTATTTGTCACGCCTTGGTCATTGTATTTTGTGTTTTTGTTATATGTTTGGGTAGGCCAGGGTGTGACATGGGTTTATATGTTGTGTTTCGTATTGGGGTTTGTATTATTTGGGATCGCGGCTGATTAGGGGTGTGGTATAGGCTTGGCTGCCAGAGGCGATTCTCAATTAGAGTCAGGTGCTTATCGTTGTCTCTGATTGGGAACCGTATTTAGGCAGCCTGAGTTTCGCTTTGTATTTCGTGGGTGTTTGTTCCTGTCTCTATGTTGTAGTCACCGGATAGGCTGTAATTAGTTTCACGGTCCGTTCTGTTGTTTTTGTATTTAGTATTCAGTTATTTCATGTACTGCGATTCTGTTCATTTAAGTCATGAGTAACCTACACGCTGCATTTCGGTCCGACTCTCTTCTTTCAACAGACGAACGCCGTTACAGTATTGAGTAAATTAATGTCTTCTCATTGCCACCATATGAAGATCAAAGGTAAGGGATTCATTTTCTCTCAATTTCTGAGTTTTGTAACGCTTCTGCTTGGCTGGTTACAATAATTTGTCAACTGGGCTATGTTCTGGGTTAGGTATGCTTTCCCCGAAAAGCATTTTTATAAATATGACACTGTGGTTGGTTTAACAAGAAGTTCATCTTTAAACCTATGTAAAATATGTTTTGTTTTCTGAATTTTTATGATGAGCATTTCTGTAATTGAATTTGGCGCTCTGCAACCTCACTGGATGTTGGCCAGATACCCTAGAGAGGTTAATGTTAGATCCCTTACTTCAAAGGCAATTATAGTCAATGAACTAATCACAGATCATAATCTTGCTGTGATTGGCCTGACTGAAACATGGCTAGTGACCATATCCCCAGTGCATCCCGCAAAGGCGGAGGTGTTGCTAACATTTACGATAGCAAATTTAAATTTACAAACAAAAAAAGACGTTTTCGTCTTTTGAGCTTCTAGTCATGAAATCTATGCAGCCTACTCAATCACTTTTTATAGCTACTGTTTACAGGCCACCTGGGCCATATAAAGCGTTCTTCATTGAGTTCACTGAATTCCTATCGGACCTTGTAGTCATAGCAGATAATATTCTAATTTTTGGTGACTTTGATATTCACGTGAAAAAATCCACAGACCCACTCCAAAAGGCTTTCGGAGCCATCATCGACTAAGTGGGTTTTGTCCAACATGTCTCTGGACCTACTCACTGTCACAGTCATACTCTGGACCTAGTTTTGTCCCATGAAATAAATGTTGTGGATCTTAATGTTTTTCCTCATAATCCTGGACTATTGGACCACCATTTTATTACGTTTGCAATTGCAACAAATAATCTGCTCAGACCCCAACCAAGGAACATCAAAAGTCGTGCTATAAATTCACAGACAACACAAAGATTCCTTGATGTCCTTCCAGACTCCCTCTGTCTACCCAAGGACGTCAGAGGACAAATCAGTTAACCACCTAACTGAGGAACTCAATTTAACCTTGCGCAATACCCTAGATGCAGTTGCACACCTAAAAACTAAAAACATTTGTCATAAGAAACTAGCTCCTTGGTATACAGAAAATACCCGAGCTCTGAAGCAAGCTTCCAGAAAATTGGAACGGAAATGTCTCCACACCAAACTGGAAGTCTTCCGACTAGCTTGGAAAGACAGTACCGTGCAGTATCGAAAGAGCCCTTACTGCTGCTCGATCATCCTATTTTTCCAACTTAATTGAGTAAAATAAGAACAATCCTAAATGTATTTTTGATACTGTCGCAAAGCTAACTAAAAGCAGCATTCCCCAAGAGAGGATGGCTTTCACTTCAGCAGTAATAAATTAATGAACTTCTTTGAGGAAAAGATCTTGATTATTAGAAAGCAAATGACGGACTCCTCTTTAAATCTGCGTATTCCTTCAAAGCTCAGTTGTCCTGAGTCTGCACAACTCTGCCAGGACCTAAGATCAAGAGAGACACTCAAATGTTTTAGTACTATATCTCTTGACACAATGATCAAAATAATAATGGCCTCTAAACCTTCAAGCTGCATACTGGACCCTAATTCCAACTAAACTACTGTAAGAGCTGCTTCCTGTGCTTGGCCCTCCTGTGTTGAACATAATAAATAGCTCTCTATCCACCGGATGTGTACCAAACTCACCAAAAGTGGCAGTAATAAAGCCAAACCTTGACCCAGAAAATATTTAAAAAACTATCGGCCTATATCGAATCTTCCATTCCTCTCAAATCTTAGAAAATGCTGTTGCACAGCAACTCACTGCCTTCCTGAAGACAATGTATACAAAATGCTTAAGTCTGGTTTTAGACCCCATCATAGCACTGAGACTGCACTTGTGAAGGTGGTAAATTACCTTTTACCGAGGCTTTGCATCTGTCCTCGTGCTCCAAGACCTTAGTGCTGCTTTTGATACCATCGATCACCACATTCTTTTGGAGAGATTGGAAACCCAAATTGGTCTACACGGACAAGTTCTGGCCTGGTTTAGATCTTATCTGTCGGAAAGATATCAGTTGGTCTCTGTGAATGGTTTGTCCTCTGACAAATCAACTGTAAATTTCGGTGTTCCTCAAGGCTCCGTTTTAGGACCACTATTGTTTTCACTATATATTTTACCTCTTGGGGATGTCATTCGAAAACATGGATAACTTTCACAGCTATGCGGATGACACACAGCTGTACATTTCAATGAAACATGGTGAAGCCCCAAAATTGCCCTCGCTAGAAGCCTGTGTTCCAGACATAAAAGGAAGTGGATGGCTGCAAACTTTCTACTATTAAACTCGGACAAAACAGAGATGCTTGTTCTAGGTCCCAAGAAACAAAGAGATCTTCTGTTGAATCTGACAATTAATCTTACTGGTTGTACAGTCGTCTCAAATAAAACTGTGAAGGACCTCGGCGTTACTCTGGACCCTGATCTCTCTTTTGACGAACATATCAAGACTGTTTCAAGGACAGCTTTTTTTCCATCTATGTAACATTGCAAAAATCAGAAACTCTGTCCAAAAATGGAGAAATTAATCCATGCTTTTGTTACTTCTAGGTTAGACTACTGCAATGCTCTACTTTCCGGCTACCTGAATAAAGCACTAAATAAACTTCAGTTAGTGCTAAATACGGCTGCTTGAATCCTGACTAGAACCAAAACGTATATATTATATTACTCCAGTGCTAGCTTCCCTACACTGGCTTCCTGTCAAGGCAAAGGCTGATTTCAAGGTTTCACTGCTAACCTACAAAGCATTACATGGGCTTGCTCCTACCTATCTCTCGGATTTGGTCGTACATACCTACACGTACGCTACGGTCAGACGCATGCCTCCTAATTGTCCCTATAATTTCTAAGCAAACAGCTGGAGGCAGGGCTTTCTCCTATAGAGCTCCATTTTTATGGAATGGTCTGCCTACCCATGTGAGAGACGCAGACTCGGTCTCAACCTTTAGGTCTTTACTGAAGAATCGTCTCTTCAGTGGGTCATATGATTGAGTGTAGTCTGGCCCAGGAGTGTGAAGGTGAACGGAAAGTCTCTGGAGCAACGAACCGCCCTTGTTGTCTCTGCCTGTCTCTGCCTCTGCCTGCCTCTTTCCACTGAGATTCTCTGCCTCTAACCCTATTACAGGGTCTGAGTCACTGGCTTACTGGTGCTCTTTCATGCCGTCCCTAGGAGGGAGGCGTCACATGAGTGGGTTGAGTCACTGACGTGATCTTCCTGTCTGGGTTGGCGCCCCCCCTTGGGTTGTGCCGTGGCGGAGATCTTTGTGGGCTATACTCGGCCTTGTCTCAGGATGGTAAGTTGGTGGTTGAAGATATGCCTATAGTGGTGTGGGGGCTGTGCTTTGGCAAAGTGGGTAGGGTTATAGCCTTCCTGTTTGGCCCTGCCCGGGGGCATCATTGGATGGTGCCACAGTGTCTCCTGACCCCTCCTGTCTTAGTCTCCAGTATTTATGCTGCAGTAGTTTGTGTCGGGGGGCTAGGGTCAGTTTGTTATATCTGGAGTACTTCTCCTGTATTATCCAGTGTCCTGTGTGAATTTAAGTATGCTCTCTCTAATTCTCTCTTTCTTTCTCTCTGAGGATCTGAGCCCTAGGACCATGCCTCAGGACTACCTGACATGATGACTCCTTGCTGTCCCCAGTCCACCTGGCCATGCTGCTGCTCCAGTTTCAACTGTTCTGCCTGTGATTATTATTATTTGACCATGCTGGTCATTTTAAGAACATTTTAACATCTTGGCAGTGTTCTGTTATAATCTCCACCCGGCACAGCCAGAAGAGAACTGGCCATCCCTCATAGCCTGGTTTCTCTCTAGGTTTCTTCCTACGGTTTGGCCTTTCTAGGGAGTTTTTCCTAGCCACCGTGCTTCAACACCTGCATTGCTTGTGGTTTTAGGCTGGGTTTCTGTACAGTACTTTGAGATATCAGCTGATGTCTATATAAATAAATTTGATTTGAAGCGAGGTTGTAGATAATGGGTTTTCGTAAACTATGGAGCTCGACAGGATTATCTAGGTTATTGCTTTGGCATCATCTACGGGATGAGTGTTATTTGGGTGGACCAGCTATCGCTCTCCTTCCAAAACATGGTTACATTTGTAACAACTTCAAATACTACTAACTATACAGTATATTCATAGGAAAAGTTAATGTACTCTAACAACTCAAATTGTGTTCAAGTCTAAAGTGGTCTAGACTAGCCTAAAGGTTGTTGGCTAGTGAAAATGATTTGATGTAAAAAAAAAAAAAAAAAAAAAAAAATCATATTTTTCCTAGCCAACAACCATTTGGCCGAATGATTTTTATTTTATTTGAGAAAGCGTTATAAATCAAGGAATAACAAAAGTTGATTATACTTTTCTTGTTCTGTTTTATTTCAAAAATAGAACCCAGGAGTCAAACATTAGTTTTCATTTCAGGTAAACAAACATGTTACATATTTTTTTTTTTTTTTATCAACATAAATTGCATCAGCCACTGTCAGCCTACTTTCCACTTAGTAGTTCTTAAGGGTGTGGTCAAATCAATCAAATGGTCCTTGGCAAAGCAAGGAATTGCACACCAGGCTGTATCACATAGCTCACAGATGTACTTGGTCAACATCCTTTTCTGTCGTCAGGTAGATTGTAGACAGATCTTGCAGTGACTCATGCTTTTTCCTTGCAGGGCGGTCTGGGGGACATCATTTGGAAAGTTGCGTCCATTGAAGCGTAGAGGATTGTCATAGGCAGGCCAGCCCCCAGCAGAAGGACGAGGGTGTGGTAGCCCTCAAGGGGCTGCTGCATCAGGTTTATCCTGTACTGCAGGTAGGGGATCACCTGCCAGGGGACAACGTGGCCGTTGAGAGCTATTTAAAAAATGTAATTGTTTCTTGTACCATTTTAAGGGGTTTTTCTGGCAAACAGTTCTGCATGTCCATTTTGCCATTGTCTTATTTTTGAATATTGGCATCCCCTTTCTGTTGGATGTAACTGTGCCACAGGCCCCTGTGTTCTCACTCAAAAGGGTAGGGCTACTGTACCAGTTGTCCACAAATACAGTGTGCCCCTTTGAGGTAAGGCTGCAGCATGGTGATTAACACTCCAGATATTCCAGATATACCAAAATACCTCATCTGTGGTGGCGCCGGTGTAGATGATCAGGTCCTATACATATCCTGTCAGACAGTCACATAAAGCAACACCTCCAAATCTGTGGCACTTTGATGGGATGTGTTGGCGGAATGCAAGCCTTCCTTTCCAAACCATGAGAGACTAATCAATGCACAAGTCCTTGTGAGAAACAAACACTCTTCCAAATGCCCCGGTAAAGCTGCCCAGGCCATTCCTAATTTTGTTGGCAGTGGCATTGTTCAAAGTGGAGCACTCTCAGCAAGACAAGGAAGCAGTCCTGGGAGTAAAGGGTTGGAGAAAAAAGGGGGTCTGCAGCATGGGGTCAGTAGTCCCTCACAGAGCCCTTCTTCGCTAGCCCCATCAGCAGCACCGTGACCAGGAAGGTATACATTTCACTGATGGTAGTGTTCACCCATTTTGAGAGCTTCCCTTTTACACCAGGGGCAGTCTTCTCTTTTAGTTCATGAGAATACCTGCAAAAAAAATATGAATATTTAGTGGGCTAAAAGCATTCAGAATTTTGATCAATTTGAAGATAGCCCTGGGTCTTAATAACATAAAATGGGCATACCTGTTGGTTTCCTGCACCACACTCTCCACCAATTCCTCATCAATGAACCTTTTAAAACGTTCTGACTCTCGGCAGGGTGCTTTGAGGCCAGACATGGTGTCATTGAAGTCTCTCTCTGATGGTGTGAAGTGACAGAATCTCCAGCAGTGGGAGCATCCTCCTCTCCTTTAACCTCTTCTTCCTCACAGCCCACAAGATTGACAGAAGCACCAGCATATCTTGGAGGTGTGCGATGTTCATTGCCTTCAAGGTTGTGGTGGGCACCATTTTCCTCACAGTTCAGAAGGTTGGGGGGGAACAGATATACCTCATCACTATCTGATTAACCTATGGTTACTCTGGGTTGCTAGCTCAGACCTCTTTTCCAGGGGTTTTATTTAGATGATAAACGTCTCCTGTGTTCACCCCCCCCTTTGATAAATTCCCCCATCATAGTAATATTTCAACCATCATATCCCCCCACAATACCTTCCCCCATTCCCCCCGCACACACACACACAAATATGGTTTCAACCAAATCTGGCAAGGCTTTTATTTGAGTGATGATCTGTGAGGTGATAACATTTTATTTGCTTTGTGATTGGTCAAAAACTGTAAACTTGTCAAGTCATGTGCTCCGGTTCTTGTACACACTAACAAGCTCATGCAGATTTTTAATATGCTGAAAAGTGGCCAAATTAAGTTTATATTTTCCACGCAATAGGCGCAGCCATCTTTGACTTTGCTTACTTGCGTCTTATGCCGCATTCAAAACAACTGGGAACTCTAAGAAATAAGGTAAAATCACGACATCAGTGATCGTAAAGTCATAGCTCTAGAAAGAGGCCCAGAGTTGGAATTCTGAGTTGGACGACCGTTCAAATTCATTTTCCCCTAGTCGGAGTTCCCAGTGGCTTTGAAATCAATGACATCGGAAATTTCTGAGTTCCCAGTTGTTTTGAATGCGGCATTATAGTGAATGGCATTCTGGGATTAGGGAGTTTTCGCTTGTCAAAAGTAAACAAACATGGCAGCCATCAAAGAATTTATCTGCTGTTAGCTTATGACACGCATTTATTTTCTAAACAACATTACATTCGTTTCTTGTGCTCACCAGAGATATGGTATATTGTAAACTAGTCTAGCTGTTAGGTCGCTAACTCACGTTTTGGTTTTTGTCAGCGCAACCTGTTATTTAGACTGGTTTATGGAATGAGTTTGGCTGTGGATGTGTGTTCCGTGTGATGAATGGATGTTGAAGATTGCATTTATCTTTTACAATAAAAAAGGTAAAATTGAGGAATAAAGTTAAAGACCTTTATTTTCTATCAGTGCAAAAAAACATTTAGATGCTGTTCAGACAACAATGATGTTTAGACACATTTGTTGCTCTGTACGTTGTGTTGCTACTGTTCCAATCACATGAGATCGTACGCTGCATTGACCACTCAACAATGATCACAAATATGTGATTGTACGCATCAAAGGGTTATGAAGCATATACCTACGTAGTACCCCAGCACAGTTGAGCTAGTCACGTGCTTGTTTTTAAAAAGCACAATAGGAGAAAGCTGGAGCAGATGTGTCCAGCTATGTATTGACAGGGGCCACGTTTTATATTGAAAGTACAACAGTATTTTTTTGCTTCAATATAGTGATCAGGGACGTGCAACTAGTTTTCCTTCACAGAAAATACATTAGTGCAACACATTTGGCAGAAAATAGCTTCATTTTCATCAGACGTGCAACGCTATCATTTCTAATGATTAAGTCTATTATAGAAATAATGTAGCCAGCTACATTTCCTAATGTCTTAAAGTGCATTTTACCAGAGGCTGGCTGGCTACACCAAGAGAATAAGCTACACAGTCGTGGTGCTATTAAAACTGGTAGGTGAACAGCACAGGAGGCTGGTGGCACCTTAATTGGGGAGAACGGGCTTGTGGTATTGACTGGTGCAGGAATAAGTGGAATTGTATCAAATACATGGTTCAGCTGTTTGATGCAACTCCATTTGCTCCGTTCCAGACAATATTATGAGCCAGTCTCCCCTCAGCAGCCTCCTGTGGTGAACATGTCTCATCTGTCAAAGTTTGATTAAAAGACAAACAATATAACACATTACATTTTACGAGTAATACATTTATTGTTCAAGAAACATTCAAGTCCGCTCATCTGATTTTTTTATAGAAGCAAATATTTTGGCTGGTAAGATATCGGAGTGGCTGGTATATTTTTAAATCTACCCGTCACAGTGGCTAGTGGAACCAAAAGTACATTTTAAGCCTTGCGCCACACCCTCCAATGAACCATCAAATAAGCAACCCATCAATAAAGTACCAAGATCAAATCCTACTCCACCGGGTCTAACGCTCGTCGGATGTGGCTATTATCACAGATTATAAAGGGAAACCCAGCCGCTAGTTGTCCAGTGACGTGAGCCTACCAGACGAGCTAAATACCTTTTATGCTCACGTTGAGGCTAGCAACACTGAACCATGCATGAGAGCACCAGCTGTTCCGGGTGAATGTGTGATCACACTCTCCGTAGCCAATGTGAGTAAGACCTTTTAAACAGGTAAACATTCAAAAGACGAGAGGGCCAGACAGATTACCAGGTTGCCTACTCAAGAGCATGCGCTGACCAACTGGAAAGCGTCTTTACAGACATTTTCAACCTTTTCCTGACCCAGTCTGTAATAACTCCATGTTTCAAGCAGACCACTATAGTCCCTGTGCCCAAGAAAGCCAAGGTAACCTGTATAAATGACTATCCAGCGATATTGAAGCACTCACATCTGTAGCCGTGAAATGCTTTGACAGGCTGGTCATGGCTCATAAACACAATCAACCCTGAAACCACTCCAATTCATATTCTGCCGCAACAGATCGACAGGTCACGCAATCTCTATTGCAATCCACACTGCACTTTACTATCTGGACAAAACAAACACCTATGTGAGAAAGCTGTTCATTGACTACAGTTAAGCGTTCAACACCATAGTGCCATCCAAGCTCATCACTAAACTAAGGATCCTGGGATTAAAAAACCTCCCTCGCCTGGACGTCCTGATATCCTCACCTCCTGGGGGTGGCCTAAGCAACAAAATCTCAGTAGTGCGTGCCTAGTCCCTTCCTGTACTCTCGGTTTACCCACGACTGCATGGTCACACAGGATTCAAACTAGAGGTCGACCGATTAATCGGAATGGCTGATTAATTAGGGCCGATTTCAAGTTTTCATAACAATCGGAAATCTGTATTTTTGGGTGCCGATTTGCCTATTTTCTTTTTTTTTTTACCTTTATTTAGTCTTTTTACTTAGGCAAGTCAGTTAAGGACACATTCTTATTTTCAATGACTGCCTAGGAACGGTGGGTTAACTGCCTCGTTCAGGGGCAGAAAGACATATTTTCACCTTATCAGCTCGGGGGATCTAATCTTGCAACCTTATAGTTCACTAGTCCAACGCAATAACGACATGCCTCTCTCGTTGCACTCCACAAGGAGACTGACTGCCTGTTATGCAAATGCAGTAAGCCAAGGTAAGTTGCTAGATAGCATTAAACTTATCTTATAAAAAACAATCATAATCACTAGTTAACTACACATGGTTGATGATATTACTTGATATTATCTAGTGTGTCCTGTGTTGCATATAATCTGACTGAGCATACAAGTTCTCATTTTTTATTTTTTATTTAACCAGGTAGGCTAGTTGAGAACACGTTCTCATTTACAACTGTGACCTGGCCAAGATAAGGCATAGCAGTGTGAGGTTGAACAGGCTGGTTATAGGGGTTGCGTCAATGGAGGCAGATAGATTCAGAAATAGAGGGTCCAGATTGTCAAGACCAACTGATTTGTACGGGTCCAGGTTTTGCAGCTCTTTCAGAACATCTGCTATCTGGATTTGGGTAAAGGGGAAGCTGGGGAGGCTTGGGTGAGTAGCTGGGGGGGGGACTGTTGTCCAAGGTTGGAGTAGCCAGGAGGAAGGCATGGCCAGCCGTTGAGAAATGCTTGTTGTAGTTTTCGATTGTCATGGATTTATCAGTGGTGACAGTGTTACCTAGCCTCAGTGCAGTGGGCAGCTGGGAGGAGGTGCTCTTGTTCTCCATGGACTTTACAGTGTCCCAGAACTTTTTGGAGTTAGTATCTGACTGAGCAGTGGTAGGCAGAAGCAGGCGCGTAAACATTCATTCAAACAGCACTTTCGTGCGTTTTGCCAGCAGCTCTTCGTTGTGCGTCAAGCATTGCGCTGTTTATGACTACAAACCTATCACCTCCAGAGATGAGGCTGGTGTGACCGAAGTGAAATGGCTGGCTAGTTAGCGCGCGCTAATAGCGTTTCAAACTTCACTCGCTCTGAGCCTTGGGGTGGTTGTTTCCCTTGCTCTGCATGGATAACGCTGCTTCAATGTGGTGGCTGTTGTCGTTGTGTTGCTGGTTCGAGCGAGAAGAGGGACGGAAGCTGTACTGTTACATTGGCAATACTAAAGTGCCTATAAGAACATCCAATAGTCAAAGGTTAATGAAATACAAATGGTATAGAGGGAAATAGTCCTATAATAACTTCAACCTAAAACATCTTACCTGGGAATATTGAAGACTCATGTTAAAAGGAACCACCAGCTTTCATATGTTCTGAGCAAGGAACTGAAACGTTAGCTTTCTTACATAGCACATATTGCACTTTTACGTTCTTCTCCAACACTTTGTTTTTGCATTATTTAAACCAAATCGAACAGGTTTCATTAACTACTTGAGGCTAAATGTATTTCATTGATGTTTTATATTAAGTTAAATAAGTGTTAATTAATTATTGTTGTAATTGTCATTATTACAAATTAAAATATATATATTAAAAAATAATAATATTAATCGGTATCGGCGTTGAAAAATCATAATCGATCGACCTCTAATTCAAACACCATAATTAAGTTTGCCAACTACACAGCGGTGGTAGGCTTGATCACCGATGACGTGACAGCCTACAGGGAGATGGTCAGTAACCTGGCAGTGTGGTGCAAGGACAACAACAACAACAACAACCTCTCCCTCAACAAGACCAGGTGGCGAATCGCATCTCTGCATGTCTGGCAGGCATATCAGTGTGGATGACGGATCACCACCTCAAGCTGAACTTCGGCAAGACGGAGCTGCTCTTCCTCCCGGGGAAGGACTGCCCGTTCCATGATCTCGCCATCACGGTTGACAACTCCATTGTGTCCTCCTCCCAGAGCGCTAAGAACCTTGGCGTGATCCTGGACAACACCCTGTCGTTCTCAACTAACATCAAGGCGGTGGCCCGTTCCTGTAGGTTCATGCTCTACAACATCCGCAGAGTACGACCCTGCCTCACACAGGAAGCGGCACAGGTCCTAATCCAGGCACTTGTCATCTCCCGTCTGGATTACTGCAACTCGCTGTTGGCTGGGCTCCCTGCCTGTGCCATTAAACCCCTACAACTCATCCAGAACGCCGCAGCCCGTCTGGTGTTCAACCTTCCCAAGTTCTCTCACGTCACCCCGCTCCTCCGCTCTCTCCACTGGCTTCCAGTTGAAGCTCGCATCCGCTACAAGACCATGGTGCTTGCCTACGGAGCTGTGAGGGGAACGGCACCTCAGTACCTCCAGGCTCTGATCAGGCCCTACACCCAAATAAGGGCACTGCGTTCATCCACCTCTGGCCTGCTCGCCTCCCTACCATTGAGGAAGTACAGTTCCCGCTCAGCCCAGTCAAAACTGTTCGCTGCTCTGGCTCCCCAATGGTGGAACAAACTCCCTCACGACGCCAGGACAGCTGAGTCAATCACCACCTTCCGGAGACACCTGAAACCCCACCTCTTTAAGGAATACCTAGGATAGGATAAAGTAATCCTTCTCACCCCCCTTAAAATATGTAGATGCACTATTGTAAAGTGGCTGTTCCACTGGATGTCATAAGGTGAATGCACCAATTTGTAAGTCGCTCTGGATAAGAGCGTCTGCTAAATGACTTAAATGTAAATGTTAAATGTAAGACAAAAGGAGCTGATCATGAACTACAGGAAACGGAAGGCCAAGCACACCCCATCCACGGGACTGTAGTGAAGCAAGTTGAGAGCTTAAAGTTTCTCTGTGTCCACACACACACACCAACAGTCAAGAAGAGGGCATGACAACGCCTCTTCCCCATCAGGTGGCCTTAAAGTTTTAGCGTGGGCCCCCAGATGCTCAAAAAAGTTCTACAGCTACATCATTGAGAGCATCTTGACTTTGCTGCAGCACTGCTTGGCATGGCAACTGCTTGGATTCCGACCATAAGGTGCTACACAGGGTAGTGTGTACAGCCCAGTACATCACTGGAGCCAAGCTCCCTGCCATCCAGGACCTCTATACCAGGCGGTGTCAGACTCTTCTCTCTGCTAACGCATGGAAAGTGGTACGGATGAAACAAGTCTGGGAAAAACAGGACTCTGAACAGCTTCTACCCAAGCCATAAGATAGTCAAATTGTCCGGGTACCGATTTGTTAACTAACTCATCACATATGCTGCTGTTACAGTTTATTATCTATACTGTCGCCCTAGTCACTTTATGCCATCCTATTTGTACATATCTACCTCAACTACCTAGTACCCATGCCCCCCCCCCCTCTGCATTGTTGGGAACAGCCCCTAAGTAAGAATTTCACTGTTAATCTGCACGGACAAAACACTTTATTTGATATCCTAACAAAACAGGCATAAAAAGTTAACACACAAACGGTCCAATTACTACACTGCTATCACACAATTTCCAACTCTAGGGAAGTAGCATTAAGACAGTCACCCCAAGTGAGTCCGACAACACAAATGTGGGGGTCTGGCTCATCATGGACTATACTGACTGTGCAGCAAGCATGTTTGCTAGGTGAGACAGGCCATCCGTTTATACAAAAACATTGTACTATTTTATTAGCTAATACATCTGGGGGTGATTGACAAAACCTACGGGGTTTGAGCTTGCACATCCACATTTCCCTACATAACAAACGTTAGCTAGCTGGTTAGCAATGCTTTACCCTTTTTAATACAGAATATACATTTCAGAAATACTTTTCCTACCTGGTCATTGTCCTCTTCAGCAGCTCTTTTCTTCGCACTCTTTACTTTAGCTTTACTCATGGTGCCGTTTTTCTGTGATTCTAGAGTTACAGTAGGCATGCTTCTTGTACATCAACAGCCGACCATGTGGGATTCCGCAAGAGGTCAAAGTTGAAAGTTGAGAGCGTTTTAAAACTGCAATTTTCCAAAGCGATTAAAAACATGGGTCTGTAATTATTTCATAATAGATAATTACATAATGTTATAGCTCAAATTAATTACCGTAAATATGCTGCAAATGTATAGGGTCTGAAAAAATTGGAGGTCAAAGTTTAAAGGTACATTTTTGTGTATTTCATATATTTTATTTAATCTTGTGTTATATTATTATATAATCAACAGTAGTACTATTTTGGCATTTAATTCATGACACTTTGGTTGTCTTTGGTGGACGTTTGTTTTCCTCCCTGATGAGGTCACAAAATGGCGACCACCATGCGCCTGTGCAATGGCCTTTCTCTACGCAGTTGTTTAGATTTGTCGATTTGATGGATACTTCCACTTATAGTTTCTCAATTAGCTAAAAGTCTTTGAAATATTTTTGTGTTAAGATAAGGATAATTTCCAAAGAAATTGCATAGTTGTTACAGCAAAGATTGCGCTGTGTTTTGGATTTTCTTTTCTCTGGAGTTCTCATCCCTTGTTGGCTATTTTGGGAGTTTATCAACTTTTCAAGCGATTCTTGTCATTTTCGTTGATAATGGAGTTTCACGTTGGTGGGTCTGTTGGGGTCGTTGTCAGTGGGAATAACGTACCTGCATTTCTCACAAAACTTTGGACTCTTGTTGAGGATCCTGACACCGATCCTCTAATCTGCTGGAGCCCAGTGAGTTAGCTAGCGAACGTTACTAATGCTAACTAACCTACTACCTAGCTGCTGGACACCTTACTTTGCATATCGACTTGGCTCACTTTCTAGACATTTGCTATCTAAATGTCATTCAATGTGTTAGCTAACTATCGGGACATAATTTAACACAGACACCGTTAACTATAACTAGCTAACTATATGATAAACCACATCAGTTCGCCAACTAGCTAGTTAGCCTTGGTAGCTAGCTTGCTAACCAGATTATACGAGTTGGTTGGACTGTTGGTTGGACTGAGTCAGAAATGTTACGAACCAGCTAGCTAGTTAACTAGCAAACTTAATTTGGTCAAATGTGAAGGTGACACGTTTGTCTGGGCAGCAACTGCCAGGGGAGCTTCGTGGTCGGTGCTTTGGTCATTCCAAGCTTCAGCTGTTGCTGGGTGTCAATTATCGTTAGCTGGCTAGCTATGTAGGCAATCCCTGTCTGCAGCCAGCTAATTTGGGGAACTCTGGACACAGTAACTAGCGGTTTGTGTCAAACAGCCATGCAAAACCAGACATTCATTGAAACTAGCTAGCATGGTTATGAGAAAAGGGGGTGTGAGAAAAGGGGGGTGTGGCTCTATAACCAATTTGAGAAATGGATGATGGATATGTGTATCATGCCGCCGTTGTATTGTCTGTGTGGCAATTTGACAGCCTTTTTCCAGACATTGCTAGCAACTATTTTATTTATATTTTTAATTCGCTAACCCAACATGTTATACTAAAAGCGATGTAATCAACGGCCAATGTTTACTTTTTTAATTGGGACTATGACATAATCGCAAACCAGTCTGATCTTACTTTTGACAGTATTTCAATCTGAATGAAGAAGCAATGGTTTGAAGTGACTGAAATTCATCAAATGTTTTACAAAATTATTGCCTGATAACGTCCTATGATCTTCTGTGTAGAAAAAAAGCATAATTAACTACGTTTCCAACCAACCTTTGTGCTAGTAATATACACAACAGATATTATTTTTTGCTAAAGGACTGTTGGAAACATTTGTGGGTGAACTTTGCCACTGGATACAAAACACGCTAGAGAAGGTGGAATCTTTTTGTCGGAAAAATGTATAATATGAGAAATGTCAGTGAAAACTCTTATGGGCTGATAATATCCAAGTAAACTTGGAGTCATGCAATGACATGTATGGTCCTCCCACTATGATTAGTTGGGAAAGCATGCAGTTTATTAGGCTACAGATTAAATTAACTTCACAGGATGGTGAAAGTGCAAGGTGATGAAGGTGATGCCCCTTTCCAATAAACATTGAGGGTCTTATTCTGGTGACATGATCATCTAGGCTTGGCTGTCATTTGACAATCTCATCATGTAGACTATACATGTACTGTGTCTGGGAGCTGTCGGCTAGAGTGTATGTGCTAATACTACAGTGGGCATATTCACTATTAAATGTAACCTTTTTTTGTGGGAAAAGCATCCATTTTTAAAAGGTTTTGGTAATGCATTAAAGTTTATATTTTTAATCTGTATGTGCATTGGGAAAGTATTCAGTCCCCTTGACTTTTTCCACATGTTAAATTACAGCCTTATTTGAAAATCTACATACAACAACCCATAATGATGAAGCAAAAATATGTTTAGAAATGTTGGCAAATTTAGTACATTTATAAACCGATATCACATTTACATAAGTATTCAGACCTTTTACCCATTACTTTGTTGAATCACCTTTGGCAGTGATTACAGCCTGGAGTCTTCTTGGGTATGATTCAACAAGTTTGGCACACCTGTATTTGGGAGTTTCTCCTATTCTTCTCTGCAGATCCTCTCAAGCTCTGTCAGGTTGGATTTGGGAGCGTCGCTTCACATCTATTTTCAGGTCTCTCCGGAGATGTTCAATTGGGTTCAAGTCCAGGCTCTTGCTGGGCCACTTGAGGACATTCAGAGACTTGTCACGCCTGCGTTGTCTTGGGTGTGTGCTTAGGGTTGTTGTCCTGTTGGAAGGTGAACCTTCGCTCCAGTCTGAGGTCCTGCTGAGTGCTCTGAAGTTGGTTTTCGTCAAGGATCTCTCTGTACTTTGCTCTGTTAATCTTTCCCTCGATCCTGACTAGTCTCCCAGTCCTGCCTCTGAAAAACATCCCCTTAGCATGATGATGCTGCCACCATCATGCTTCACCGTAGGGATGGTGCCAGATTTCTTCCAGACGTGACGCTTGGCATTCACGCCAAATAATTCAATCTTGGTTTTATCAGACCAGAGAATCTTGTTTCTCATGGTCTGAGTGTCTTTATGTGCCTTTTGGCAAACTTCAAGTGAGCTGTCATGTGCCTTTTACTGAGGAGTGCCTTCCGTCTGGCCACTAACATAAAATCTGGATTAATAGAGTGCTACAGGGATGTTTTTTATTCTGGAAGGTTCTCCCATCTCCACAGAGGAACTCTGGAGCTCTGTCAGAGTGATCATTGGGTTCTTGGTCACCTTGACCAAGGCCCTTCTCCCCAGATTGCTTAGGTTGGCCGGTCGGACAGTTCTAGGAAGAGTCTTTGTGGTTCCAATCTTCTTCCATTTGAGAATTATGGAGGCCACTGTTCTTGTGGACCTTCAATGCTACAGACATTTTTTGGTACCCTTCCCCTGATCTGTGCCTCGACACAATTCTGTCTCGGTGCTCTAGGGACAATTCCTTCGACCTCATGGCTTGATTTTTGCTTGGACATGCACTGTCAACTGTGGGACCTAATGTAGACAGGTGTGTGGCTTTCCAATTCATCTCCAATCAATTTAATTTACCTCAGGTGGATTCCAATCAAGTTGTAGAAACATCTCAAGGATGATCAATGGAAGCAGGACGAGTCTCAAAGGGTCTGAAATGTGCCTCCTCTGGTTTTGGCAGCTGCACTCTTACCAACAGTTTGCGGATACTCTGTGGGGAGTCAAGTCTACATTGAGATTATTCATGCAAATATTTGTATTTGTCAAGCATAGATCATCATCCCACCAGAATCAGACCTTTGATATTCATTGGAAATGAGCATCAAGAACACGGTGCACTTTCACCACCCTGTGAAGTTCATCATAAATTATTTGATTTAGGTAATAAACTGCATGGTTCCAACCCCCTGTGATGGGGTCATACTATTTTGTAGCTTAAACCGTTCAAAAGACTGAGCCACATTTGTAGGAAGAAAACAGAAACTGCTCTGTTTATTATAACTGCATCTAGCGACTTCCAGAGGTTACTGATGTGACCCTGGTTCAATTATTATATATTTTTCCCGTAGTTTCTCTCGCGATTCCATTTTCAAATCAGGCGACCCCACATCGCCCTAGTTTGGGAAACGCTGGGATAGACCATACGGTGCAAGAGAAAATATAGTAATGAATGAAAAAAAGCATATAATCAACAATGGCATTATTTTCAATTAACTCTACCGCTCTTCCAACGATTGACTTTGGCACCAAAACATTAACAACAAAGACATATTGATATAGTCAAATAAATGTGTAAAAAAAATATATATAAACAAGTATATTTCATGCTAAAAGCCTCATATTAAACACCAATGGTATTCACTAAGTTGGTTGTTTATATTTAGGATAATATTTTACAGCTTTGTCATTCAGTTTTAAAATCATATTATTTGATTATCGCTTATTTTACATTTGATAAGGCCACACAGAGGGACAGAGACAATTAGACGCCTGTGATAATCTGAAGTTTCCAAAAATTGTAATAAACTTCCCCCAAAAAACTTGAAAGCTCCTGAAATGCTGGTAGTTTACAGGTAAACTTAGAATGCTTCCAGTTATATAACCTCCCTTTACAACCCTTTTTAGGGATGTCATCTCTAACTAGCCTACTGGGTAGGAGAAAACCCTGCGTGTGTTGACGCAGCCTCTCATGTCTATCCAAAAGCCTCCTCCTATATTTTCATGGCCTCTGATCCAAGCAGCTGACTTCTCTCAGCATCCATTTCCCAAAAATGAAGAGATAACTAAATAACAAACTAACATTCAGGCAAAACACTTCTATTCTCCTACACTGGACCATTTCACTTTTCCACTAGTTCAGCCCTTATTGCGTCATGATGCCCTCCCAGATTGTGTGAATGTCCCCAGAATATTCAGGTTATGTTCAAATAAATCAACGACATGTTGATCTACTAATTAGGATATCAATACAGGTATTGGAATGCTCTGCCTTTAAATGTTTCAGGGGGTTCTCTTTGTCTCTTTACATTGCCAATGTGGTATTTCATCATGATTCAACCTGTAAACCATTGCCAGAGACTCGCCATAGTCACAGACTTTAGTTCGAGACTTTATCAGACCCAATGTTGTTTAGCTTTGTTGTAAGCCACCCAAAGCAGCTTAACCTAATTCTTAGTACATTCTCAGTACATAGGGCCTAGCTAAGGTAAACTGGAGTTGTGCGATTATTTCTTTAACTGTTATTGTTCTTCCTTTACAGAATGGCAACAGCTTCCATGTGTTTGATCAGTGCCGATTCTCCAAGGAGGTGCTTCCCAAGTATTTTAAACACAATAACATGGCCAGCTTTGTGCGCCAGCTCAATATGTGTGAGTTGTCATTCATGTATTTAATACGTTAGGCATAGCAATGAAATCTTCATAGCAGCTTCATTTGATTTGCTTATACTTTTTATGTTTCTCCAGTTTAGCATTCTGTCCACAGAACCTTCACTTATCGGTTTTGGCTGTGCGGTAGATTCTGAAAATTATTTGCTTATACTGTAATGAGCCTTTAAATAGACTCAACCAAGGAATTATTTTTATTAGAGGCTATTTCTCAGAAGATGAGGTAGATGCAACCACTTTTTTTTCTGAAATCCTTGATGTTTTTGTATCTTTGGTTTTGTAATCCACTTGCATGTTATTTATTAAGACTGAAAAGGCTAGGAGGATATGATTGCATACAGTGACCTAGAAATCAGCCTGTATTTTATTTGTTTCTGAAACCTGCCTAATGTAAATTTCACGTATCTCTAGTAATTTAATGGTATGTCTTAGTCAAAACTGTGTTGTTTTCTTTCTACAGATGGCTTCCGCAAAGTAGTTCACATTGAGCAGGGCGGCCTGGTGAAGCCCGAGAAGGACGACACTGAATTCCAGCATCCCTACTTCCTCCGCGGACAAGAGCATCTGCTGGAAAATATCAAACGGAAAGTTACCAATGTAAGTGCAAAATGATAAAGTTGATCATCATGATATTTCTGATTCATGTATCATGCCCTTCTTCATACTCAACTCCGAACAGTCTTTTTAAATAGGCTTTGCATAGCCCAAACAGTATTAATTAAGAAAGTATTACAAATATGTTACATTTATAGTCAGAACTATGTAGCCAACTCCCTGTAGAAAACACACATGGAAAGCCTCAGTAAAACTCCTCATAGAGAAACCTATTGGGATGCTCCTCAGACAGACAGCATGTCAGACCGACAGCATATGCTCCCAGTGCATGGCCTGCTTGGCCTGATTTTTCTCTCTGCTCCCCTCCACTCCTGTGACAGATTGAGCTAATCTAGTGGTCTCTGTGGAGCCTGCCATCTGGGGATGGGTGGATTAGAGAAAGCAGGCCAGGGAGCTTGTAATCTGAAGTTGCCGGACCCTTTAAGGCAATCACTTTCTGCTCCGCTCAGTCCACTGATTTACTGCTGTTTCCATCTGCACCTTGATATAGTCTGCCTCTGGCCAACTGACCAGTTCAGGCTAAAAACTGAATACCGAATCATACACTTTCATTGTGTTTCCATGATATATCCCTCAGGGTTCAAGTCGGGGCCAAGGCCTACACTGAAGGCTTGTTTTTATCTCTTTCCCGCCTCCCTTTAACAGTTTTCTTTGCTTTAACAGTTTGCGTTAACCATTTCGTCATGTTCTCCCTCCCCCTCAGGTGTCCAATGTTAAACATGATGAGCTTAAGATGAGCTCAGACGACGTCTCAAAAATCCTGACCAATGTGCAGCACATAAAGGGCAAGCAGGAGACCATAGACTCCCAAATCATCGCCATGAAGCAGTAAGTGAAACGTTGAGGCACATTCTCATTCATATTGTGACTCATTCTCACGCGTATTGGACGGTTGGCTCGACTTAACTAATAAATTGAAATGAACAAAATCAACAAAAGGTCTGACAAGTTTTGTGCAAAGTATAATCCCCAAATCCACATACAGTGCATTCGGAAAGTATTCAGACCCCTTGACATTTTCCAAATTTTGTTACATTTGAATAAGGTTGTAACAATATCCCATAATGGCAAAACAAAACAGGCTTTTAGATTTTTTTCTACCAATTTATTGAAAATATTAAAAAACTATCACATTTACTTAAGTACTCAGACCCTTTAATCAGTACTTTGTTGAAGCACCTTTGATAGCGATTACAGCCTTGAGTCTTCTTGGATATGACGCTACAAGCTTGACACACCTTTATTTGGGGAGTTTCTCCCATTCTCTGCAGATCCTCTCAAGCTCTGTCAGGTTGGATGGGGAGCGTTGCTGCACAGCTATTTTCAGGTCCCTCCAGAGATGTTCGATCAGGTTCAAGGCCGGGCTCTTGCTGGGCCACTCAAGGACATTGACACTTGTCCTGAAGCCACTCCTGCGTTGTCTTGGGTGTGTTCTTAGTGTCGTTGTCCTGTTGGAAGGTGAACCCTCGCGCCAGATTGAGGTCCTGAGCACTCTGGAGCAGGTTTTCATCAAGGATCTCTCTGTACTTTTCTCCGGTCATCTTTCCCTCGATCCTGACTAGTCCCTGCCGCTGAAAACATCCCCACAGCATGATGTTGCCACCAGCATGCTTCACCGTAGGGATGGTGCCAGGTTTCCTCCAGACTCTGGGTATTAAGACCAAAGAGTTCAATCTTGGTTTCATCAGATCAGAGAATCTTGTTTCTCATGGTCTGAGAGTGTTTCGGTGCCTTTTGGCAACTCCAAGCGGGCTGTCATGTGCCTTTTACTGAGGAGTGGTTTCCGTCTGGCCACTGTACCATAAAGGCCTGATTGGTGGAGTACTGCAGAGATGGTTGTCCTTTTGGAAGGTTCTCCCATCTCCACAGAGGAACTCTGGAGCTCTGTCAGAGGGAACTTCAGGTTCTTGGTCACCTCCTTGACCAAGGCCCTTTTCCCCCCGATTGCCCAGTTTGGCTGGGCGACAAGCTCTAGGAAGAGTCTTGGTGGTTCCAAACTACTTCCATTTAACAATGATGGGGACCTTCAATGCTGCAGATATTTTTGGGTACCCTTCCCCAGATCTGTGCCTTGACACAATCCTGTCTCTGAGCTCTACCTACAATTTCTTCGACCTCGTGGCTTGGTTTTTGCGCTGACATGCACTGTCAACTGTGGGACCTTATAAAGACAGGTGTGTGGTATCCAATTAATCTCCATTCAATTTAATTTACCACAGGTGGACTCCTATCAAGTTGTAGAAACATTTCAAGGATGATCAAGGGAAGCAGGATGCACCTGAGCTTAATTTTGAGTCTCACAGCAAAGGGTCTGAATACTTATGTCAAGGTATTTCTGTTTTTTAATACATTTGCAAACATTTATAAAAATAAGAATAAACTGTTTTCACTTTGTCATTATAGGATATTGAGTGTAGATTGAGGACGTTTTTATTTATTTCATAAATTTTAGAACAAGCCTGTAACGTAACTAAATGTGGAAAATTATTTGGAATACTTTCCGAATGCACTGTAAGTTAACTGTTAACAAAGTTTCTGAATACTTAAGTAAATAAGTTGTTTTTTTATACATTTGAAAAAAATTCTGAACCTCTTTTTCACTTTTTTATTATTGGGTATTGTGTGTAGATTCATGAGGATTTTTATTTGATCAATTTTAGAATAAGGCTGTAACGTAAAAAGGTGGAAAAAGTCAAGGGGTCTGAATACTTTTCGAGGGCACTGTAGATGCAAAATTTTCAGAATTGACTGCCCCTTAAACGAGCCAAAAACGTTCCTACCCCAGCTTAGCCTCTGTTCCACACAATAAGGTTCTCTCTCGTTCACGCTTTGCTGCTGTTTTGCTAAATTAGCGAGCATGTATATTGTGTCCCCATAGGGCTGCCGTAACCTAGCATGCTGCATTAAGGCGGTGTCAACCAGTTTACTTTAAGCTAGTGATTAGGCTGCTAGAGACAGAATTCCTAGAGGCTGAAGTATACATGCAGGAGTCAGTGTGCTGTTTGAATCCACAGAGCTGTCCTAAATTAACACATTCACACTATTTTGTAAAACTACGATTAAAGGCACACATCTAGTGGTGTAAAGTAGAGTTTTTAATTGTGGTAGAACTGCAGCTGTGGAGAGTTGGACCTTCTGTTTTTAGTTTTTACCTGGCTGAGGTTTAGGATAGGTTCAGGGTTACTTCTATGTGTACCTTTTCTGGATGACTTGATACATTGTAGCCTGGGTGCCAGTCTGTTTCTGCTCTTGCCTCTTGCTAACTCATTATGGAATTGCCATGTTTGACTTGACAATGGAGTTGGCAAATGCACAAACCAATCTGGGACCAGACTAGATCAATTGTGGTTCAGACGGAGTTCCATGTTTGTAGCAGTAATGATGTGGGGATAACTCATTGCGTTGTGTCATTGTACCTGTCTGGTTAGTTAGCGTGTTACTCATTATAGATGTCTTGATGAAATGGGGTGCAAAGTTAAGTTCCCATTTTGTAACAGTTATAGGATAACCCATTGGGTTGTGTCATTGTACCTGTCTGGTTAGTTAGCGTGTCTACTCATTATAGATGTCTTGATGAAATGGGGTGCAAAGTTAAGTTCCCATTTTGTAACAGTTATAGGATAACCTATTGGGTTGTGTCGGTGCACCTAACTCTGAGACTATATAATGGTGTTTCATGTTTCAGGACGCTTAGTCACCATTCTAAAACCGAGTGGCTCCTGTCATGCAGTTGGGATGATGTGGCTAGGCTGCACACCAGCTGCCTTTAGGCCGTCAGGGTGCTTGTCAGGCTCCACATAATTAATACAATCCTTCCTCCACACACACACAGACACACTTGGATTCTCCAGCTGGACCCTTGGACTCTTCATTGCCGCTGAGGGCTTTCTCTCCTGTCCCAAACATATGTTCACAAACCACACTTTTTCTTCATGGTACCATGATGCAATGCGCAGGGCAGTTTTCCTTATGACCTTATTCATCCTGTCCATCGGCACGGCATGACAGTCTCTCTCCATGTCTCTCACCATGTCCTCTTAGAATAAGAGAGTGCAAGAAGATGTGATTATTTATCCAATCTATTTTATTCAACTTGCCTGTTCGATCCATACCTTCAAATTAAGATGTATCACTCAAACGATGAATGTCCATCACGCGAGGTGGGTGGCTCTCAATAAAACGAGGCAAGAATTTCTCTTACTTATAAAAATGGATGCTTCTCTCTTACCATATTCCTTGTTATTTTCACACCTGCGCACCTCCCCTCTGACACTCAGAGAAATCTGACAGTCTGAAAAGTTATAGCTATGTTTCTGATTATCGGATGACTTTCACATGTTAAATAATCCCTCTAACTATTGGTCAGTGGTGTTTCGGGAGGGGTCAGTGATGACCCTATCCACTTGGAGGCATCCACACCTGCCTCTATAAACCCTGTTCATCTGCCCCACAGGGAGGTCAGCACAGACAGTGGGCTTTTCTGGTGCAACCTTATACAGGGCAGGGTGAGTTTACAAGGCAGCAAGGACCCCTGATAGTCTATAAACACAGATAGAGCACCTCTCTTTTCCATGTCGGAAGTTTGAGGGCCCTGTAGCACTCAGATGACACCCCCAGTACACACCTCCTTCAACCCTCGTTCAGTCTCTGTTTTAATACCACATCTGTGTACTGGAAGTTCTTAAGGTTAACATGCGTTACTCCATAACAATGCCAGGTTGTAAGGCCGAAGCTATAATAATCAGCAAATTAATGTTTCATTTTGTCCTCGAAAGCTAGGCCTACATGTTGATTGATTTTTCAGGTTTATAATACAGGACTTAGATCTTAATTTGACCAGTTTAGTCGCAGGAGTAAAATATTCCTGCACCAGAAGGATTTGATTATGAATGAATACAAAAAGAATACATTTCTAAAAGGAAATGATTTTGATCGGTTACATTAGGCTATGGGTTTTCAATGATGCCTACGGGTTACACTTGTGTGTCGTAGTGGAGACCAATATATCTATCTTGTGTTTATTAAAGGGTAGGAAGCATGCTTTCACTCACCAAAGTAAGTGTGGTCAAAGACTTAGTAACTTAGTTGTCGTCATGATCTGGTTACCTATAACTACAAACATAGTTATGTTTTAGTGTTGTTACATATTTATTAAGTTATTACCGTATATCTTCGGAACTACCCACAATGCACTATTTCTCAACGTCATATGGCGAACCGGTGCTACATAGCTAGTTCCAGCTGGCTAACATTAGCTACTAGCCATGTTAGCATGTAATTGTATTCCAAACCAAGTATTAGTGTACATAGTAGCTCACCAGCACTACCGTTCAAAACTTTGGGGTCACTTCGAAATGTCCATGTTTTTGAAAGGAAAGCAATTTTTGTTGTCCATTAAAATAACATAAAATGTATCAAAAATACAATTTAGACATTGTTAATGTTGTAAATGACTATTGTAGCTGGAAATGGCAGATTTTTTATGGAATATCTACATAGGCATACAGAGGCCCATTATCAGCAACCATCACTCCTATGTTCCAATGGAACGTTGCGTTAACCAATCCAAGTTGATCATTTTAAAAGGCTAATTGACCATTAGAAAATCCTTTTGCAATTATGTTAGCACAGCTGAAAACTGTTGTTCTGATTAAAGAAGTAATAAAACTGGTCTTCTTTAGACTAGTTGAGTATCTGCAGCATCCGCATTTGTGGGTTCGATTACAGGCTCAAAATGGCCAGAAACAAAGAACTTTCTTCTGAAACTCATCAGTCTTCTTGTTCTGAGAAATGAAGGCGAGAAATTGCCAAGAAACTGAATATCTCACACAACGCTGTGTACTACTCCCTTCACAGAACAGCGCAGACTGCCTCTAACCAGAATAGAAAGAGTGGGAGGCCCTGGTGCACAACTGAGTAAGAGGACAAGTACATTAGTGTCTAGTTTGAGAAACAGACGCCTCACAAGTCCGCAACTGGCAACTTCATTATATAGTACCTGCAAAACACCAGTCTCAACGTCAACAGTGAAGAGGCGACTCCAGGATGTGGCCTTAAAATGATAAACTTGGATTAGCTAACACAACGTTCCATTGGAACACAGGAGAGATGGTTGCTGATAATGGGCCTCTGTTCACCTATGTAGATATTCCATTAAAAAATCTGCCATTTCCTGCTACAATAGTCATTTATTACATTAACAATGTCTACACTGTATTTCTGATCAATTTGATGTTATTTTAATGGACCAAAAAATAGCTTTTCTTTCAAAAACAAGGACATTTCTAAGTGACCCCCAACTTTTGAACCGTAGTGCACATTCACTCAGAAGAAACCATGCAAATTAATGCAAAAAACCTTGTTGAATGAAGTGAGCGGATTGGTTTAGAGAACTGCTTATGCTAATAACATTATTTGATAACTGATTAGCTGGCATTAAGTATTTCCTAAACTTTGGTTTACTTTAATGTAGCTATAACCTAGGTGTTGATAGCAACTGGCGGACTCAAGCAGTACTAACATAACGTTAGCAGGCTAGTAGGGCTAACGTTGACAGGCTAGTTGGCTAGCAACCTTGCAAGCTGAATTTTAACAATAAAATCTAAGTATTTGCTTCTAAGTTCATTTAATGTTATTTATCCAGTACTTTTGATGCTTATTCTAATGCAAATCCACGTGTTGAATGTGGTTACATTTATACTACCTACCCTTTAACCTATGTAAAACGACAGTTGTTGATGTATGGCAGCAATGTAGATACATTTTTGAATGTAGTAGGATCTACAGTTGTAGGACGTATTCTGTCTGGTGCTTTAACATTTGATCGAGGGAGATCTGCGGGTTTTCAGTGAAGTTATGTAAATCACAAGGCTCATTTGAATTTCCTGCGGCTGAGTGATCAAATTGAGATATTACATCTATAGTTTAATTTGCACTTTTTTAGAGCCACCTTAGTCAAGACAAGACTAAAATGCTAATCAAACCCTGAAATATATACATTTATATTCTGATTATTGTGGCAGCACCAGGTCATTCCTGGTACATTTCAATGTACTTGGAAACTGAAGGTGATTCTGAAATCTTCATGTTGTCATGGAGCCAGAATAATCAATCTGACAGAAGTCATCAAGGTGTTGTCTAGCCTGGTTCCACAACTGTTTGCTCTGTCTTGCCAACTCCAGTGGGACAGAGACCATAATAGATTACAGGACAGCACAAACATATCTGGGTCCAGGCTAGGTTTTGTCCGAGTCCAGGGCATGTAATTTAATGTGAGCCATGTGTATGGACAATGGATGAATCAGGCCCATGAGCACACCCACAAAGCAGCTTAACCATAGTCTGGGGAGCCAGGCTTTAAGAGCCAGGTGGAGGGGCAGGGTCTTTATAGACTGCACTAAAAAAGCTGAATAAACACAGCGCGCTAAGATCTTTCAATAGCCATTAACTTAACAAAATAAACTGCCTCAACTATTCCTCAAATCTTTACCAGTACTGTAAAAAATCTGCTGTGCCTCGTTAGGCATGCCACAGTATGGGGGGCTCTTAAAGATTAGGGTCTAAGCCCTTGCCCTCCTGCCCTTTGCCCTTCCCCCATCTTGGCTACATGTACTGTGGAGTTTTAGATCAGTTAGGGATGACGTGCTGTTCTGAGATTGGTTAGTCATTCTTTTATTTATTTCAAAACATGCGTTGCAGCTGGTTATTCAACTGATGTATGAAGAAACATCACAATGTCAAGGACTGATGTCATTGTAGCAAGTGTCCATGACATTACCCAAAGAGGATGTCATGGGTTTGGGAATGGAAGGCAAATGATTAGTTGGCCTAATTGGGCATCAGTTGAATATGCGGTCCTTTGTGGCTCAGTTGGTAGAGCATGGCGCTTGTGGGTTCGATTCCCATGGGGGACTACAAGAAAAAAAGTATGAAAGTGTATGCACTCTGGATAAGAGTGTCTGCTAAATGATTCAAATGTGTAATATATTTGCCATTTGTGGCATTCAATTTAAAATAATGATTAACTGATCTGTAAACAAGTATCCCCTTTGTCTTTCCAGTGAGAATGAAGCTCTGTGGAGGGAGGTGGCCAGCCTCCGACAGAAACACGCCCAGCAACAGAAAGTCGTCAACAAGGTAAAAGACAGTCACGGTACCCGACACTGCTCTAACCACGCAGAACATGGGGTTGGGTCTTCTATGCTATGGCAACATAATAATTTGTGTGATAACATGTGGTCCTTGGTGAAGCATGGTGCTTGTAACGCTAGGGTAGTGTCGTTCAATTCCACCCATACGTAAAATGTATGGCACACCTGTATTTGTGGAATTTCTCGACTTTGCAGATTCTCACAAGCTCTGTCAGGTTGGATGTTGAGTGTCACTGCACAGCTATTTTCAGGTCTCTCCAGAGATGTTCAAGTCCAGACTCTGGCTGGGCCACTCAAGGACATTCATAGACTTGTGCCGAAGCCACTCCTGCATTGTCTAGGCTGTGTGCAGGTCGTTGTCCTGTTGTCCTCAGTCTGAGGTCCCGAACGCTCTCGAGCAGGTTTTCATCAAGGATCTCTTTGTATTTTGCTCCTTTCATCTTTACCTAGATCCTGACTAGTCTCCCAGTCCCTGCCATTGAAGAAAATCCCCACAGCATGATGCTGCCACCACCATGCTTCACCGTAGGGATGATGCCAGGTTTCCTCCAGACGCTGGGTATTAAGACCAAAGAGTTCAATCTTGGTTTCATCAGATCAGAGAATCTTGTTTCTCATGGTCTGAGAGTCTTTCGGTGCTTTTTGGCAAACTCCAAGCGGGCTGTCATGTGCCTTTTACTGAGTGGCTTCTGTCTGGCCCCCCTACCATAAAGACCTGATTGTTGGAGTGCTGCAGAGATGGTTGTTCTTCTAGAAGGTTATCCCATCTCCACAGAGGAACTCTGGAGCTCTATCAGAATGACCATCGGGTTCTTGGTCACCTATTTGATCAAGGCCCTGCTCCCCCGATTGCTCAGTTTGGCTGGGCGGCCAGCTCTAGGAAGAGTCTTTGTCGTTCCAAACTTCTTCCATTTAACAATGATGGGGACCTTCAATGCTGCAGGTATTTTTTGGTACCCTTCCCCAGATCTGTGCCTTGACACAATTCTGTCTCTGAGCTCTACCTACAATTCGTTCGACCTCATGGCTTGGTTTTTGCTCTGACATGCACTGTCAACTGTGGGACCTTATATAGGCAGGTGTGCAACTTTCCAATTCATCTCCAATCAATAGAATTTACCACAGGTGGACTCTAATCAAGTTGTAGAAACATCTCAAGGATGATCAATGGAAACATGATGCACCTGAACTCAATGTCGAGGCTCATAGCAAAGGGACTGAATACTTATGTAAATAATGTATTTCTGTTTTTTTTATTGTTTTTTTATCAATTAGCAGAAATTTCTAAACCTGTTTTCGCTTTGTCCTTAATCCATTTTACAATAAGGCTGTAATGTAACAAAATGTGGAATAAGTCAAGGGGTCTGAATACTTTCCCGGATGCCCTGTATATATATTATAACACTTGGATTGTGTCCTAGACTTGTTTGTCATCGTCAATGATTCTGAATGTGTGTACTGCACGTATTTTTCGGCCATTGAAATCCTCGGGCCACCTAAATGTTTATTTCCTTTTTTATTTATTTTAATATTTTATGAACAGTACAAAACATACATATACCAATGACAACATTGTAGAAACATCAACTACATCACACCTCGCAGACCAACTAGCACCCCGTCTCCAGCGCCAGCATCACTTTCCTCCACATGGACTGAAACGGCACCATTTTGTATCTCTCCGTAGCCCACACACTTTCAATATTTAAATAATACATCATTAGAGTTTTCCATTGTATCAATGATGGCGGATTGATTTCCAAGTTTTTAGTATACGTTTTTTCAAGATGAGTAACGACAAGAGAATCGTCCAGCCCATTGGGTATCTCACGACATCCCTATATGGCATGTCTTGAAATATGCAGACAGACGGATTAAAAGTACGTTTACATTGTAATACCAACTTTCTAGCTCCGCCCACAACTTCCAGAGACTATAGCATTTCCAGAGAGCATGGATTATTGAGTCATTAATAGTTTTACACTTAAGACATGACTCTGACGTTGTGCTGAAGCATCTGTGCATTTTGTCTCTTCTATAATAAACATTGGTTTATACTGGATTAAGGGTACATTGTTGTTGAATGTCATTTTGTTAGTTATGCTCCAACTCTCCCTCCATCGTGTGCCAACATCAGTTCTCCTGAAGTCTTGGTTCCAGTAGTTTATATTATTTTCTAAGAGATTGTCAGTTGGATATGCTCTCTGCAAGGTTTTGTATATCTTCCCTATCGTATGAA
Source organism: Oncorhynchus gorbuscha (assembly GCF_021184085.1). Classification (NCBI taxonomy): domain Eukaryota; kingdom Metazoa; phylum Chordata; class Actinopteri; order Salmoniformes; family Salmonidae; genus Oncorhynchus; species Oncorhynchus gorbuscha. The sequence continues at coordinate 21,679,333 of NC_060181.1, read as the reverse complement.
TACCCCTTTCTGTCTCAAATACGATTCCCTCAAGGTTGCTCTAATGTCCAACACATCACATTTCTAATCCTAATTTTGTGATATATAACTTTTATGTTGCATGTATCTGATACTATCTACATTGGTCTGTCCAAAATTACTTTTTAATTCTGCCATGGGAATGAATGTATTTCCTGTTACCATGTCATTTACAATTGCTATGCCTTTAGTTTTCCATGTGGACCAATTTATCAGTGATTCCTGAAAAGCTATCCAAGGAATGTTCCATAGGGTTGTGTTTTTAGGAACTCGCATTGGTTCTTGTAGAATACGTTTCATTGTCTTCCATGTTGTTACAGTGTTTTTAACTATGAAGTTGTTAATGTTCTTAGCTTTATCCTTTGAAAATAGACATATAAAAAATATTCTGGGGATGAGCATCCACATCTTCAATATGTACCCATTGTTCCTTTTTAGTGCTTTTAACTATATGTCACAAGTAAAAGCCTAGGGTATCGAGTTTATACTATACCAAATCTGGAAGGTTAAAACCACCCTCAGACTTCGGAAGATGTAAAACTTTCCTTTTCATTCTATTAATTTTATTATACTGAGCAGTTGTTGGCTGCTTTTCCTTTTAATTTGCGGTCCAACTCATCCAAAACCATCTCAATTGGTTTGAGGTTAGGTGATTGTGGAGGCCAGATCATCTGATGCAGCACTCCATTACTCTCCTTCTTGGTTAAATAGCCCTTACACAGCCTGGAGGTGTGTCGCTTCATTTTTCTGTTGAAAAACAAATGATAGTCTCACTAAGTGCAAACCAGATGGGATGGCGTATCGCTGCAGAATGCTGTGGTAGCCGTGCTGTTTAAGTGTGCCTTGAATTCTAAATAAATCACAGACCGTGTCACCATCAAAGCACCATCACACCACCACCTCCTCCTCCATGCTTCAGGGTGGGAACCATACATGCAGAGATCATCTGTTCACCTACTCTGTGTCTCACAAAGACACGGTGGTTGAGACCCAAAATCTCACATTTGGATTCATCAGACCAAAGGACAAATTTCCAGCGGTCTAATGTCCATTGCTCGTATTTCTTGGCCCAAGCAAGTCTCTTCTTATTATTGGTGTCCTTTAGTAGTGGTTTCTTTGCAGCAATTCGACCATGAAAGCCTGATTCACGCAGTCTTTTCTGAGCAATTGACGTTGAGATGTGTCTGCTACTTGAACTCTGTAAAGCTTGTATTTGGGCTGCAATTTCTGAGGCTGGTAACTCTAACATGCTGACCACACCGCTTGCACGCGCATGTTGGTATTGTCCACCCACACCAGATGCAATCAGGACATGCAGGTTGAAATAAGTAAATGAACTCTGAACCAACTATATTAATTTGTGGACCGGTCGAAAAGCATTAAACATGTATTGCAATTTAGCTAGCTTGCTGTTGCTACTGTAGCTAATTTGTCCTGGGATATAATCATTGGGTTGTTATTTGACCTGATGCACAATGTCCTCTAATCAGACAATTAATCCACAGATAAAATGGTGAACCGAGTTCATTTCTAATTATCTCTCTTCCTTCAGGCATCTTCTTCTTTTGACTTTTTATGGTGGTTTGCAACCAACTTTAAGGTGCATTACCACCACCAACTGGGGTGTGGACCTCAGTTCATCTTTCATTCACCCACGTGGGTATATGCTCCTAAAAACCAATGAGGAGATGGGAGAGGCAGGACATGCAGTGCGCCAAGCGTCACAAATAGAACCAAGTTTTATTTTAGCTCCTGGCTACGCAGACGTTAAAATATAACCAATTTCTTGGTATTTTTAGGGCTATCTTCTGTATACCAACCCTAAGAAGGAAATAAATTCCACAAATGAACTTTTAACAAGGCACACCTGTTAATTGAAATGCATTCCAGGTGACTACCTCATGAAGCTGGTTGAGAGAATGCCAAGAGTGTGCAAAAATGTCATCAAGGCAAAGGGTGGCTACTTTGAAGAATCTCAAATTATATCAAATATATTTTGATTTGTTTAACACTTTTTTTGCTTACTACATGATTCCATATGTGTTATTGCATAGGTGTGTTGTCTTCACTATTATTCTACAATGTGCATTAGCATTAGCCATGGCAAAATGCATAGAGTTGCAGGAAATTAGCTTTAAAACTCATTAGAATTGTGTAGAATTGCAGAGAGTTGGCTTAAAAATGCCCCAAAATTCTATACACTGCCAGGATGGGGGAGGCAAAAAAAATCAGCCGGGGAAACTGTCCATCGCCGCGCCAACCACCTAAGCCCCTTTTTGATCCAGAATAAACCCTGTACTGTCATTGCATTGGTGTCTGGGTGTATGTGGATTTTAAATTGTCTAATAAATCAACCAATCACCTCCTGCTAACTAGAGCTGGGACGATAAACCGAACGTTGACACCGACCGTACCAACCATTTGCTAACGGTTCAATTGATAGTTAAAGCATTCAAAGTATTAGTAGATGTTATAAGGGTACGGCAATATACAAAAGTAGGCTAACCGGTGCAAATTTAATGTTAGAAATGTATACTTCTATTTATCGTGAAATTTGCCAATATCACCCAGCTCTACTGCTAACTGTGTCTGTCTCCCACAGCTCATCCAGTTCCTAGTGACCCTGGTGCAGTCCAACAGAGTCCTGGGGATGAAGAGAAAGATGCAAGTCATTTAACATAGCTACCACACATTCAGTCAAATAGTGAACCAGTAAAGGGTTGTGAGTGTTTGACTCTTGTCTTGTGTCTCCTCTCTATGGAACTACTAAAGTCCCCTGATGCTGAATGACAGCAGCTCCGCCCACTCCTTGCCCAAGTTCAGCAGGCAGTACTCTCTGGAACATCTACAGGCCTCGCTGCAGGTCTCGCCTGCTATCTCCGTGAGTTCAGCATCACCGGGAACCTAGCCGAGCTTGGCACCTCCCTGTGGTAGAAGTGGAACTCGGGCTGAGTGAATTCACAGTTGATGCTATTGCTTACAGCTGTACTTTACAATTGAGTTATGATATGGACAACTTGATTTGTAAGGCATGTTTTGATGTAGGCTAGTGAGGTAAGTACACAACATGGTGACAATCTCCAGAAAAGACTTCATCAGTCACAGATGGCTAATTCATATCTCAGACATGAGGACTTACTGTAAGTCTCTTTTTAAGTTTATTGGTCTTTTAACCAGACAGGGGTAAGCTAGTTCATTCAGAGGTGTGGTCGCTGGAGCGCCACTAAGAAAGGTGTATTGTTATTGAGCTTGTGTTACGCATCTGATCTTGTTAGAGTGCCTCCTGAGGGGCGCAGTGGTCTATGGCTTCACTGCAGACCCGGGTTCGATCCTAGGCTGTGACGCAGCCGGCCGAGACCGGGAGACCCATGAGGTGGCTCACAATTGGCCCATTGTCGTCCGGGTTAGGGGAAGTTTTGGCCGGCCGGGATGTCCTTGTCCCATCGCGATCTAGCGACTCCTTGTGTTGTGCCGGGCATATGCACACTGACTTCGGTCGCCAGCTGTACGGTGTTTCCTCTGACACATTGGTGCTGCTGGCTTCCAGATACTGCAGTGTCAAGAAGCAGTGCAGCTTGGCAGGATCGTGTTTCGAGGGACGATTGGCTCTCGGCCTTCGTCTCTCCCGAGTCCGTAGGGGAGTTGCAGCGACGGGACAAGACTAATGACCAATTTGGATATCACAAAATTGGGGAGAACAAGTTTTATAAAAATAAAATAAAAATCAACTGATCTTGTTAGGATGTCAGTACAGCTGTAGTATGTATGTGAATGTGTGTCATCTTCCCAGGCCTCAGGCGCACCATTCACCAATACCGGTCTCTTCACGGCAGAGCCGTCTCTTAACAACGGCCCCATAATCTCTGACGTCACCGACCTGGCACAGGCCAGTCCTGTGGAGGTCACTAATGAGTGGATAGAGGAAAGGTTAGTGAGCTTGCCTCATTTCATCAACCATCTGTTAAATGTGTTTGTTGTTTTTTTTGTTTCAAAAATCTACTTTTCTTTCCTGATCACATGACCTGACCAAGAAATCCTCTAACAACTAAGGCAGGGATCATCAACTAGATTATTTTCTTGAGGGGATGGTCAGGGAGCAGAAACATAATTAGAAATAATTTGTAGACTGCAAATTGACCGCAAGAAGTCCAAACGGATATATAATTTGACTAAAACATAATAATTTCAAACCTTGCTTACATTTGTATACGATTTTCATACCTCTCTATTATGCGTGGGATTACTTTGGAACCAATTTCCAAAATGAAAATCACTTGGAGTTGATTTGAAAGGCAAAGAAAATCACCCGTGGGCCGCCAGTTGGGGAACCCTGAACTAAGGCCTAAAGCTTTTCCTGGTCAAGTCAGGATTCAGGAACAACTCCTGACCACATACCAACTATCCAAGAATAAACTAAATTACCCCATTTCTCTTCCTGTCTTCAGCACGAGCCCATTGGTCCACATAAAGGAGGAGCCGTCCAGTCCCGTGTTGGAGGAGGTCTGTCCGGCCGAGGCCGTGATCGGTGGGGCAGGAGTCCAAGTAGACACTCCCCTGTCACCCATCACCTTCATCAACTCCATCCTGCAGGAGAGCAACGAGCCTAACGCGTCCCCTGCCCCAACGACCCCTACGGAGCAAAAGTGTCTCAGCCTCGCCTGTCTAGACAAGTGAGTGATTCCCATGATGTCATCGTGATCAGGTCCCACTGCCAGTCTGCCCCTCAGTCGCTCCCACATAGCACAGGTCAACAGAAATGACCACAATGAGCCTAATTATCCCCTTCTACACTCGTGTTCATTTGTTCACTTCCCCTTAAAGGATTCCTTGTCAATCTAATTGCCTAAAACACACTGCGGCGATAGGAAGGCCACCCGCTGCTTTTCACTATTCGTCATTGCGTTTTTTCCATAGCTTAAGATCCACTTGCATCACGCTAGCATTTCATTGCCTTGATAATCAGTCGTCGCATGCCAGTGGATGTCTGCAGCCAGCCTATTGCCCTATGCTTCTCCCCATGCTCAACCGTCTCTGTGTGGTTCACGTCACATTGCATCAAGAGGATGTGCTAGGGATTCAAAGAAGCTCCTCCACTGATGAACAGTTTATGCAGCTGTTGGCGATTTATGCTAGTTTAATACGCACCATCGTTCAACAAGCTCTACATACACAACCCACTGGCCTTTCTCTGGTTTTGCTAAGTATACACTTCAAAGACGAGGCAAATTATTTTAAACCCAGACATGGATTCGTTGGCATTTTAGACATCGTTCTGTTGATTTGTTGCATTTCATCTTGGCTTTTTAGTTTTAGGATCCTGGCTGTTGCTACTAACTGAACATAATAAGTTACTTGCCGTTTAATCAAACTAATGCATACTGTAAATCTTAATCTACAAATGTGTAGATTTATGGGCAGAGAAATGCAATTTTCAAGTTTTTTTTTAACCTTTTTCCTTTCTTGATGTTGTCTCAGTCATTGACTTCTGTGTCATTGTTGAGATGAGTTAAAATTATTTATTTTCTAGAAATCGTACTCTCTAATGGAACCTAGACTGTACATTACATACAGTGCCTTCAGAAAGTATTCACACCCCTTTACTGTTTCCACATTTTGTTGTGTTATACAAAGGGGGACTAAAATAGATTTAATTGTCAATTTTGGTCAACGATCTACTCAAAATACTCTTGTCAAAGTGGAAGAAAAATTCAAACATTTATTCATGATTAATGAAAAATAAAACACTAATATAGCTTGATTACGTAGATATAACCCCCCCCCCCCCCTTGAAAAAAACATTAGAATCACCTTTTGCAGCAATTTAAAGCTGTTTAGGCAAGTGTCTAAGAGCATTCCATACCTGGATTATACAATATGTTTCCTGTTATTAATATTATTATTTTATTCTTCAAGCATTGTCAAGTTGATTGTTGATCATTGCTAGAAATATATTTCTAAGTTGCCTCCCAGTGTCTGTTGGAAAGCAGACTGAACCAGGTTTTCATCTAGGATTTGCCTTCTGTAGCTCAGTTGGTAGAGCATGGCGCTTGTAACGCCAGGGTAGTGGGTTCGATCCCCGGGACCACCCATACGTAGAATGTATGCACACATGACTGTAAGTCGCTTTGGATAAAAGCGTCTGCTAAATGGCATATATTATTATTATTATTATTAGTTGTATTCGGTTTCTTTTTATCCCCAATAAAACCTCCCTAATCCTTGCCAATGACAAGCATACCCATACCATGATGCAGGCACCACAATGCTTGAAAATATGAAGAGTGGTAATCAGTGATGTTATGTTGGGTTTTTCCCAAACATAACACTTTGTATTCAGTACATAAAGTTAATTTCTTTACCACATTTTTTGCAGTATAACTTAAGTGCCTTGTTGCACTTAAGGATGCATGTTTTGGAATATTTGTGTTCGGAACAGGCTTTCTTCGTTTCATTTAGGTGAGTAACTACAATGTTCTTGATCCATCCTCAGTTTTCTCATCACAACCAACAAACTCTGTAACTGTTTTAAAATCACCACTGGCCTCATGAGAATCCCTGAGCAGTTTCCTTCCTCGCCACCAAGTGAATTAGGAAGGACACCTGTGTCTTTGTAGTGACTGGGTGTGTTGATACACTATCCAAAGCCTAATTAATAACTTCACCATGCTTAAAGTGATATTCGGTGTTTTTACACATCTATCAGTCTTTGTGAGGATTTGAGAAACAAATATCTGTTGTTTGTGGTTGGATCTGTGTTTGAAATGCACTGCTCAAATGAGGAAGCTTACAGATAATTGTGTGTGTGGTACAGAGATGAGGTAGTCATTCAAAAATCTTTTTAACCTCTATTATTGAGCACATAATGAGTCCATGCAACTTATTGTGTGATTTCTTAAGCACATTTTTACTCCTGAACTGATTTAGGCTTGCCATAACAAAGGGGTTGAATACCTATTGACTTAAAACATTTCAGCTTCTCATTTAGTATTTTGAAAATATTCCAAAAACAAAATTCCACTTTGACATTATGGGGTATTTTGTGTAGATCAGTGACACAAAATCTACATTTAAATCATTTTAAATTCAGGCTGTAACAACAACAAAAAGTCAAGGGGTGTAAATACTTTCTGAAGGCACTGTATGTTGTGGCTTAATATTTCTTTCAGCAGGATTCCATTATAACCCAGCAACCATTCAACGTCCCTTTTCCTGTGGTACCAATGCCCCTTATCAGAGATCAGTATATAATGATGAGATGCTCATGTGTCCGCCCTAACAATGGAAGTCGTCAACAAACTTAGGTCTAAAATAAGCCCTTGGAAACACATTGGGTTTATTTTGAACAGATTTTTGGCAAGAGTGGAAACCTCTTGCTTTGCCTCTTCCTTTCTGCCCTTATTCTTATTTTCAGCCAATGAGAAGCCAAGTAGCCAATGTGATCCCCATTCCTGGGCTCTAGTCAACCTATGGGGTGCAGTGTGTAGTAGTGCTATGATCTCCTCTCTCTCCAGCTGTTGTGCTTTTATCTTTTCAGTTCTACACAGATGTCAGAGGTCTCTCGCCTCTTCCCCAGCCCCTCCTCGACTCTACACCTCAGACCTCACCCAGGGTTAGCATTTCAGTTGTCCCACAAACCCTGTTATGTTGTCCTCCCCCAGAACACTTGTTTGACGCTGCTGCCTGTACCTGACATTGCTACCAGCAACAAGCCCAGAAAACAATCTGTCAAGCCTGTGTGTAAATGAGAGAAATTAACAAAGTGATGTCTATATTGAGCAAATATATTAGATCAGTCATTATTGCGTATAATTTCTAATCATTTACCCTATCCCTGGATGTGACAACCTGTACTCTTGGTCTACAAACAGATAGTGCGTCTCAATATTTGATAGGTCTCAGTATTTGGCACCAACTGAGAACATCATGATTGATAATTGATCATGTTTTGAACACACAGGCTTGAAAAAACATCTGATTCAGCATGTTTTGTCCAAATGTTAATCTATCTGCACAACCCCAAATGCTACCCTCCATTTAGGTCAAAGGTCAATCATTCTGTGAGCGTGTTTTAATGTGGCAGGCCCAGTGAACTGTAGGGGAAAGGCAGACTATTCCACGTTCTGGGGATCAGGCTCACAGCTCGGTGATTGTGTGACCCACTCAGCGCTGTTCCAATGGCTTCTGTTGCTCATATGAAATGAGTTGTGTTGGGTGATTTTACTACCATTTGTTTTAAACCGCTAATTTGCTTTAATGCGTGTTTAGTCAGGGAGATCTTCAGAAACGTATAAATATGAACCATGTTTTGTTTGTTGGTGTAGGAGTGAGCTGAGTGACCATTTGGACAGCATCGACAATGGCCTGGAAAACCTCCAGACTATCCTAAACGCGCAGTCCATCAATTTCGAGTCCTCGCCCCTCTTTGAAGTAAGTTCAGGCTTTGTTTTTCTGTCCCAGCAACCGTATGCTGAGGCATTTACTGTGTGGGACACTGTGACTGGTAGAATAAGAATGTGCATTGAGGTTTGTCACTGCATTTCTAGGTGACAGGGTGTGTTTTAAAGGGACTGTGGCTTTGTTGGTCAACTTGGTGTGAGGTGACTGTGACTACACAGATAGAGTTAATGGTTCATGTTATGTTTGTGCACACTGGTTTTACAAAACGGCAGGATGTTTCTATGACACAGACTGACCAGGTGAAAGCTATGATCCCTTATTGATTTCACTTGTTAAATCCACTTCAATCAGTGGATTTTATAAAAAAATATATATATATTTTACCCTTATTTTACCAGGTAAGTTGACTTAGAACACATTCTCATTTACAGCAATTAGATGCAGTTAGAGACAGAAGGATTTGTAAGCCTTGAGACATGGATTGTACATGTGTGCCATTCAGAGGGTGAATGGGCAAGACAAGATATTTAAGTGCCTTTGAACAGGGTATAATAGTAGGTGTATGAAGAATGGCGCACCATCCAAAGGACATCCTGCCAACTTGACACAAATGTGGGAAGCATTGGCATCAACATGGGCCAGCATCCCTGTGGAATGCTTTAGACACTTTGTAGAGTCCATGCCCCGATGAATGGAGGAGGGGGGTGTAACTCAATATTAGGAAGGTGTTCTTAATGTTTTGTACACTCAATGTATATTGTCTTATTCCTTGTGAATGTTATATGATGTTATATGTTATCTGCTGAAAAAACCCAGGGGATAATCACATTTTCTTCAACTACTTGTCTTTCAGTTCTTCAGTTCTTCCCTGCCTGGCTCTGAATTCGACCTGGAGAGCCTTGACTGTGTAAGTCAGACAGATTCTAGACACAGCATGTACACAATCCACATTCTATGTACACAATGAACACCAAGCTAAAAACTACAGACTACATTATGAGTTGTGCATGTATAGATAAAACAATTTACAGGGTAATGTACAATAGGGGAAATATATATATATAAGGGTCTGTCAAAGGGCAGATGCAGAGGTGCTTGGTGCAAAGGGCAGGTGCATGACAGCTTGATGTTCGTTGTGTACATAACATCTGGATTGTGTAATTCTGTGTGCAAAGAGCAATGTGCAGTTCTATGAGAGTGCAGGGTGCATAGTCCATGGATGAAAAGATCATGGTAGACAAGGCGGCTGGTTGGTGAGGGCCACGGCACAGGGGAAGAACCTGTTCAGGTGGCGGGACGTTTTGGTCGTGATTGACCTGAACCATTTGCCAGAGGGTAGTCTTTGGGAGATGGGGTTGAAGGGGTATGGATATAGACCTGCTGCTGTAGCAGGGCAAGGGGATTGTGTCTTTAGCTATTTACTTCCTTTTGTATTGTTCATAAAATAAGTCAGTGTCTCACACTGTGGCCCCCTCCGTTTTTTATAGATCCAGGACTTGCTTTCATCAGATTCACCCAAAGGGGCTGAGAGAAGTGACAATTACACAGGTAAAAAACTCCTAATAAACTGTATATCATGCTGACAATGCATTATTTTGTAAATATTAATTTTGCTTTTATGTGACCGTGTTCTGATACTACTGCTACTACACAGTGAAATTGTGAGTTAATTCAACTCCCATGGAGTGAAATTCAACACCATTTTGGGGTTTATATAGTCCCACCCCATTTAGTCAAAACTACTGTGGTTTCACACTTGTCTGTGTTTTTAATTGGCTCCCATGCCATTTTACACTTTTCTGTGTTTTTAATTGGCTCCCATGCCATTTTACACTTTTCTGTGTTTTCAATTGGCTCCCATGCCATTTTACACTTTTCTGTGTTTTTAATTGGCTCCCATGCCATTTTACACTTTTCTGTGTTTTCAATTGGCTCCCATGCCATTTTACACTTTTCTGTGTTTTTAATTGGCTCCCCTGCCATTTTACACTTTTCTGTGTTTTTAATTGGCTCCCATGCCATTTTATACTTTTCTGTGTTTTAATATGCTCCCATGCCATTTTACACTTTTCTGTGTTTTTAATTGGCTCCCATGCCATTTTACACTTTTCTGTGTTTTTAATTGGCTCCCCTGCCATTTTACACTTTTCTGTATTTTTAATTGGCTCCCATGCCATTTTATACTTTTCTGTGTTTTTAATTGGCTCCCATGCCATTTTACACTTTTCTGTGTTTTCAATTGGCTCCCCTGCCATTTTACACTTTTCTGTGTTTTTAATTGGCTCCCATGCCATTTTATACTTTTCTGTGTTTTAATATGCTCCCATGCCATTTTACACTTGTCTGTGTTTTTAATTTGCTCCCATGCCATTTTACATTTTTCTGTGTTTTTAATATGCTCCCATGTCATTTTACACTTTTCTGTGTTTTTTATTGGCTCCCATGCCATTTTATACTTTTCTGTGTTTTTAATTGGCTCCCATGCCATTTTACACTTTTCTGTATTTTTAATTGGCTCCCATGCCATTTTATACTTTTCTGTGTTTTTAATTGGCTCCCATGCCATTTTACACTTTTCTGTGTTTTTAATTGGCTCCCCTGCCATTTTACACTTTTCTGTGTTTTTAATTGGCTCCCATGCCATTTTATACTTTTCTGTGTTTTAATATGCTCCCATGCCATTTTACACTTTTCTGTGTTTTTAATTGGCTCCCATGCCATTTTACACTTTTCTGTGTTTTTAATTGGCTCCCCTGCCATTTTACACTTTTCTGTATTTTTAATTGGCTCCCATGCCATTTTATACTTTTCTGTGTTTTTAATTGGCTCCCATGCCATTTTACACTTTTCTGTGTTTTTAATTGGCTCCCATGCCATTTTACACTTTTCTGTGTTTTTAATTGGCCCCCATGCCATTTTACACTTTTCTGTGTTTTTCTAACATGCTCCCATGCCATTTTACACTTTTCTGTGTTTATCTAACATGCTCCCATGCCATTTTACACTTTTCTGTGTTTTTAACATGCTCCCATGCCATTTTACACTTTTCTATGTTTTGAATTTCAATCATCTGACTACATTTTCCCTTTAGTACTTTACTACCTGTTTAACACTGTAGAGACTAAAGCCTAATTTGCATATTTCCCACTGTGCTATTTGAATGAATGATAAGGTTACCACCGATTACCATGACATCTAATTCCTTATGTAATCCAGCCAGAAGGAGGACATCCAACAATCTGAACTTTACATGAACCACAACCGGCTGTCAAAGTTATTGCTAGGCTGGAAGGTGTCATTTGAAAATACTACTTAGTTGTTCCCGTTTACACAATCTATCTCGGTAACGCTTGCAATAAATCCAACCACTAACCCAATCTGTATGTTATTTTTCTTTGTATACCATAAGATCAATAATGACCAATGTACAAAACCAAGATATTGAAACAAACCATTCAAAATAATCTACCTGCAGCAAAGCATGCTGCGAAATATGATAATGAGACCTCTGTCACTTCCTGCAATATGTAGAAAACACTCCAACATTACCTGATGGTTTAAAATTGTAGGTAATACTTTATTTGGATAGTCCGTCCATAGATGCTCTACAGACTATCCGTAACATTTCAACTCTCCTAACCTTAACTGTTACCCTGACTCTTATTCTAAACCTAACCGTAACCTTAGCAAGCAGTTGCTTATCAACAGTTTGTTGATACTATGTAATCCAAATAAAGTGTGACCAAAATAAACTAAACCGTTTGCCTAATTGAAGTTTGTGACACAACTTTGGACCAATTTAACCACTGTGAAATACTGTATTTTTTCAATAACCCAAAACATTGTATTTTCTTCTGTTTTAAAGCTTAGTATGTGAAAAACTCAACTTAAAAACTGGAAGCATGCAAATGGATCTACTGCTTTTCCGACTTGCTTTCAATGAGAATGACAGATGTATAACAAATTCCTATGTGGATTTAGTCGGATTGCCTAAAAACCATCATATTCCACGCATGCTACTCATCATACTACATAATACATACTACGGAAAATTAACACACTTGAATCAACCTTTAAAATGTCATCGTGAAAAAACATTAACACTTTCAATGCATTCACTACATGCAGTGTAAAGGGGCTATGGAAACTCCATAGATATCTAGTTAAAGTTAAATCAACCAAAAAGATCACGCTGTCTTCATAGATCAGAGTTTCATGTTTTTCTATGTTGATTAAAGCAGGGAAGCAGCTGGTCCAGTACACCTCCCAGCCAATGCTACTGACTGACCCACTGACCAATGAGAATGGCGGAGCGGACCTCCCCACTCTGCTGGAGCTGGAGGGGGACTCGTATTTCACCCAGGACCAGGACCCTGAAGAGGACCCTACCATCTCGCTCCTCACTACCGACTACCACACAGCAGCACCAGACAAGCCCGAACTATCCTAAAGCATTTTTTTTTATAAAGTGATGTATTGCAGTGTTTGTTTTTTTGTCATTATGTTAATGTGCAGATGATGAAAAATCAACCTGTTAAAACATTTATTATTATGGTGTTCATTATTCTCTGAGCTATTGATTTTCATTCATTTTAAGGCTTAAACTACTTAATGAAAGAATTTTGCTTAGATGAATCAAACCAAATGTTCGACTTACGCTCCTGGCATGGTTTATTCAGCCCATGGAAAGGACTTCCTGGGTTGAATTATCTGTGATCTTACTGGCGGACACAAATAAAGCTCAATCATAATCATTACTAGGTCAAGTTTTAAGCATTGTTCACCAAGCTCCTTTAATTATTAAAAGTGGAAGTATGCAGAACCATTTTTTTGTTATACCAAGTGTAAAGATCGAATACATTTCAAAGGTGTGTGCGCGCGTGTGTGTGCGTGTGTGTGTGGTCCACTAGACTCCACCTGAATCATTTCTCTCTCGTCAACTCTGTTCTTTTAGACTCACTATCCAAGGGATGAGGCTTGACTGTTTCATGAAAAAAAAACGGTTTTTGTGTTTCTTTTTTTTAAATGTTTAGGTTCTTGCGCTTTCACTTATTGATATGAGGATTGTACCTTAATCATCATTTTTTTAGTGTTTGAATCTTTGTGCTGCACCAATATCTTGTTTTATTCACATTAGATGCAGGAAGTGTTTTCTTTGACATTTTCCCTTGCATAATTCATAATGGAATGCTGTTGGTATTTCAGCACCTTATAGTTATACTTTCGTATCTAAGATTGTTTCATTTTATTACTTGTTGTTTAAAGAACCATACATTAATTTATTTTAGACAGAGTTCTCCAAAACACCAAATACTACTTACTCTAGCCCTCAGAAGTGTCAATGTTCACATGCATATAGTCTGGATGACAAAATCATATTGATTTTTTAAATAATATAATGAAACATTGAGTATTGAATGGCAAGCATTTTTTCTTAGACTAGATGACCAACTGTCAATAAAATATTACACGTCAGACAGCTGAATGGCATAGAGTTTTCTAGTAGATAACCCATCTGCCTTTGTTCACAGTAAGCATTCATGTCTTGAAATCAAATCGAACTGATTTGGTTTAGATTTATTGAAACCAAATCCACTGACTTAAGACTGGCCCTTTGTACAAGTGTACAATAGACTGCTTTTAAGATGCTTTCTGTATATGACAAGAGATTGACATAATATCCTGGGTTAATCCTTCTATACCAGCCAGCACATCCCATTATGTGGATTGCTTTTTGGGATAGAAATGATTTGAATTTAAAGCAGGATTCCATGTACAGTGCATTCGGCAAGGATTCAAACCCCTTGACATTTTCCACATTTTGTTATGTTGCAGCCGTGTTCTAAAATGGATAACATTTGTTTTTTCCCTCATCAATCTACAGACAATACCCCATAATGTCAAAGCAAAAACAGTATTTTGTAAATGTATTAAAAATACAAAACTGAAATATCACATTTACATAAGTATTCAGACCCTTCACTCAGTACTTTGTTGAAGCCCTTTGGCAGTGATTACAGCCTCAAGTCTTATTGGGTATGACACTAGAAGCTTGGTACACCTGTGTTTGGGGAGTTTCTCCCATTCTTCTCTGGAGATCCTCCCAAGCTCTGTCAGGTTGGATGGGGAGCGTCGCTGCACAGCTATTTTCAGGTCTCCAGACATCTTTGATTGGGTTCAAGTCCAGGCTCTGGCTTGGCCACTCAAGGACATTGAGACTTGTCCCGAAGCAACTCCTGCATTGTCTTGGCTGTGTGCTTAGGGTCGTTGTCCTGTTGGAAGGTGAACCTTCACCCCAGTCTGAGGTCCTGAGCACTCTGGAGCAGGTTTTCATCAAGGATCTCTCTATACTTTGCCCAGTTCATCCTTCCCTCAATCCTGACTAGTCTCCCAGTCCCTGCTGCTGAAAAACATCCCCACAGCATGATGCTGCCACCACCATACTTCACCGTAGGGATGGTGCCATGTTTCTTCCAGATGTGACGCTTGGCATTCAGGCCAAAGAGTTCAATCTTGGTTTCATCTGACCAGAGAATCTTGTTTCTCATGGTCTGAGAGTCTTTAGGTGCCTTTTGCCAAACCAAAGTCATGTGCCTTTTACTGAGGTGTGGCTTCCATCTGGCCACTCTACCATAAAGACCCTATTGGTGGAGTGCAGCAGAGATGGTTGTCCTTCTGGAAGGTTCTCCCATTGCCACAGAGGAACTCTGGAGCTCTGTCGGAGTGACCATCGGGTTATTGGTCACCTCCCTTACCAAGGCACTTCACCCCCAATTGCTCAGTTTGGCCAGGCGGCCAGCTGTAGGAAGAGTCTTGGTGATTCCAAACCGCTCACATTTAAGAATGATGGAGGAAACTGTTCTTGGGGACCTTCAATGCTGCAGACATTTTTTGGTACTGTCCCTTGACACAATCCTGTCTCTGAGGTCTACGGACAATTCCTTCAACCTCATGGCTTGGTTTTTGCCCTGACATGCACTGTCAACCTTCAGACCTTATATAGATAAGTGTGTGCCTCGCCATATCATGTCCAATCAAATGAATTTACCACAATTTACCACAGGATGCACCGAGCGCTAAGTCTCATAACAAAGGGTCTGAATACTTTTGTAAATAAAGTATTTCCGTTTAGTTTTTTATAAATAAAAAATGAACATCCAAAAACCTGTTTTCACTTTGTCATTATGGGGTATTGTTTGTAGATTGATGAGGAAATGTTTTTATTTAATCCATTTTAGATTAAGGCTTTTCAAGTTTTTTTACAATGACGGCCTACAACTTCAAAAACCGAATGATGCTGGGCCAATTGTGTTCCGCCCTATGGGACTCCCAATCATGGCTGGTTGTGATACAGCCTGGAATCGAACCAGGGTGTCTGTAGTGACAGCTCTAGCACTGAGATGCAGTGCCTTAGACTGCTGCGTCACTTGGGAGCCCTGTAACGTAAAAAAAATAAAGGGGTCTGAATACTTTCCGAATGCACTGTATATCCTCCAATGTCTTGTCAATCATATGCTATTCATTTATTTTCTGGAAGCCTGTTTCCCTCGAGCGTTATTATTTTATAGTCAAATCCTTGTCTAGGAAAACAAATGAATCATTGAATCTTGGTTCAAGTGTGAGGAACTTTGTGAATTTACGCATACTTCCCCCAGAGGTTGTTTTGAGTTTGTTCAAACTGTTTTTTTTTGTAATGAACTCCTTTTAAGAAAGGGGAAGTATTGGAGTATATTGATGTGCTGAATTGTACATTGTTAAGCACTTTTACCAGTTTCACCACAACACAATGGCACAGCCTGAGAAACCCAAATTACGCATGAGAACAATATTTTGTGTATGGTATGTTTTAAATAAACATGGTTGTTTTGAAATAAATTATTTGCATATCCATAATACATTACTGCATTTAAGGTTCTATTTTAGTTGTAAATAATGGCTGATTAATCAGTTGAACAGGCACATGGATTCCATAAACATTGCTCCCCACTTCCGTATGTGAAAAATATGGAGAAAAATGAGTTTGATGTTCAAAATAGATGTTCCTTTTAATGTAGAGATTACTTTGATATACATTTCGCAATGTACAATTTCTGACACAAAATTATTTATTATTTCTCACATTTTCTAAACTGGGAAATACAGTACTTGTGGAAATTACAAAAAAAACAAAGCTTCATAAAGATTCAGTATATTGTTTGAGCTTTTGTACAACAATATTCATAGGGATGACGCTTTTGTATGAGCCATATTCATCTGAGTCAGAGGGTTCTCCTTAGTACCCTCTTGTCTTTTTGTCATATATGCAACAAATGAAACAAAACGTCTATTAACAAGTGCGCAAAAAGTTTACTTACAGTGTCATCTTTAAGTTTAAATAGACAAAGTTCAAACAAACAAACATAGACACAAACAACTAGATTTGCTAGTGGGCTGGATCACTGTTTCTCTGCCATGCAGGCTGGTCCGTACACTGAAATCTGTAGCGTAGAAACTTGACACGAGGTTTCATATGGAAGTCAGCAGGTATCCTCCAGTTCCACATTTTCTGCACCTTCAGAAGTGAAGATGTATTTTAGTCTCTGACACACATATCTGTAATTCATCTATCTAAGAGGTGACTGAAAGCGATAGTTCATCCATATGACTAAATTACATTTTGGTTTCCTTACCCTGTGAGCAGTCTATGGACGAGACAAAAATCCATAACTTGTGTGGACTACCCCTTTAATGTTAAAAAAGTAATGCAATATATTGTAGAAATACAGCATATTGAGTATATTAGCAGTATACTGTAGCATTGAGTCCTACCTCAGAGGCAGTAATACTACTTTAGTGTCCTTCATTTTTACTTGCTCACAATTTTTATTCTTGTAGTACCAATCAAGAGCTTACCTTTGTCTCTCTTTCAAAGGTACAGTTTAACAGCACTGTATTATCACCTGAAACCTTGCAGTCAGAAACTTTGCCATCTTACTACTGTAGTTAATACAGTGTAATAAAACATATTAGTTATAATATATTGTATGTGGTTTGACAGGGGAGTACATCATGTAAATAAAACAAGGCTTTCGTCATTTAATAATGTTTTTAAAAGAAGAGAGAGACATGAGAGAGACGTTATAAGGAGCTGAGAAACCTACCTTCAGGACCCTGACCAGATGGGTTGTACTGTTCAGCTGCGGAAACTGGAAAGAGCAAGCAAAACCGAGGAAAGAAAAGAGCCCTTGAGCATCTGTTCACTGCGTGGTTCAATATATGCTGTCATAATGACACCGCATTGTAATATCTGAAAGCTGTGCAATCCTGTGCTAAATAACAAGTTAGGCTGTGTTTACACAGTCAGCCCAATTCAGATCTTTTCCCAATTATTTGCATATCTGATACCTATCTGATATTTTCTCTAATGTGTAAACAGCAAAACAACACATGGAATCTGATCTTTTGAATTCCAATTTATACTACCTCCATATATGGATCTGAATCCTGATACAAAAACCTATCCGCCATACGTGAACTCATGTGTTACCATGACAACCACCCCAAAATGTTAAGGAACAGTGGCAGGAAATGAACATGGCATCTGTGTGTTACTTCAGAGGCTACATCAGCATGAATGTGCAAATCTGATATTGGTCACATATAAAACTGAGTGTGGACAGTCAGAAAAAAAGATTGGATATAGAAAGAAAATCTGCTTTGGGTTCTTAGTGTGTCTGTGTAAACAGAGCCTTATTAGGCCGTAGTACCCATTTAGCCTCCACAACAAAATATCACCTTTACTAAAACTGCTAAATTTGTCCCATGGGTCCATTTCGCTATTTCAATTACTTTTGCTGCATATACACAATCAGCCCAATTCTGATCTTTATTTTCACTAATTGGTCTTTTGACCAGTCAGATCAGCTCTTTTGCCAATAATAGGGCAAAATATTGGAATTGGGATGCCTGTGTAAATGCAGCATTTGTAGTCAATTTGATAGATAGCTAGATATCAACATTACTGATAAATCTGTATAAGGCTGTGTTTACAAAGGCAGACCATTTTCTGATCTTTTGCCTAATTATGGGCAAAAGAGCTGATTTGATTGGTTAAAAAAGAATATCAGAAAAAAATCAGAATTGGGCTGCCTGTATCAACACAGCCATGTAACAGAGTTTAAACCTGAACTCTTATGAAGCTTACCAGCAGGCTGTGTCTGTTCTGTTACACCAGGATGACCTGTTTGGACAAAGACATTGCATGAACACAGACCCTACGAACAGAGCAGGGGGAGACCACCGTGAACGGGCAACCAGGGCTGTCTGTCATCAATGTCATTTCACACCATTACATGTCTATCACTACTTAGACTATGGTTAACTGCAAAGATCTGTAAAGCACTTTATGGCAACTGTTGGGCTGTAAATACATTTTATTGATTGGTTGATTAATCTATGGCAGGGGTGTCAAACTCCATTTTTGATGGGCTGAGGTTCTGCAAGTTTCCAATCCTCTCGTGTACATCTTTTTTTAAACCTTTATTTAACTAGGCAAGTCAGTGAAGAACAAATTCTTATTTTCAATGACAGCCTAGGAATAGTGTGTTAAATGCCTGTTCAGGAGCAGAACGACAGATTTGTACCTTGTCAGCTCGGGGATTTGAACTTGCAACCTTTCGGTTACTAGTCCAACGCTCTAGGCACTAGGCTAAGGTAATTTATTGGTTAGGACCTCCCCTCTCTAGGTCTAATTGGATACGAATTGAAAGAAAATGACCAAAAATAGGAGATACACAGCCCTCCAGGAAGTGAGTTTGACACCCCTGCTCTGGGCTATCTCTCCAAGATCAAAGGACTATTTCCACTACTTTTCATTTCATCAAGCCTTTAGGAGCAACAGATACTTGTGCAAGGTCAAGGGGTTGGGTAAATGAATATACTGTACCGACTTACTGGAAGCCTGTAGAGTGGATCCTTGTGCATCAGCTGTGACTACAATACAAAATATAGATTCAACATGGTGACTTAAGGCGTTTCGTTATGTTATTTAGTGACTGGCAGTAAAGCTGTGTCCCAAATGGTATCCTATTCCCTATATTGTGCAATGCTTTTTTACCAGGAACTATGGGACACTATTCTCTTTATAGTACTCTATCTCTGATGAGTAATGAGTGGTAAGGGAACCTCACTCACTCCTGCCAACTTTGGCGTCTGTATTACAGACATTGGTATTACATACATATGGAATTGCATATATTCACATTATATTTTTGGAGGCTAGTGTGTGTGTGTGTGTGTGTGTGTGTGTGTGTGTGTGTGTGTGTGTGTGTGTGTGTGTGTGTGTGTGTGTGTGTGTGTGTGTGTGTGTGTGTGTGTGTGTGTGTGTGTGTGTGTGTGGACTTACCTGGGGAATCGGTCTGAATGAAGACACTGTGTGCTTCTGCAACAACTGAGAGACAGAGTATATGATGTTACAAGTGTGTTGTGTGAGGGGCCTTGTTTGGTTTAGAAATCTAGCACTTCTGATATGTTGTTGTAAATTGAATTTTACCTGTAGTGTCATGTCCAAATCCAAGCACAGAATCTGAAATTGAAAAATGTATACTTATCATCTTCCTCGCCTGGACGTACAGTGGGGCAAAAAAGTAATTAGCCAGCCACCAATTGTGCAAGTTCTCCCACTTAAAAAGATGAGAGAGGCCTGTAATTTTCACAATGTAGGATTTTTAATGAATTTATTTGCAAATTATGGTGGAAAATAAGTATTTGTTCAATAACAAAAGTTTATCTCAATATTTTGTTATATACCCTTTGTTGGCAATGACAGAGGTCAAACGTTTTCTCTAAGTCTTCACAAGGTTTTCACACACTGTTGCTGGTATTTTGGCCCATTCCTCCTTGCAGATCTCCTCTAGAGCATTGATATTTTGAGGCTGTTGCTGAGCAACACGGACTTTCAACTCCCTTTTCAACTCCGATTTTCTATGGGGTTGAGATCTGGAGACTGGCTAGGCCACTCCAGGACCTTGAAATGCTTCTTACGAAGCCACTCCTTCATTGCCCGGGCGGTGTGTTTGGGATCATTGTAATGCTGAAAGACCCAGCCACGTTTCATCTTCAATGCCCTTGCTGATGGAAGGAGGTTTTCACTCAAAATCTCACGATACATGGCCCCATTCATTCTTTCCTTTACACGGATCAGTCGTCCTGGTCCCTTTGCAGAAAAACAGCCCCAAAGCATGATGTTTCCACCCCCATGCTTCACAGTAGGTATGGTGTTCTTTGGATGCAACTCAGCATTCTTTGTCCTCCAAACACGACGAGTTGAGTTTTTACCAAAAAGTTATATTTTGGTTTAATCTGACCATATGACATTCTCCCAATCTTCTTCTGGATCATCCAAATGCTCTCTAGCAAACTTCAGACGGGCCTGGACATGTACTGGCTTAAGCAGGGGGACACGTCTGGCACTGCAGGATTTGAGTCCTGATGGTAGACTTTGTTACTTTGGTCCCAGCTCTCTGCAGGTCATTCACTAGGTCCCCCCGTGTGGTTCTGGGATTTTTGCTCACCGTTCTTGTGATCATTTTGACCCCACGGGGTGAAATCTTGCATGGAGCCCCAGATCGAGGGAGATTATCAGGGGTCTTGTATGTCTTCCATTTCCTAATAATTGCTCCCACAGTTGATTTCTTCAAACCAAGCTGCTTACCTATTGCAGATTCAGTCTTCCCAGCCTGGTGCAGGTCTACAATTTTGTTTCTGGTGTCCTTTGACAGCTCTTTGGTCTTGGCCATAGTGGAGTTTGGAGTGTGACTGTTTGAGGTTGTGGACAGGTCTCTTTTATACTGATAACAAGTTCAAACAGGTGCCATTAATACAGGTAACGAGGGAGGACAGAGGAGCCTCTTAAGGAAGAAGTTACAGGTCTGTGAGAGCCAGAAATTTTGCTTGTTTGTAGGTGACCAAATACTTATTTTCCACCATAATTTGCAAATAAATTCATTATAAAATCCTACCATGTGATTTTCTGTATTATTTTTTCTAATTTTGTCTGTCATAGTTGAAGTGTACCTATGATGACAATTACAGGCCTCTCATTTCTTAATTGGGAGAACTTGCACAATTGGTGGCTGACTAAATACTTTTTTTGCCCCACTGTATTTGACAAGCATGCAAGAAGAGTTTCAGTTGGAATTATTAAGAAACAAAAATTCTCCTTGCTCTTCAACACTGGCTTTAAAAGTTTCCTCAGAGTGAGAGTGTAAGTCTGTCATGCAACTCGTGAGGAGTGAAATGATAAGGGTGATAATGTAGCAGCTGTTTTTCCATAGAGATGATACTAAAAGTGATTATTTTTATTTTTTTTAAAGAAGAAGTTACAGGTCTGTGAGAGCCAGAAATTGTGCTTGTTTGTAGGCGACCAAATACTTATTTTCTACCATAATTTGCAAATAAATTTATTAAAAATCCTACAATGTGATTTTCTGGATTTTTTTCTTCTCATTTTGTCTGTCATAGTTGAAGTATACTTATGATGAAAATTACAGGCCTCTCTCATCATCTTAAGTGGGAGAACTTGCACGTCATTGGTTAAAATTAATCTGTAGAGTTTATGAGTCCACTGGTCACAGCCACCTCATCTAACCCTGTTTCAAATAAGAGGGGATATTACACTGTTATACTATATATATTCATTTTGTTACGTTAAAGACTTATTCTAAAATTGATTAAATAAAATAAAAATCCTCATCAGTCTACACACAATACCCCATAATGACGAAGTGGAAACAGGTTTATATGTTTTTGCAAATGTATAAAAAATAAAAAAACAGACATTTCTTATTATGGAAGTATTCAGAACCTTTGCTATGAGTAAATTGAGCTCAGGTGCATCCGGTTTCCATTGATCATCGTTGAGATGTTTCTACAACTTGATTGGAGTCCACCTGTCATAAATTAAATTGGTTGGACATGCCTTGGAAAGACACATACTTGTCTATATAAGGTCCCACAGTTGTCAGTCCATGTCAGAGCAAAAACCAAGCCATGACATCGAAGGAATTGTCCGTAGAGATCAGAGACAGGATTGTGACGAGGCACAGATCTGGGGAAGGGTACCAAAACATTTCCGCAGCATTGAAGGTCCTCAAGAACACAGTGGTCTCCATCATTGTTAAATGGAAGAATTTTGGAACCACCAAGACTCCTCCTAGAGCGGGCCGCCTGGCCAAACTGAGCAATCGGGGGAGAAGGGGCTTGGTCAGGGAAGTGACAGAGTTACTCTGTGGAGATGGGAGAACCTTCCAGTAGGATAACCATCTCTGCAGCACTCCACCAATCAGGCTTTTTTTGGTAGAGTGGCCAGACGGAAGCCACTTCTCAGTAAAAGGCACCTGACAGCCCACTTGGAGTTTGCCAAAAGGCACCTAAAGAACTCAGACCATGAAAAACAAGATTCTCTGGTCTGATGAAACCAAGATTGAACTCTTTGGCCTTAATGCCAAGTGTAACGTCTGGAGGAAACCAGGCACCATTTCAGTGGCAGGGACTGGGAGACTAGTCAGGATTGAGGGAAAGATGAATGAAGCAAAGTACAAAGAGATCCTTGATGAAAACCTGCTCTAGAGCGCTCAGGACCTCAGACTGGTCCTTGAGTGGCCCAGCCAGAGTCCGGACATGAACCCGATCAAACATCTCTGGAGAGACCTGAAAAAAAGCTGTGCAGCAATGCTCCCCATCCAACCTGACAGAGCTTGAGAGTATCTGCAGAGAAGAATCGGAGAAACTCCCTAAATACAGGTGTGCCAAGCTTGTAGCGTCATACCCAAGAAGACTCCAGGCTGTAAACGCTGCCAGAAGTGCTTCAACAAAGTACTGAGTAAAGGGTCTGAATAGTTCTGTAAATGTGATATTTCAGTTGTGTTTTTGCAAACATTTTTTTCTTTTTTGCTTTGTCATTATGGGGTTAACAATTGAATCAATTTAGAATTAGGCTGTAGAATAGTGAAGACATCACAACTATGAAATAACTCATATGGAATCATGTAGTAACCAAAACAGTGTTAAACAAATCTAAATATATTTTATATTTGAGATTCTTCAAAGTAGCCACACTTTGCCTTGGAAGCTTTGCACACTCGTGGCATTCTCTCAACCAGTTTAATCTGGAATGCATTTCCAACAGTCTTGAAGGAGTTCCCACATATGCTGAGCACATCTCAATTGGGTTGAGGCCAGGTGATTTTGGAGGCCAGGACATCTGATGCAGCACTCCAGCACTCTCCTTCTTGGTCAAATAGCCCTTACACAGCCTGGAGGTGTGTTTGGTCATTGTCCTGTTAAAAAACAAATGATTGTCCCACTAAGCGCAAACCAGATGGGATGGCATATAGCTGCAGAATGCTGTGTTAGCCATGCTGGTTAAGTGTGCCTTGAATTCTAAATAAATCACAGATGGTGTCACCAGCAAAGCACCCCGACACCGTCACACCTCCGCCTACATGCTTCACGGTGGGAACCACACATGCGGAGATCATCCGTTCACCTACTCTGCGTCACACAAAGACACGGCGGTTGGAACCAAAAATGTCAAATTTGGATTCATCAGACCAAATGACAGATTTCCAGCGGTCTAATGTCCATTGCTTGTGTTTCTTGGCCCAAGCAAGTCTTCTTCTTATTGATGTCTTAAGCAGTGGTTTCTTTGCAGCTATTCGACCAGCGTGAAGGCAGACTATGAACAGTTGATGTTGAGATGTGTCTGTTATTTGAACTCTATGAAGCATTTATTTGGTCAGCTATTTCTGAGGCTGGTAACTCATGAACTTGTCTTCTGCAGCAGAGGTAATACTGGGTCTTCCTTTCCTGTGGAGGTCCTCAATTTTTCTGGATTGACTGACCTTCACAACTGATTGGCACAAATGCATTATGAAGGAAAGAAATTCCACAAATGTACTTTTGACAAGGCACATCTGTTCATTTAAATGCATTCTAGGTGACTACCTCATGACACTGGTTGAGAGAATGCCAAGAGTGTGCAAAGCTGTCATCAAGGCAAATGTTGGCTTCTTTAAAGAATCTCAAATCTAAAATATATTTTGATTTGTGTAACAAATATGTGTTATTTCATAGTTTTGATGTCTTCACTATTATTCTACAATGTAGAAAATAGTTTTAAAAAACAAAGAAAAACTCTTGAATGAGTAGGTGTGTCCAAACATTTGACTGGTACTGTATATATATATTACTTGGATTGTGTACCTATTCTAGATTTTTCTAAGCTACTCCAGAACACTGTTCCAGAGAAAATCAAAAAAATGTGTGGTTGAATGCTGTTTCCCACAATATGCTCTGTGTTAGTGACAGCTTTATTTCTCCTTACTGCCTGCCCCTCCTCAGGCTGGCCCCAGCTCAGCCGGCTCTGCACTGAGTGTTACATTTATTTTGGCGTAACTAGCGAAGCAGCGGCAAGCAGTGTGTCAGCTCTAAAAATATGCAGGTTAGAGAAGGAATGCTTGATCATCAGACAAGTGCGTAGCCTACCGGGCGTCCCTGGTGCGCTGGAGCTGTACACGTTCGCCCCAAGTGCTAGGGAGAGGGAGAAACACATGAGTTACTATGTTAGATGAACTTCATTGAGTATCCATATGTTTGAATAGCCTACTAAATATGTTTTATTAGATGTCACCCAGTGTTGTAATGGGATGTTCTTGTTTGATCTTGTAAATGTTTACAATATATAGTAAACAGAAACGTACACTTCAAACCCTTACCAGTGATATCTATCTGTGTATGTGAGCTGGTGACAAGTTCTTCTGCCACACCTGTTCACACATTGACACCTGTATCATTGTACGTGTGCACAGAATATTTCAGACTCTACTTGTGAAGGTAAACTATTCATTTATTTTCTCCATTATCAGTAACTTAAAGCTGTAATATGTCACTTTTTGGGCAACACGAAGTGGCGGAGCGAGTTATGCATTTTCTTTAAATGCAATTAACCTTTATTTATCCAGGGACCTGCATAGTGCATATTTTAACATGTATAGTATACAAAGTATAAGCAGTCAAAGTCAACAGGGTGTTCTATCTGTAGAGGGATGTCGTGTGGCCATGTCAGACAGCCCTGCTCATAGAAACACATTAGTAGGCCTAGCCAAATTCGACCAATTTCCCGAAAGCTCACTGTAGGATTTCGAGGTGGTGGCTTACCTGTGGTATCTGTTTGAGGGCTGACGGTGTGAATGTCATCATGACGCTGAACAGCAACCCCGTCTGTAACAGCTGAAGAACCACGAAATTAAAACTCAACCCGCGAAATTACAGCGTGAGCTCCCATGATGAAACATTGTTGCAACACTATTACAACAACATTGTAAAAAGTGATGCCTTCAGAAATGTTTAACTCGGCAAATTAAATGTAGGCCTATCATTGATTCTATTTTTTTGTAGGACTCGCCTCCCATGTCGTCGTGGTGAGAGACGACGCCGTGCTCACCTGCAGGAAATAAGGGAGGAAGAAAAGCTGACCGGTGAGTGGTGATGGCTAACATTTTGGAAATACTTTTTTTTAAGTATATTTTTCCTGTGTGAAAATAAGCATAGAACACTTTACTCTGACAGATAGGCGTCCTGGGAATTTTCATCCCTGGACCGTTTTTAATGGAGGTATTTATTTAGCCAGCACTGGCCTTGGTGAAGCCTATTTTCCATCATGACACTTATTTTCCACAAAGGTTATAGTTCTATGAGACAATTGTTGCTCAAGACATAACATAAGACCAGAACAGGTCCAACAGTGGTGGAAAAAGTATCCAATTGTCATACTTAAGCAATAGTAAAGATATATAGAAATTGACTCAAGTAAAAGTGAAAGTCATCCAGCAAAATACTACTTGAGTAGAAGTCTAAAATTATTCGGTTTTAAATATACTTAAGTATCAAAAGTGAATGTAATTGCTCAAATATACTTGAGTATCAAAAGTAAAAGTAGAAATAATTTCACATATTAAGCAAACCATATGGATAGGCAGGGATACACTCCAACTTAATTTACAAAATAATATGTGTTTAGTGAGTCTGCCAGATCAGAGGCAGCAGGGATGGCCAGGGATGTTCTCTTGATAAGTGCATGCATTTTCCTGTCATGCTAAGCATTCAAAATGTAGCAAGTACTTTTGGGTGTCAGGGAAAATGTATGGAGTAAAATGTACATTATTTTCATTAGGAATGTAATGGAGTAAAAGTAAAAGTTGTCAAAAATATAAATAGTAAAGTAAAGTACAGATACCCAAAAAACTATCTAAGTAGTACTTTAAAGTATTTTTACTTAAGTGCTTTACATAACTGAGGTACAATCCATTATTTTGCACTTACAGTAGGCAACTAAGCAGACAGAAAAACGTGTTTATGAATAACAAATGCACTGAAATAGGTTTGTAAATAATGGAGAATTAAAACACTGAGTTACCAGCATCTAGTAGGCCTATGTCTGTAGACACAATCTGCTGCCCAGGTGGATCTGAAAAGCAAAAACACTGTCATATACACCATTGTATTGGCAGGCTTTTGCATTAGGCATATTGGGATAAATGACCACATGAATTCAGTATGTCAAGCATATATCCTCAATGCTTCTCAAAAAATGCATGTGGCATTTGTTTTGCTCCATCAAGTGCAAATACTCTACCCCTGGTTATAGCCTAGTCCTAGCCTGGTCCCAGATCTGCTGCTTTTGCGTACTCCATTGTCATTGGAAGCTAAATGTTTAATTGTTTGGCATGATAATTCCATTAGGAGTTGGCAGGAGAGCAGAAACAGACTGGCACCCAGGCTGGCTTCGGCTTACTGGCTTCCGTGTACCTTTAGGGTAGACATACCTGTTACATCATGATGCACATCGTTGACCGCATGATCACCTCCATGTGTGTCTGTAACCTGGCTTTGACGACCATTTCCTGCAACATACATGTTCATTTATGCTGACATTATCTTAACCATCATCTGTCTGAGCTGGACACATCAATACCATTCTCTGAAATACATTCATAGTATAATGTATTTCATTCAAAATATATATATATGCCATTTAACAGACACTTTTATCCAATGCAACTTACAGTCATGCGTGCATACATTTTACGTATGGGCAGTCCCGGGAATCAAACCCACTATCCTGGCATTGTAAGCACCATGCTCTATAAACTGAGCTACAGAAGATCACCTTTACAGGGGTATGTTATGTTTAGTCCTGAGTGTGATCCTACCTGGGTGGTCAATGTGCGATGATGAATAATCAGTATGTGACATCACTGCTACTGGGTGGTCTGGAGAGAAAAACTGAGATGAAGCTTTTCCATGCCATCTTGGTCACATCTTGGTCTCTTACAGAGATGATGATTTATTTCAGTATATTTACCTGTAGTATCGGATAGACCAGCATGATCACCTGCTGAGTGGTATGATCCATCGAAACCTGAGCTCAGATATGGATGGTCAGGCCCTGAGTAGTCAGTAAGGCCTGCAAATAAAAAGAGACCACAAGTAGGACAGAGATACAAACTAGTTGACAGACCCACAACTACTGTTTACATGTTCAACTGTGAATCATAATCTATTTATTAGATAATGATTATAGTTGTGGCTCACAATGCCTACCTGTAAAATCACTTATTAGACCTATGTGATCTCCAAGGCCTGGGGGAAGAACATCAGACACACAGAGAAAGAAAGAAGATAAATGATTGGATGATGTGAACCCTCATCTCTTGTTGCACGGCATCCCTCCTAATAGAGTCTCTAAAAGGCAATGCCTGACCCCATTCATCAGGGATGGCGATGCTACTCCACCAAGACATAAAATCTACAGTGAAGCCGCGAAAGTAAACAATGTCAAGATCTACAAAGTTCACAAGCACAGCTACACAAATAACTTGCTGTCTGCACAGACAGGAACACATGGACCCAATAATAATCTTGGAGTAAAAAAATATATTGGGGCGTAAATTCTCCGGGACACTCTGAAATCTCTGTCATGATTAGCCTGCGAGGAGCTCTCTCCGAGTTAGAGAACTAAGCCTAAGAGGAGCTCTATCCGAGGTGAGGTAGAGAACTGAGCCTGTGAGGATGAGGGACGACACAAGAGGGAGGGTGAGGTGATTTACAGGACCTGGCAGAGGGTGAAAGGTGTGCCAGTAGGTACCTGGTGGAACGTCTGGACCCGGGCTGCTACTGGACGACAACGCCGGTCCTGGACCCGAACCCACAGCTGGATGAGAGGAGAGAGAGAACAAAGAGAGCAGGAAGAGAGAGAGAGAGAGCAGAGAGAGAGAGAGAGAGATAGAGAGCAGAGAGAGAGAGAGAACAGAGAGAGAGAGAGAGAAGAGAGAGAGCAGAGAGAGAGCAGAGAGCGCCAGACAGCCAGTGATATATATCAAACCTGATTTAAAGCAGTTTTCCTTGAGTAAATTATTACAAAAACAGGAATAACTGTAACAGTGATTTACTCTGCAGCAGCACAGATAACTAGCAAAATATGGAATATAAACTTCTCAGAGTGAAGTTAGTGGCTTGCTGTTTTAACCCTCAGACAGAGAGGTACTTAAATAGAATGACGCTTTAGAGGTGTAGTATAACATTGTTTGTGCCAGTTTAAATATAGCTTAAATCTGATATAAATTAGAGGGACTCTCCCACAGAGTAACTTTCCCAAAGGTGTTGCATTGTAACATTTCTTTCAAGGGAACAAGTGAAGTGACTAAGGGAGGCTTGGATGAAGAAACATACCTATTGAGTCTAATTGAGAAGTCATTCCAGTGTGATCTATCAACAGAGCAGTGTTGGTTAGATATTTTTGATTCAACAAAGAAAAACAGATTCTTTATAGTCAGAAAAGCCCCAACAGAAAGCAGACACAGAAGGGCTATGATGACAAACCCACCTGAGATGTCAATATGGATGTCAGAAGCATACAGATCCCCCACACCACCTGGAACGACATACAGTTAATCAAGAACAAACTTGATATAACTAAAAATAAACATCAAAGATAAGTTCATACAAACACTCACCCATTAAACCAATGAGGAAGTCATGGCTGGATTGGTCGATAATACCTGAATGTCAATACGGAATTAAAGTGAAGAAATGATGGAGAAGCAAGTAAATATACCAGACAGGAGCCAAGCATGAAACACAGCACCCTCACCTGGACACTCACCTGTATTGTCCAGGTGAGAACTTGCAACAAGTGGATCCATAGCACCTGAAATGTTGAACCTATTAAAAAGTATCAAGGCATTCCATCGTCTACTCATTTGCCCTATCATTAAACAAACAAGCCCATGACATCAACTTTAATCGGATTTTCAGCAAGATGTTACCTGTGGGATCCATGTGAGTTGTGTCCTCAATGAAGAGGTCAGTGACTACAGGTATAGCTGAGACACAGAAAGACATTGACAATCAAAATGGCCTCACAAATGCCAAACTCAATCATGTTTTTTGATCAAGCGCAATGAAGTCCTTCTCCTTACCTGCATGTCCATTTTCTACTGCTCCTCCAATCAGCAGCTTGTGACCATTACCTTGGAAACAACATTGAGATCCAATAAATACCATGACACTTCTGTTCTTTGTAGGATTATACCAATGAGTGTAAGATAGTTGTGTTCTTCACAGTTCACAGGTACATGATGTGGCTAAAATAAATAGAACAATTTAAATATTTACCATTAAACTCAGGTGACTCAGGTGTGTCATACTCAGGCGACTCTATTTCAGTCTCACTTGCTGAAACACATACAATAGATGTCTTTATCAATCATATTTACATTTACATTTTAGTCATTTACCAGACCCTCTTATCCAGAGCAATTTACAGTTAGTGTATTCATCTTAAAGTAGCAAGGTAAGACAACCACATATGATAACACAGTCATGGTAAGCACAACTTTTCCTCAGTACAGCAGCTATCAGCGAAGTCAGTGCTAGAAAGTCAGTGCTAGAAAGTCAGTGCTAGGAAAGTCTGTGCTAGAAAGTCAGTACTAGGAAAGTCTGTGCTAGTAAAGTCAGTGCTAGAATGTTAGTGCTAGGAAAGTCTGTGCTAGTAAAGTCAGTGCTAGGAAAGTCTGTGCTAGAAAGTCAGTGCTAGAAAGTCTGTGCTAGAAAGTCAGTGCTAGGAAAGTCTGTGCTAGAAAGTCAGTGCTAGAAAGTCTGTGCTAGTAAAGTCAGTGCTAGAAAGTCCGTGCCAGTAAAGTCAGTGCCAAGAAAGTCAGTGCTAGGAAAGTCAGTGCTAGAAAGTCAGTGCTAGAAAGTCAGTGCTATGAAGTCGGTGCCAGAAAGTCAGTGCTAGGAAGTCAGTGCTAGGAATGTCAGGGCTAGGAAAGTCAGTGCTAGAAAGTCAGTGCTAGGAAAGTCAGTGCTAGGAAAGTTAGTGCTAGAAAGTCAGTGCTAGAAAGTCAGTGCTAGGCAGTCAGTGCTTGGAATGTCAGTGCTAGAAAGTCTGTGCTGGTAAAGTCAGTGCCAAGAAAGTCAGTGCTAGGAAAGTCAGTGCTAGAAAGTCAGTGCTAGAAAGTCAGTGCTAGAAAGTCAGTGCTAGGAATGTCAGTGCTAGAAAGGCAGTGCTAGTAAAGTCATTGCTAGAAATTCAGTGCTAGGAAAGTCAGCGATAGTAAAGTCAGCGCTAGAAAGGCAGTGCTAGAAAGTCAGTGCTAGAAAAGTCAGTGCTAGAAAGTCAGTGCTAGGAAGTCGGTCCTAGTAAAGTCAGCGCTAGAAGGTCTGGGCTTGTAAAGTCAGTGCTAGTAAAGTCAGTGCTAGAAAAGTCAGTGCTCGTAAAGTCAGTGCTCATAAAGTCAGTGCAAGTAAAGTCAATGCTAGTAAAGTCAGTGCTCGTAAAGTCAGTGCAAGTCAAGTCAGCGCTAGGAAAGTCAGCTCTGGGAAAGTCAGTTCTAGGAAAGTCAGTGCTAGAAAGGCAGTGCTAGAAAGTCAGTGCTAGTAAAGTATGTTCTAGGAAAGTCAGTTCTAGTAAAGTCAGTGCTAGAAAGTCAGTGCTAGAAAGTCAGTGCTAGGAAGTCAGTGCTAGGAATGTCAATGCTAGAAAGTCAGTGCTAGGAATGTCAGTGCTAGAAAGTCTGTGCTAGTAAAGTCAGTGCCAAGAAAGTCAGTGCTAGGAAAGTCAGTGCTAGAAAGTCAGTGCTAGAAAGTCAGTGCTAGTAAAGTCAGTGCTAGAAAGTCAGTGCTAGGAAGTCAGTGCTAGGAATGTCAGTGCTAGAAAGTCAGTGCTAGGAATGTCAGTGCTAGAAAGTCTGTGCTAGTAAAGTCAGTGCCAAGAAAGTCAGTGCTAGGAAAGTCAGTGCTAGAAAGTCAGTGCTAGGAAAGTCAGTGCTAGAAAGTCAGTGCTAGAAAGTCAGTGCTAGAAAGTCAGTGCTAGGAATGTCAGTGCTAGAAAGTCAGTGCTAGTAAAGTCATTGCTAAAAATTCAGTGCAAGGAAAGTCAGCGCTAGTAAAGTCAGCGCTAGAAAGGCAGTGCTAGAAAGTCAGTGCTAGAAAAGTCAGTGCTAGAAAGTCAGTGCTAGGAAGTTGGTGCTAGTAAAGTCAGCGCTAGAAGGTCTGGGCTAGTAAAGTCAGTGCTAGTAAAGTCAGTGCTAGAAAAGTCAGTGCTCGTAAAGTCAGTGCTCGTAAAGTCAGTGCAAGTAAAGTCAATGCTAGTAAAGTCAGTGCTCGTAAAGTCAGTGCAAGTCAAGTCAGCGCTAGGAAAGTCAGCTCTGGGAAAGTCAGTTCTAGGAAAGTCAGTGCTAGTAAAGTCAGTGCTAGAAAGTCAGTGCTAGAAAGTCAGTGCTAGGAAGTCAGTGCTAGGAATGTCAGTGCTAGAAAGTCAATGCTAGGAATGTCAGTGCTAGAAAGTCTGTGCTAGTAAAGTCAGTGCTAGGAAAGTCAGTGCTAGAAAGTCAGTGCTAGAAAGTCAGTGCTAGAAAGTCAGTGCTAGTAAAGTCAGTGCTAGAAAGTCAGTGCTAGGAAGTCAGTGCTAGGAATGTCAGTGCTAGAAAGTCAGTGCTAGGAATGTCAGTGCTAGAAAGTCTGTGCTAGTAAAGTCAGTGCCAAGAAAGTCAGTGCTAGGAAAGTCAGTGCTAGAAAGTAAGTGCTAGAAAGTCAGTGCTAGGAAGTCAGTGCTAGGAATGTCAGTGCTAGAAAGTCTGTGCTAGTAAAGTCAGTGCTAGAAAGTCAGTGCTAGAATATCAGTGCTAGGAAAGTCAGTGCTAGAAAGTCAGTGCTAGAAAGTCAGTGCTAGGAAGTCAGTGCTAGGCAGTCAGTGCTTGGAATGTCAGTGCTAGAAAGTCTGTGCTGGTAAAGTCAGTGCCAAGAAAGTCAGTGCTAGAAAGTCAGTGCTAGAAAGTCAGTGCTAGAAAGTCAGTGCTAGTAAAGTCAGTGCTAGAAAGTCAGTGCTAGGAAGTCAGTGCTAGGAATGTCAGTGCTAGAAAGTCAGTGCTAGGAATATCAGTGCTAGAAAGTCTGTGCTAGTAAAGTCAGTGCCAAGAAAGTCAGTGCTAGGAAAGTCAGTGCTAGAAAGTAAGTGCTAGAAAGTCAGTGCTAGGAAGTCAGTGCTAGGAATGTCAGTGCTAGAAAGTCTGTGCTAGTAAAGTCAGTGCTAGAAAGTCAGTGCTAGAATATCAGTGCTAGGAAAGTCAGTGCTAGAAAGTCAGTGCTAGAAAGTCAGTGCTAGGAAGTCAGTGCTAGGCAGTCAGTGCTTGGAATGTCAGTGCTAGAAAGTCTGTGCTGGTAAAGTCAGTGCCAAGAAAGTCAGTGCTAGAAAGTCAGTGCTAGGAAGTCAGTGCTTGAAAGTCAGTGCTAGAAAGTCAGTGCTAGAAAGTCAGTGCTAGGCAGTCAGTGCTTGGAATGTCAGTGCTAGTAAAGTCAGTGCTAGAAAGTCAGTGCTAGGAAAGTCTGTGCTAGTAAAGTCAGTGCTAGGAAAGTCTGTGCTAGAAAATCAGTGCTAGAAAGTCTGTGCTAGAAAGTCAGTGCTAGAAAGTCAGTGCTAGGAAAGTCTGTGCTAGAAAGTCAGTGCTAGGAAAGTCTGTGCGAGTAAAGTCAGTGCTAGGAAAGTCAGTGCTAGAAAGTCAGTGCTAGAAAGTCTGTGCTAGTAAAGTCAGTGCTACAAAGTCTGTGCCAGTAAAGTCAGTGATAGGAAAGTCAGCTCTATGAGTCAGTTCTATGAAAGTCAGCTCTAGTAAAGTCAGTGCTAGGAATGTCCATGCTAGTAAAGTCAGTGCTAGTAAAGTCAGTGCTAGTAAAGTCAGTGCTAGTAAAGTCAGTACTAGTAAAGTCAGTGCTAGTAAAGTCAGTGCAAGTAAAGTCAGTGCTCGTAAAGTCAGCGCTCGTAAAGTCAGCGCTCATAAAGTCAGTGCTCATGAAGTCTGGGCTAGTAAAGTCAGTGCTCGTAAAGTCAGTGCTCGTAAAGTCAGTGCAAGTAAAGTCAGTGCTAGTAAAGTCAGTGCTCGTAAAGTCAGTGCAAGTCAAGTCAGCGCTAGGAAAGTCAGCTCTGGGAAAGTCAGTTCTAGGAAAGGCAGTGCTAGAAAGGCAGTGCTAGAAAGGCAGTGCTAGAAAGTCAGTGCTAGTAAAGTCAGTGCTAGGAATGTCAGTGCTAGAAAGTCAGTGCTAGGAATGTCAGTGCTTGAAAGTCTGTGCTAGTAAAGTCAGTGCCAAGAAAGTCAGTGCTAGGAAAGTCAGTGCTAGAAAGTCAGTGCTAGAAAGTCAGTGCTAGGAATGTCAGTGCTAGAAAGTCAGTGCTTGGAATGTCAGTGCTAGAAATTCTGTGCTAGTAAAGTCAGTGCCAAGAAAGTCAGTGCTAGGAAAGTCAGTGCTAGAAAGTCAGTGCTAGAAAGTCAGTGCTATGAAGCCGGTGCCAGAAAGTCAGTGCTAGGAAGTCAGTGCTAGGAATGTCAGTGCTAGGAATGTCAGTGCTAGAAAGTCAGTGCTAGGAAAATCCGTGCTAGGAAAGTCAGTGCTAGAAAGTCAGTGCTAGAAAGTCAGTGCTAGGCAGTCAGTGCTTGGAATGTCAGTGCTAGAAAGTCTGTGCTGGTAAAGTCAGTGCCAAGAAAGTCAGTGCTAGGAAAGTCAGTGCTAGAAAGTCAGTGCTCGAAAGTCAGTGCTAGAAAGTCAGTGCTAGGAATGTCAGTGCTAGAAAGTCAGTGCTAGTAAAGTCATTGCTAGAAATTCAGTGCTAGGAAAGTCAGCGCTAGTAAAGTCAGCGCTAGATAGGCAGTGCTAGAAAGTCAGTGCTAGAAAAGTCAGTGCTAGAAAGTCAGTGCTAGGAAGTCGGTGCTAGTAAAGTCAGCGCTAGAAGGTCTGGGCTAGTAAAGTCAGTGCTAGTAAAGTCAGTGCTAGAAAAGTCAGTGCTCGTAAAGTCAGTGCTCGTAAAGTCAGTGCAAGTAAAGTCAATGCTAGTAAAGTCAGTGCTAGAAAGTCAGTGCTAGAAAGTCAGTGCTAGGAAGTCAGCGCTAGGAAAGTCAGCTCTGGGAAAGTCAGTTCTAGGAAAGTCAGTGCTAGAAAGGCAGTGCTAGAATGTCAGTGCTAGTAAAGTATGTTCTAGGAAAGTCAGTTCTAGTAAAGTCAGTGGTAGAAAGTCAGTGCTAGAAAGTCAGTGCTAGGAAGTCAGTGCGAGGAATGTCGGTGCCAGAAAGTCAGTGCTAGGAATGTCAGTGCTAGAAAGTCTGTGCTAGTAAAGTCAGTGCCAAGAAAGTCAGTGCTAGGAAAGTCAGTGCTAGAAAGTCAGTGCTAGAAAGTCAGTGCTAGTAAAGTCAGTGCTAGAAAGTCAGTGCTAGGAAGTCAGTGCTAGGAATGTCAGTGCTAGAAAGTCAGTGCTAGGAATGTCAGTGCTAGAAAGTCTGTGCTAGTAAAGTCAGTGCCAAGAAAGTCAGTGCTAGGAAAGTCAGTGCTAGAAAGTCAGTGCTAGGAAGTCAGTGCTAGGAATGTCAGTGCTAGAAAGTCTGTGCTAGTAAAGTCAGTGCTAGAAGGTCAGTGCTAGAATATCAGTGCTAGGAAAGTCAGTGCTAGAAAGTCAGTGCTAGAAAGTCAGTGCTAGGAAGTCAGTGCTAGGAATGTCAGTGCTAGAAAGTCAGTGCTAGAAAGTTAGTGCTAGAAAGTCAGTGCTAGAATATCAGTGCTAGGAAAGTCAGTGCTAGAAAGTCAGTGCTAGAAAGTCAGTGCTAGGAAGTTAGTGCTTGAAAGTCAGTGCTAGAAAGTCAGTGCTAGGAATGTCAGTGCTAGAAAAGTCAGTGCTAGAAAGTCAGCTCTATGAAAGTCAGTTCTATGAAAGTCAGCTCTAGTAAAGCCAGTGCTAGTAAAGTCAGTGCTAGTAAAGTCAGTGCTCGTAAAGTCAGTGCTAGTAAAGTCAGTGCTAGTAAAGTCAGTGCAAGTAAAGTCAGTGCTAGTAAAGTCAGTGCTAGTAAAGTCAGTGCTTGTAAAGTCAGTGCTCGTAAAGTCAGTGCAAGTCAAGTCAGCGCTCGTAAAGTCAATGCTAGTAAATTCAGTGCTAGAAAGGCAGTGCTAGAAAGTCAGTGCTAGTAAAGTATGTTATAGGAAAGTCAGTTCTAGTAAAGTCAGTGCTAGAAAGTCAGTGCTAGTAAAGTCAGTGCTGGAAAGTCAGTGCTAGGAATGTCAGTGCTAGAAAGTCAGTGCTAGGAATGTCAGTGCTAGAAAGTCTGTGCTAGTAAAGTCAGTGCCAAGAAAGTCAGTGCTAGGAAAGTCAGTGCTAGAAAGTCATTGCTAGGAAGTCAGTACCAGAAAGTCAGTGCTAGGAATGTCAGTGCTAGAAAGTCTGTGCTAGTAAAGTCAGTGCCAAGAAAGTCAGTGCTAGGAAAGTCAGTGCTATAAAGTCAGTGCTAGAATGTCAGTGCTAGGAATGTCAGTGCTAGGAAAGTCAGTGCTAGAAAGTCAGTGCTAGAAAGTCAGTGCTAGGAAGTCGGTGCTAGTAAAATCAGCACTAGAAAGTTAGCGCTAGAAAGTCTGGGCTAGTAAAGTCAGTGCTAGGAAAGTCAGTGCTAGTAAAGTCAGTGCTCGTAGAGTCAGTGCTAGTAAAGTCAGTGCTAGGAAAGTCAGTGCTAGTAAAGTCAGTGCTCGTAGAGTCAGTGCTCGTAGAGTCAGTGCTAGTAAAGTCAGTGCTAGTAAAATCAGTGCTAGAAATTCAGTGCTAGAAAGAAAAGACAAGTGCAAGTATTATTGCAAGAAAGCTACCAATATACAGTGGGGCAAAAAAAGTATTTAGTCAGCCACCAATTGTGCAACTTCTCCCACTTAATAAGATGAGAGAGGCCTGTAATTTTCATCATAGGTACACTTCAACTGTGACAGACAAAATGAGAAGAAAACATCCAGAAAATCACATTGTAGGATTTTTAATGAATTTATTTGCAAATTGTGGTGGAAAATAAGTATTTGGTCAATAACAAAAGTTTATATCAATACTTTGTTATATAGCCTTTGTTGGCAATGACAGAGGTCAAATGTTTTCTGTAAGTCTTCACAAGGTTTTCACACACTGTTGCTGGTATTTTGGCCCATTCCTCCATGCAGATCTCCTCTAGAGCAGTGATGTTTTGGGGCTGTTGCTGGGCAACACGGACTTTCAACACCCTCCAAAGATTTTCTATGGGGTTGAGATCTGGAGATTGGCTAAGCCACTCCTTGAAATGCTTATTACGAAGCCACTCCTTCATGGTCCGGGCGGTGTGTTTGGGATCATTGTCATGCTGAAAGACCCAGCCACGTTTAATCTTCAATGCCCTTGCTGATGGAAGGACGTTTTCACTCAAAATCTCACGATACATGGCCCCATTCATTCTTTCCTTTACACGGATCAGTCGTCCTGGTCCCTTTGCAGAAAAACAGCCCCAAATCATGATGTTTCCACCCCCAAGCTTCACAGTAGGTATGGTGTTCTTTGGATGCAACTCAGCATTCTTTGTCCTCCAAACAAGACGAGTTGAGTTTTTACCAAAAAGTTCTATTTTGGTTTCATCTGACCATATGACATTCTCCCAATCATTTTACCCCACGGGGTGAGATCTTGCGTGGAGCCCCAGATCGAGGGAGATTATCAGTGGTCTTGTATGTCTTCAATTTCCTAATAATTGCTCCCACAGTTGATTTCTTCAAACCAAGCTGCTTACCTATTGCAGATTCAGTCTTCCCAGCCTGTTGCAGGTCTACAATTTTGTTTCTGGTGTCCTTTGACAGCTCTTTGGTCTTGGCCATAGCGGAGTTTGGAGTGTGACTGTTTGAGGTTGTGGACAGGTGTCTTTTATACTGATAACAAGTTCAAACAGGTGCCATTAACACAAGGTAACGAGTGGAGTGCAGAGGAGCCTCTTAAAGAAGCCTCTTACAGGTCTGTGAGAGCCAGAAATCTTGCTTGTTTGTAGGTGACCAAATATTTATTTTCCACCATAATTTGCAAATAAATTCATTAAAAATGTGATTTTCTGGATTTTTTTTCTCATTTTGTCTGTCATAGTTGAAGTGTACCTATGATGAAAATTACAGGCCTCTCTCATCTTT
Organism: Oncorhynchus gorbuscha; assembly: GCF_021184085.1. NCBI lineage: Eukaryota > Metazoa > Chordata > Actinopteri > Salmoniformes > Salmonidae > Oncorhynchus > Oncorhynchus gorbuscha. The sequence continues at coordinate 21,641,383 of NC_060181.1, read as the reverse complement.
TTAAGTGGGAGAACTTGCACAATTGGTGGCTGACTAAATACTTTGCCCCACTGTACTTGTATCTGTAAAAGTATTACATGCATATGTAGGATCTTAATTTGACCTACATTACCTTTAAAGATTGTAGGGTCACTTAGAAATGTCCTTGTTTTTGAAAGAAAATATATTTTTGTTGCCCATTAAAATAACATAAAATGTATCAGAAATATCGTGCAGACATTGTTAATGTTGTAAATGACTATTTTAGCTGAAAATGGCAGATTTTTAATGGAATATCTACATAGGTGTACAGAGGCCCATTATCACCAACCATCACTCCTGTGTTCCAAGGGCACGTTGTGTTAGCTAATCCAAGTTTATAATTTTAAAAAGCTAATTGATCATGACACAACCCTTTTGCAATTATGTTAGCACAGCTGTAAACTGTTGTGCTGATTAAAGAGGCAATAAAACTGGCCTTCTTTAGACTAGTTGAGTATCTGGAGCATCAGCATTTGTGGGTTCGATTACAGGCTCTAAATGTCAAAATGAAACTGGTCAGTCTCTTCTTGTTCTGAGTAGAAGTCTATTCCATGCAAGAAACTGCCAAGAAAAATCTCATACAACGCTGTGTACTACTTGCAGCTTCATTAAATAGTACCTGCAAAACACCAGTCTCAATGTCAACAGTGAAGAGGCGACCCCGGGTTGCTGAGCTTCTAGGCAGAGTTGCCATGAAAAGCCATATCTCAGACTGGCCAATGAAAAGAAAAGATTAAGATGGGCAAAAGAATACAGACACTGGACAGAGGAACTCTGCCTAGAAGGCCAGCATCCTGGAGTCGCCTCTTCACTGTTGATGTTGAGATTGGTGTTTTGAGGGTACTATTTAATGAAGCTGCTAGTTGAGGACTTGAGGTGTCTGTTTCTCAAACTACACACTCTACTGTACTTGTCCTCTTGCTCAGTTGTGCACCGGGGCCTCCCACTCCTCTTTCTATTCTGGTTAGGGCCAGTTTGCGCTATTCTGTGAAGGGATTAGTACACAGTATTGTACGAGATCTGCAGTTTCTTGGCAATTTCTTGCACGGAATAGCCTTCATTTTTCAGAACAAGAATAGACTGACCAGTTTCAGAAGAAAGGTCTTTCCTTCTGGCCATTTTGAGTCTGTAATCAAGCCCACAAATATTGATGCTCCAGATACTCAACTAGTCTAAGAAGGCCAGTTTTATTGCCTCTTTAATCAGATTAACAGTTTTCAGCTGTGCTAACATAATTGCAAAAGGGTTGTCTAATGCTAATGATCAATTAGCCTTTTAAAATGACAACCTTGGATTAGCTAACACAACGTGCCATTGGAACACAGGAGTGATGGTTGCTGATGGTTGCTGATATATAAATATGCCAATGTAGATATTCCATTAAAATCAGCCATTTCCAGCTACAATAGTCATTTACAACATTAACTATGTCTACATTGTATTTCTGATACATTTTATGTTATTTTAATAGACATAAAAGGTGCTTTTCTTTCAAAAACAAGGACATTTCTAAGTGACCCCAAACTTTTGAACGGTGCAGCAACACGATTTTGACTTTTAGTCCATAATGTTGCTTTATCGGTGGTTAGGCTATTAGCTGGCCAAAAGTAGGCTACGTGAAAAGTGCAATACTGTTAATATAATCGTGTGTTAGTGTGGGTTTTTAGGGAATTTATATTTATCACAAAGCTCATTGGCATTTCCTGTGATGCAGGAAAATGTTCAGCAACCAGAGATTGATCAAATTAAGATCTTACATCTGTACAGTTGTGTGCCTGTGTTGTTCATTCTTCATTTATGTCATTTATTGTAAACGAATGTTTTTCCATTCATGGTGATAGTGTCTGTCTGCTTCTTTAGTGTCAGGATGCACTTACTTGGAGCCTCAGTCTGATAGCCAGCAGCATCAAATGTATGAATGCTGCCACCTGCAAGAACAATACAATGATGCCACCTGTAATAACAATACAATGATGCCACCTGTAATAACAATACCATGATGCCACCTGCAAGAACAATACAATGATGCCACCTGTAATAACAATACAATGATGCCACCTGTAATAACAATACAATGCTGCCACCTGTAATAACAATACAATGATGCCACCTGTAATAACAATACAATGCTGCCACCTGTAATAACAATACAATGCTGCCACCTGTAATAACAATACAATGCTGCCACCTGTAATAACAATACAATGCTGCCACCTGTAATAACAATACAATGCTGCCACCTGTAATAACAATACAATTATGCCACCTGTAATAACAATACAATGATGCCACCTGTAATAACAATACAATGATGCCACCTGTAATAACAATACAATGCTGCCACCTGTAATAACAATACAATGCTGCCACCTGTAATAACAATACAATGATGCCACCTGTAATAACAATACAATGCTGCCACCTGTAATAACAATACAATGATGCCACCTGTAATAACAATACAATGATGCCACCTGTAATAACAATACAATGATGCCACCTGTAATAACAATACAATGCTGCCACCTGTAATAACAATACAATGATGCCACCTGTAATAACAATACAATGATGCCACCTGTAATAACAATACAATGATGCCACCTGTAATAACAATACAATGCTGCCACCTGTAATAACAATACAATGCTGCCACCTGTAATAACAATACAATGCTGCCACCTGTAATAACAATACAATGATGCCACCTGTAATAACAATACAATGCTGCCACCTGTAATAACAATACAATGCTGCCACCTGTAATAACAATACAATGATGCCACCTGTAATAACAATACAATGATGCCACCTGTAATAACAATACAATGATGCCACCTGTAATAACAATACAATGATGCCACCTGTAATAACAATACAATGTTGCCACCTGTAATAACAATACAATGTTGCCACCTGTAATAACAATACAATGCTGCCACCTGTAATAACAATACAATGCTGCCACCTGTAATAACAATACAATGATGCCACCTGTAATAACAATACAATGCTGCCTTGATTTAAACATTGTAAGCATGCTAGTTGTGGATCATATTTGTGATGTACTTTACATACTGTACATAACATACAGAGTGTCTTGGAAATGTAAATTATGAATAACCTTTTACTGCAGTGGGGTAAATCTATACCTTGAAACAAGGTATACCACAGGCGGCCAGTGGCAACTTCATTGTGGTGGATGGGCTATTAGTAATGGCTGGGATGGAATCAATGGAATTATATTGAACACATCAAACACATGGTTTCTATGTGTTTCATACCATTCCATTCACTCCATCCCAGACATTATTATGAGCCGTCCTCCCCTCAGCAGCCTCCTAAGAAGTATACACCTCACACACATGGCTATGGGCTTAAAACATTTTGACACCTGTACCATGTCAGATATAGAGTTGAAATGTATTACATTTTCAGTTTGCATCCCAATATTAGACTTTATATACACATCACAGAAGACTGAAATATAACAAAACTGTTTGACATAGAAACACTGGATTTTAAGGCTTGTTTTCAAAAATGATGTTAATTATTTATGAAATTATGAAAAATATTAATGACACACCCATGAGACCACTAGAGGGCGATTTGGCCATTTGACTGCAGCCTAATAATAATGTTTACCATAATAATGTTTAGTGTCAGCCCATTTGTTGATGGGCTGACACTAAAATTAAATATTAACGACAAAGTGTTCCTGACTATGTGTTATCAATGGTCCTTATCCAAACCCACACATTCACTTGATTGTTAGTTACCGGTTTGCTACACATGACTGAGTGATATTATTATTGGTCGTTATAACTCATAACTGCATATGTTTGTTTGTCACAGGTCTGTTTCCAGAACGTTCTGTGGCTTTATGTAGTGAATGATACCTGCAGGCTGTGGATGAGCCTCATGGATAATGATGAGAGTGGAGCTCCCTCCTGCTTGTCCCATTGAGCCTATAAGGTAAACACATTGAACATAAGACTAAGTTAATCACTGCAAGGGACCATTGAGATATGTTTATACAAACAAATGAAGAGTTTCATTCCAAAATGCTATTTATCCATTTTCATTTTTAAAAATGTTGGGAAATTAGCTTTTATTGTTTAAAGAAATTCTGGAAGAGATGGGTGTGTTTTTTGTCTAATCAGGGCGTGGGGTTGTTCAATGACATCAACAACAAATTGTGTTTTTATTCAAAATTCTCTCAGAGAAAGAAGTAGTACTGCTAGGTTTTGCACAGTCAAATGTAAGAAATAACTAAATGTTTTATAAATAAATGTACAGTAATATGAGATATGTAGGTAAAACATTAGCATTTGACATTTGAGTCATATAGCAGATGGTCTTATCCAGAGCGACTTACAGTTAGTGCATTGATCTAAAGATAGCTAGGTGAGACAACCACAGTAAACAGCATACAAACATTCCATTCCAGCTAAACAATGGATATAATCATTTAGCAAAAAAAAACACATTTTGATACACATCTAAAATGTATAAATGTAAAATATGAGAACAGACATATTTTACACAAACTTGTATGTATGTACCCATAAGCAATAATGTCTGATGAAAAACACAAATGCATTTTGGAAATAAACTCTTCAAATGTAGAACAAGATGACTTACCGTGAGAGATTGTATCTGAGTGGACAACCTCTGTTCCTGGGTGGACAACCCCTGTTCCTGGGTGGACAACCCCTGTTCCTGGGTGGACAACCCCTGATCCTGGGTGGACAACCCCTGTTCCTGGGTGGACAACCACTTTTCCTAAAATAATTATGTTGAAATTCAGCTTCAGCAAAGAGATTCATGTTGATTTACTGTTAATACGATTCATCCAGGTTTTATGTCATGCATTATTGGACTATTGTTATAGAATAGAACCAAGGCAAGGCCGAGAGATTACCTGGGGCTTGCACGTGTGACACTGAACTGCCATGAGCCCCTGCACCTGCCAAGAGATCAATAGTTCAACCTCCCTAATAGAGACAAACCAGCGCCATCCAGACAGAGCTTGTATAACATCCAGGTGTTTTTGTTTGGTCTACTTTAATGCTTGTGGAGAGAGCGGGTGTAACGTTACCTGTTTGACTCGGATCCAAACTGGGACCTGCATTGAAGGCAAAACACTTTTCATCAAATTACAGAAGATAAAGACTTACCACTGTTTATTAGATAGATTCAATGGAGATATCACTTCAAATATTATATGACTTGATTAATAATTAAACATTCATAATAAGTCATTTGACCTGCAATACTGGTATCTAAAGAGGAGCCTGCATGTCCTGGCAAAGAAGCATCTGAAAGACAGGGGATGTTAAGAAATAAGTAAAAACTGATTGTTTAAACAAAACTTGTATCACTTAACATGACAGTTCAGAATAAAGTGGTAATAACATGGAGAAGATGACAGAACAAGGCTTTACCATGGGAGCTGGGGTCAGATGGTGAAGTATGTGAATCTCCTCCACCTCCTCCTCCACCACCACCTCCCCCTCCTCCTCCTCCACCACCACCATTACCTGAAACAGATAGCAACTCATCAGGCCATTCATTCCACAAATGTATTCCACCATGGCTGCGTTTACACAGGCACCCCAATTCTAATATTTTGCCCAAATATGGTCAAAATAGTTGATGTGATTGGTCAAAATGTATAGTGCCACTTTTTAGGATGTCAATATAAATGAATGTTATATGATTGTTTTGTCTTCATTATATGTGTTATCACCATCAAGGAACACTTTGGAAACAAGTGTTTTAATTCAAATATATATATATATTTAACCTTCATTTAACTAGGCAAGTCAGTTAATAACAAATTCTTATTTACAATGACAGCCTACCAGGGAACAGTGGGTTAATAAGTTTCTTGTTTAGGGGCAGAACAATAGATTTTTACCTCGTCAGCTCGGGTATTCGATCCAGCAACCTTTTGGTTACTGGCCAAACACTCTAACCACTAGGCCACCTGCCACCCCTTTTAAGTGCTATATCTTTTAGGTCCACATTGTACAGATGTCTTTACCCAAATAAATCCAATTCAATTCATAAGTTGCACAAGTATCAGAATTGGGCTTCCTGTGTTAAAAGGCAATTCCCCCACTTTTCAACCTCATTTCATTTTCTCCAGCACAATACCAGTGTCTACATATGTGAAAACGGTGCATTTCTGCGCTTTGTAAAAAAATATATAATTAAAAAGTTCTACCCCTTGACATCATCAAAATCAATGATTTTCAAACACTATGAGATTCACGGTGACATGGGGAGCAAGAATATGCCCTCCCTCTGGCTAGAAACTCATTGCAGTTTAAAAAAGACTTTTAATCCTACCCTGTGATGTCACAGAGAAGCATTCTTTAGAATCTTCTTATCTTTTTAACCACAGATCATAGAAACGCATTGTTTTCACTTAGGTAGACACTAGTTTGGTGGTGGAGATAATGCAAATTGAAAAGTGGCAGAATTTCCCTTTAACTCAGTCCATGTGCCAGATCTATATTACGCATAATTAATATGGAAATGCAATGTTATGGCCTAATTCTTCTAACACAAATCCGATTTATAATTCATGTTGAACCATTGCTTCCCTCTGATATTGAGGTACTGCTTGATGCTGTAACAAAGCAAACAACATTTTCTCAAAATCACATAGGAAAATATATATGTAAAATTGTAAGACAGTTTTTGTTGAAATAAAAATGTAAATGTAAATATTATTATGGAGCCTGACTCACGGTCAGGCCCAGCTTGCATGGCACTATCCCCATTGACTTTATGTCCTGCAGGAAGAAGGGGTGCACAAATTCGTGAGGGATTTTATGTTGAGAGTCATCGTAAGACTTTTCTTTTCTGATTTGTCTTAATTCTGATGTGAAATGCCCTTAATACATTTACAAGATCAGCCTACACACAATACCCAGTTATAACCAATTACACAACCAACTTACAGCCTGTACGCTTACCAAACCAGTAAAGGAAATGAATGGGTTCCTATCAAATATTTTTCAAATGTACAAATTGTATTTGGATTGACTGTTATGAAGGAAGTCCTCCCTTACCATTCGGGGCTTCGCCCTGGAATGAGGTGCCAGGCTGAGCGCTTAAACCTAGAAGGAAACCAGCCTTTAAGTCTAGACAAGCTTATTTAACAGTCCATTGAAAATCGTTCAATACAGTCCTTTACAAATATGTATCCTGTATTGTAAGAATCAAACATATTGCAGACTTCTGCAGTGAGTTTAACTCACTTTTATGGAAGAAAGCTTCAACAGAAATGTCTCAAATGGTTTGATTTCAAGAATGATGAATATCATATAATTCACTTTCCTGATAGGCTATCTAATAGAAAAATCAGCCAAATATCTGCAGCATTTACCAGATTAAAGTCTATACTCAAGACAACTTCCCCACTTTGCACTAAGAACTTCTCAGAGTTGAACTCACTGAATTAAGAGCTATTCTGTTGTTAACATAAGCCCTAACCCCTGAGCTAAGAGAGAATTAGATGTGTCTTACCCAGGCCTTTAGATACTGTGGTAGCTTGCTGTGCTCCAATTCCTTGAGGGAAGAGAAGGGAAGAGGAACATACTTCTATTTGAGATTCTGTATGATTGTCTTTATCAATAAAAACCTTTAATATGGTATTATACCCTATTAGAGAGGATTTTAGGTTTACATGCATGCGCACATGCACATACTTATGATTAATGATAGTTTTATACCAACAATATGTGAGATTTTACTTTAAATGTACTCTTATGTCCTGTTTTGTAGCTTTATCATATTCACATTTCCACTATTTTATATTTTGTTTGTATTTAGAACTAATGAGGCCCATTTGTCTTTGAAACGTGTTAAGGTAATATTATGCAAAACATTCAAACAGGAAAAACAAATTTATGCTCTTAGTTGAACCATTTACATAAGTTTACTCTCAAAATGGGACTTTAGTCACACAAGTAGGCGTTGGTTTATGCACAAAGGTTAGAGATGTTCTATTCATTGGTGGCAAGTTGTTAACTTCTCACCCATATTCTTTTCCTGACTCTTGGAGTCATCATCATCTGAAAAGAAAAGTAAGTTGAGACATTTCATAAATATATGCTCATATTCTATACTTCCCAGAAGTCTGTGCTCCACACATATTTAGACGACGTCGTTCCCTCTATTGAAACAAATGGAAAGGTGCCCGAAAAATTATACAAAAATTGGTCCTGAAAGGTTACACTTATAGAAAAAAGGGGTTCCAAAAGGGTTCTACCTGGAACCAAAAAGGGTTCTACCTGGAACCAAAAAGGGTTATTCAAAGGGTTATTTTATGGGGACAGCCGAAGAACCCTTTTAGGTTCTAGATAGCAGCTTTTTTCCAAGAGTGTATATCCTTCTGCTTGAGTGGAGGAAATTGGTATTAGCTTTAAAGGTCTGAGTGCACTTCAAAAATTACTTTATAATTTCTTTAAAGAGTGTTAGTCCTTTTTTATTAGTTCCATATAATTTATTTTGTTATATTAGACATTTCTACACTCTCACTCTATGTATTCTTTACCTAATTTTATAATCAGAAAAGACTGCATTGATCTTTGTTTTGAAATCTGTTAACCTGGGGGGAGGCATTATTTTTTGTTTGTTAATAGCTTACTTTGTCACATTTAGGCTAGGCCCATTCTCTTCGTCGTACCAGCACTAGCTAGTCCTATGGTATCCTGACACATGACTCTAACCCCCCCATCCCCACTCCCTCATCCTTCCCCAAACCTCCCCCCCTCCCATCTCATACCCTCCTCCTCTTCTGAGAGTTCCTCTTCACCGTCCTCTACCTCTATCTCCTCCGGCTCTTTCTCTGAAGGAAGAAGGCATTGAGTTGTTTACCTGTTCAAATATCCCAATGAATACAACTTTGATTCAATGAGCTACTTCCATACCTTCCACAGGAGCAGTTGAAATTGTTGTTGCCAAAAAGACAATTACAGAAGCAATTAAAAGATTTCTGCAGATAAAGAAGATGTATATCAAAAGATGGACGGAAACATAGGTTAATATCAAATGTTTTATAACAAGGTTCAATTATATCCCTAGTCCAATCTCAAGTGTATGATTCAAGTTGAGATACCGTTTTGCAGATGGAAGTGAAATGTCATTGTGGATTGATAAGTCTGTCATAAACATACGTTAAGTCCATATTCTTCTCATCCATATCATATTTGATGTCCTCAGTGCATAAATCGAAGATGTCCCCATCATATCAATTGTGTTACATCAAGAGGAAGAATCAAGAAAGAGTGCCAAATAAACCCAATAGGAAGCATTCAACATAATGCTAAGACTAGAACTGTCAGCTATTTTATCAGATGGTATGTATTCTTCAACATCAGTATCAACAGCAAACATTTCTTTAGGTGACAAAAAATCATTCTCAAGCTCTTGAAAAACAATTATCTTAGTCATATAAAATGTCAGTGCATTACTAGCACATTTTTTCATTGTGTGAATACTAACCCTGAGAATCATCATACATTGATCAATTACATCACCAATTACATAACAATAATCATAATCAAGGCCTAACGAACATCTCTCGCTTTGATCAAAACAATACGCCTGGACCAAGATGCAACATTTCATGACTAAAATGCCCTGCTTCGGCATTCACGACACACAACATTTGCAGCGCTTCATTGTTTACTCACCGTGACCACATGTTTTTTTCTAAAGATCTATGTGGGGAACTCAGGAGTAGACATATACAGCATGTAGCACCCAGGGCTTTAGTCTTCCTTCTGCATGACTGGGCACCGCTATATGTTTTATACCCTCTCATCCCCCCATCTTAGGAAGGGGCAGGACTTATGTTATAACCCCAGCCCCTACCAGTTGAGCTCAGCTACTCCCTAGCAAGGTTCATTTCTCTACAGGTCAAAATACTTCAAAACACATTAACATTATAAAGATACAACAACAACAAAAAAGGAATTCCAATATGAATATTCAAACATTTCAAACAAGTCCTGAGTCAGGCAGTCTCTTACTGGTGGATCTTGCTGAGAGTGAGACAAATATATAGATGTGGACAGTGGTGAAGAGTAAGCCTACTGGGGAGAGAAAACAGGTCGGATTGCTCTACCTCCTTGCCTACCCTGAATCCCCCTGACATGAGCTGTCACCTCTAGTCTAACCTCTCAGCTCTGAGATCAACAGTTGAGCTGCTCTGCCAGTGGAGGGCACAGCCACCCTTCTTATGAAATGAAACAGAGTGGCCTACTGCATTCTGCTCTCATTTCCTGTTCGCTGACAGACAGGAGACATGAAAAGAGCAGCAGCAGCGTTTCTGAGGATGGGGTTATGGGTTGTGGATTATGAATAGTGTTTTGGTTCTAGTGGCCCCCCTGTTGAAGATGGGCCTGACAGGGAGATGGTGATACTGATCTGTAGAGACTGGTTCTCCAGAGCCACCAAGAGAGAGGCAGACAGACACAAAGAGACTCCAAAGGGTTTTTCTGTGGCGCACCTCTCCCCTTCCCGAACCACACCTCTGGGATAATGGGTTAGACTAGTCGATGTTGAGTAAGGCTTTATGCTCCCTTCTCATTAGTTATGTTTTAAGGCCTAAGAGTGCCTTAGATATGAACAGAGTAGTCAAACTTGCTATGAGACTTTCTTTCCAGGAAATAGTGTACTTCCAGCCCACATAAAGACAACTTGAAGCCTTTTGATCCAAGTTTTCCATGATGTTACTGGATACTGTCATGAAAAACAACTTACCTTTACTCACCATCATTTTTTTCTATAGGTAACTGCCAAAATAAAGGAAACACCAACATAACTTCTATATAGGGCGTTGGGCCAACACGTGCCAGAACAGCTTCAATGCACCTTGGCATAGATTATATGTCTGGAACTTTATCGGGGGGATGCAACACCATTCTTCCACAATAAATTCCATAATTTAGTGTTTTGTTGATGGTGGGGGAAAACAATGTGTCAGGCACTGCTCCAGAATGTCCCATAAGTGTTCAATTGGGTTGAGATCTGTTGACTGAGACGGCCATGGCATCTGGTTTACATCATTTTCATGCTAATAAAACCATTCAGTGACCACTCATGCCCGGTGGATGGTGGCATAGCCATGGTAGCCCCCCAAATTTGCCATAATAATGGCCTGCCCAGCATTTTTGTACTTGACCCTAAGCATGATGGGATGTTAATTGCTTAATTAACTTAGGAACCACACCTGTGAGGAAGCCCCTGCTTTCAAAATACTTTGTATCCCTCATTTACACGTGTTTCCAATATTTTGGTAGTTACCTGTATATTAGCTATTAAACCTCTGTTTAGTCCCTCCTCTGTTTGCCAACTAGAATACTACATTAAACCAAATGCTGTCCGGAGAGACACTGTTAGTTGAGCCCCCTTCTCCAGTGCCGGCTGATTGCATTCCTGCTGAGCTTGCCAATTCGCATCAGTCCCATCCCAGGTCAGGGCAAGCCGACGGACTGTTTTACACTGTCATTAATATCTGGAAGCTCAGAGACTTATTGGTTTAATAAATTCTCCCTGATGAACTGGAAAAGGATATCTTTCATAACAAAAGTAATTACCTCTGCCATTAAAACAGACCCCCGTTGTTGTCCACTGAAATATAAGACTGCCTGTTCCCCTGATCAACCCAATAACTTTGTTAACTCCATAGACTTTAGGCGCACTGAGAAACTTAAACCGCATACACACACACACACACACACACACACACACACACACACACACACACACACACACACACACACACACACACACACACACACACACACACACACACACACACACACACACACACACACACACACACACACACACACACACACACAAATATATATATATATATAAAAAGAGATAAATCAAAGCAAAAATGTATATATATATACATTTTTGCATTGATTTATCTCTTTTTTATTTTGGACCTATGTTTTTAAGTAAATTGCTCTGTTATGTTCTAGGCTCCTTGAGCTGGGACAAGATAGTGGCCTTGCTTGTGGGATGGAAACTGGCTGATTGATTTGATCATTTAGCATCAACCGTGTCTTGACTTTGGCTATTTGAAGTTAATTTGAGACATTTTCAATGTAGTACATGTGTAGAATACAGAGAAAAGTTATTGTGCTTGTGTTCTAGTAGCCAGTTCTTATGTTCTAGTTGTTCAGTAGCCAAGCAACAATAACTGAACAGAACCAGCACAATGGCCTAAATTCCTTTACAAGGTTTGGGACTGGTACTCACAGTGTGTCTGCAGGAGATGCGACCCTTTCTCCTTTTGGATATCAAAATAACAGGGTTGATGAGGAGGACATATAGAAAGGCTGCCTTATTATAGTGTGATAGACCCTGTCAGCCTTTTGCCAAGATTCCTCTTAGCTAGATCCATGCCCCCCCCCCCCTCACCAGCTCATGTGACTGCTAGGCTCCTTGAGCTGGGACAATGGATTGCTGTTGTGGGTTGAAACCATAGTGGCCTTGGAGCCAAGCTTGGGTGACGGATGAGATTAGAGGCCTGACTGGCTGATGGATCGATCCAGCATCATCCTCAAAGGGGAACCAGTGCAGATGTAGTCTGTCTTTACTGGGGGTAACTGATGTCTTACTACTCAGACCACTCAGACTCAGGTCCAGTGGATATGGCAGATGGAAGCTATGGATTCTAGACTGGATTGAGGTTGGGTTAACTGAAGCTTGTTGGTAGAGCAAGTGAGTGATACACATGCACAAACTGGATTGTACCAACAGTGAATATTCATCTTCAGTGTAATGACGTTGTAGTGAAGTATGAGCGATGGAGAAGAAAGAAAAATACAATTTATTGAAGGCTGTGAAATATCAGAGACAGATTATTCATTTGGCAAAGCATCCTTGAAACATTTAGTCTAAGTTTGCATTCCACATTTGTAGTAGCTCTACAGTGCATTTAACATTTTAACCTACAAGGCATTTGGGTTATTTTGATTAATAATGAATAAAGTTAAAAACTTGTTTATAGCTCATTTTCAGTTAACTACCCATACACAGACACACATTATTACTTACAGACAGACACACACACACACACACACACACACACACACACACACACACACACACACACACACACACACACACACACACACACACACACACACACACACACACACACACACACACACACACACACACACACACACACACACACACACACACACACACACACACACACACACATGCGCGCGCACACACACACACACACTCACACACACTTCATCCTTCTCATGTTACCATGCCATCTCAGGTTGATCTCAAATCCTGTTAGTGCTTTTGTCCTGGTGGTCACGAGCCATCTCTGTTCCTCCTGAAGGAGTCATTCTTTGTGGTATTATGATATATTTCTCAAATGACTGGCAGTGGAGTGGTCATATATCAGCTTGTAATTCATCTCTATGGGAGGAATCAAATTGTAATCAAATCAAACTTTATTTAAAGTGCAGTAAAGCATTAACATAAAGGAGATCAAAAAACATCACAAGGTAATAAAAGAGATTAATAAGGCTCTCTGAACTTCTCAAACTGACATTCTTCTTATAGATAGAGTGAAAAGAACATTCTTCTTATAGATAGAGTGAAACGGAATCTGACTGTAAAATCTGTCTAAAAGAAAACAAAGAACCACTAGGGACAAACGGAACAAACAACAAACATCGGAATCTGACTGTAACCTCTCTAGGCTGCAGGCTCTCTGACATTCTTCTTATAGATAGAGTGAACATCGGAATCTGACTGTAACCTCTCTAGGCTGCAGGCTCTCTGACATTCTTCTTATAGATAGAGTGAACATCGGAATCTGACTGTAACCTCTCTAGGCTGCAGGCTCTCTGACATTCTTCTTATAGATAGAGTGAACATCGGATCATAATATATGGTCTCAATCCCCCCTTCCCCTTTAATCACCTTAGTTTTATCACCTATTAAATGACAGAGAAAAAGGTTTGTCAAAGTAATTCAGGATTGGCCCTCAGGGTTGAATACAGGCCCCAACTAGCTAAAGAATGATACTGTATACTGCTTCTAATGTTCCTGATGTAGACACTGTTGAAGACATTCTCTGTTGAGAGGGACTTCCAGTGCCTAAAATGTGATCACTTTTACTTCTGAATGCACCCTACCCACGGACAGAAGTGTAAGGCAAGTAAGCCCTTTACTGGAGATGCCACTTTACAGGTAAAAGGTAGCACATTTCTCACCGATATCATACCTTCCATCAGGTAGTAGGTGTTTAAAACCTCTTACACCTCAAATGAAAGTACCAGTATAACATTACTGCAGGTTTCTGGGGCTCTTCCGCCTGCTCGATTCTTTGGGAAAGTAGCATGGGGGGAGGTTAGCTACTAATGTAGGTTGAAGGGGGTTGTGGGGGGGGGGGGTCAAGCTTCAGTGGCCACCCCCATTTCGTCGTCTGGCAGGGCACAGACTCTTTGTTCTGAGCTGTTTGGAGACTTTTGTCTTTGGTTCACCTCCCATCTCCTCCTCTTTCTCCTCCTCTTCCTCCGTCTCCATGCAGGCTGCGTCCGGTCTGGACCACCAGGTTTGGTTTATTTGTAACATGAGAAGGCCTCCAGGCTTCAGGGGCCCTTTGGAGGAGCCACGTGGGAACTTGAGCCCTTCTAAACAGCTCTTTTGCGGTTGGGTCAAGCGATCTAGTCCACTGGATGATTTCAAAACCCAAACTTTGAGAACATAATATCCCCTCCTCTCTGTCTCTCTGTCTCTCTGTCTCTCTGTATCTCTCTCTCTGTCTCTCTGTCTTTGTCTCTCTGTCTCTATGTCTCTCTCTTTCTCTGTCTCTCTCTCTCTCTGTCTGTCTGTCTGTCTGTCTGTCTGTCTGTCTGTCTGTCTGTCTGTCTGTCTGTCTGTCTGTCTGTCTGTCTGTCTGTCTGTCTGTCTGTCTGTCTGTCTGTCTCTCTCTCTCTCTCTCTCTCTCTCTCTCTCTCTCTCTCTCTCTCTCTCTCTCTCTCTCTCTCTCTCTCTCTCTCTCTCTCCCTTTCTCTCTCTCTGTCTCTCTCTCTTTCTCTCTCTCTGTCTCACTGTTTCTATGTCTCTGCAGGTATGTCTCTATATCTCTCTGTCTGCTTTCTCTTAAAGGTTGACCCCAGTTAAGGGATATTCCATTTCTGTATGTGCAGGGGTATGAGGTAATTGAGATAGTGTCACGTGTGCGTGCTCCCTCTCCGGCCTCTAGGTCACCAGGCTGCTCGTTATGGCGCGCACCTGTCACCATCGTTAAGTTCACCTGCGCATCATCAGACTCACCTGGACTCCATCACTTCTCTAATTACCTGCCCTATATATGTCACTCCCTTTGGTTCCTTCCCTATATATGTCACTCCCTTTTGTTCCTTCCCTATATATGTCACTCTCTTTTGTTCCTTCCCTATATATGTCGCTCCCTTTGGTTCCTTCCCTATATATGTCACTCCCTTTGGTTCCTTCCCTATATATGTCACTCCCTTTGGTTCCTTCCCTATATATGTCACTCCCTTTGGTTCCTTCCCTATATATGTCACTCCCTTTGGTTCCTTCCCTATATATGTCGCTCCCTTTGGTTCCTTCCCTATATATGTCACTCCCTTTGGTTCCTTCCCTATATATGTCACTCCCTTTGGTTCCTTCCCTATATATGTCACTCCCTTTGGTTTCTTCCCTATATATGTCACTCCCTTTGGATCCTTCCCTATATATGTCACTCCCTTTGGTTTCTTCCCTATATATGTCACTCCCTTTGGATCCTTCCCTATATATGTCACTCCCTTTGGTTTCTTCCCTATATATGTCGCTCCCTTTGGTTTCTTCCCTATATATGTCACTCCCTTTGGATCCTTCCCTATATATGTCACTCCCTTTGGATCCTTCCCTATATATGTCGCTCCCTTTGGTTCCTTCCCTATATATGTCACTCCCTTTGGTTTCTTCCCTATATATGTCACTCCCTTTGGTTTCTTCCCTATATATGTCGCTCCCTTTGGTTTCTTCCCTATATATGTCACTCCCTTTGGTTCCTTCCCTATATATGTCGCTCCCTTTGGTTTCTTCCCTATATATGTCACTCCCTTTGGATCCTTCCCTATATATGTCGCTCCCTTTGGTTTCTTCCCTATATATGTCACTCCCTTTGGTTCCTTCCCTATATATGTCACTCCCTTTGGATCCTTCCCTATATATGTCGCTCCCTTTGGTTTCTTCCCTATATATGTCACTCCCTTTGGTTTCTTCCCTATATATGTCGCTCCCTTTGGTTTCTTCCCTATATATGTCACTCCCTTTGGATCCTTCCCTATATATGTCACTCCCTTTGGTTCCTTCCCTATATATGTCGCTCCCTTTGGTTTCTTCCCTATATATGTCACTCCCTTTGGTTCCTTCCATATATATGTCGCTCCCTTTGGATTCTTCCCTATATATGTCGCTCCCTTTGGATCCTTCCCTATATATGTCACTCCCTTTGGTTTCTTCCCTATATATGTCACTCCCTTTGGTTTCTTCCCTATATATGTCGCTCCCTTTGGTTTCTTCCCTATATATGTCACTCCCTTTGGTTTCTTCCCTATATATGTCACTCCCTTTGGTTTCTTCCCTATATATGTCACTCCCTTTGGATCCTTCCCTATATATGTCGCTCCCTTTGGTTCCTTCCCTATATATGTCACTCCCTTTGGTTTCTTCCCTATATATGTCACTCCCTTTGGTTTCTTCCCTATATATGTCACTCCCTTTGGTTTCTTCCCTATATATGTCACTCCCTTTGGTTCCTTCCCTATATATGTCGCTCCCTTTGGTTTCTTCCCTATATATGTCACTCCCTTTGGATCCTTCCCTATATATGTCGCTCCCTTTGGTTTCTTCCCTATATATGTCACTCCCTTTGGTTCCTTCCCTATATATGTCACTCCCTTTGGATCCTTCCCTATATATGTCGCTCCCTTTGGTTTCTTCCCTATATATGTCACTCCCTTTGGTTCCTTCCCTATATATGTCACTCCCTTTGGTTCCTTCCCTATATATGTCGCTCCCTTTGGTTTCTTCCCTATATATGTCACTCCCTTTGGATCCTTCCCTATATATGTCACTCCCTTTGGTTCCTTCCATATATATGTCGCTCCCTTTGGTTTCTTCCCTATATGTGTCACTCCCTTTGGATCCTTCCCTATATATGTCACTCCCTTTGGTTCCTTCCCTATATATGTCACTCCCTTTGGTTTCTTCCCTATATATGTCACTCCCTTTGGTTCCTTCCCTATATATGTCACTCCCTTTGGTACCTTCCCGAGGTGTCATTGTTTCTGCTTCTGTGTCATGTCTGTGTGCTGTTAGTGTTTCTTGTTTTTGTATTACATTGTGTTTATTTATTAAAACACTCACTCCCTGAACTTGCTTCCCAGCTCTCAGTGCACATCGTTACAGATAGATATGCAAATATAACCAGGAATAGAGTGACTAGGCAACAGGATAGATCATAAACAGTAGCAGCAGCATATGTGATGAGACAAAAAGTTAGAGCAAAAGGGGTGAATGCAGATATTCCGTGTAGCTATTGGTTAACTACTTAACTGACTATTTAGCAGTCTAATAGCTTGGGGGTAGAAGCTGTTCAGGGTCCTGTTGTTTCCAGACTTGTTGCATCGGTACTGCTTGCCATGAGGTATCAGAGAGAAAGCTCTATGACTTGGGTGGCTGGAGTCTTTGACACCTCCTGGTATAGAAGTCCTGGATGGCAGGGAGTGTGGCTCCAGTGATGTACTGGGCCGTACTCACTACACTGTGTAGCGCCTTGCGGTCGGATGCAGAGAAGTTTCCATACCAAGCAGTGATGCAGCCAGTCAAGATGCTCTCAATGGTGCAGCTGTAGAACTTTTTGAAGATCTGAGGGCTCATGCCAAATGTTTTCAGCCTCCTGAGGGGGAAGAGGCATTGTCTTGCCCTCTTCACGACTTTGTTGATGTGTGTGGACCATGATAGTTCCTTAGTTATGTGGAAACCGAGGAACATGAAGCTCTTGACCTGCTCCACAACAGCCCCATCGATGTGGATGGAGGTGTGCTCAGCCCTCCATTTCCTGTAGTCCATGATCAACTCCTCTTGCATGTTGAAGTAGATGTTGTTGTCCTTGCACCACACTGCCAGGTCACTGACCTCCTCCCTGTAGGCTGTCTCATTGTCGTCAGTGATCAGGCCTACCACCGTTGTGTTGTCATACCTTGTCAGAATGTGTTCATGTGTAAAAAAAAGTATGTCTTCAACAGCAAATAGTAATGTCTCAGATGGCTTTCTGTGTAGTGTTGTTTTATCTTAAAGGGACATTTTTCTACTTCATATTCATCATCTCCAACACCACCAGAACGTACAGGATGTGAAAATGGCATGTTTCTATGTTTTGATGTAAAAAAAAGATGGAGTAAGATAAGTGGAATTGGAAACACTTATTTTCCTCAATCTTTTTTTACTACAAAACATAGAAAAGCATCAAAGATGTTGATGTTGGGGTGGTGCTGGAGAATTGTTTCATTTATTTCCTTTTAATGTAGGACACCTGTGAACTGTACAAAAACCTTACCAGTTCAATGTTATTGGTCATTTACACTGAGTGTACAAAACATTAAGGACACCTGCTCTTTCCATGACATAGACTGACCAGGTGAATCCAAATGAAAGCTATGGTCCCTTATTGATGTCACTTCAATCAGTGCAGATGAAGGGGAGGTGACAGGTTAAAGAAGGGTTTTTAAGCCTTTAGACAATTGAGACATGGATTGTGTATGTGTGCCATTCAGAGGGTGAATGAGAAAGACAAAAGATTGAAATGCCTTTCAGCGGGGTATGGTAGTAGGTGCCAGTCGCACCAGTTTGTGTCAAGAACTGCAACGCTGCTGGGATTTTCACGCTCAAAGGACATCCAGCCAACTTGGGGGGGGGGGGGGGGGGTGTTCCTAATGTTTGTTATACTCAGTGTGTAAGACATTTTAAAACAGAATGCATTGATTTTGTGTGTGCTGGATTCCCTGCTTTTGCTCGGAGAAAGATTTCTTAGGACAAGGTTAAGGAATGCATAAATAAGCATTGCCAATGGCATGCTGCTTTCTTAGAAGACAAACACCACAGTGGCACTGACTTGGTTGAAAGGAAAGTAGGGCGTGGCGCTATCCATCTAGAATGAAAGCTTTGTCAGGAATAGGAGTGTTGAATACTACTCGACACAGTTGATCGAAAGTCTCAAGATACAGTTTAGGAGAAATGTGTGTACGCTGGCCCTGCCTTACCTGTAGCTAAACAGTGATTGCTACCAGGCCACTTCACACTTCTTCATGTCATCATTGTCATTGGCATGGTCCCTTTTATTACTGTGTCGGTTACAAGTGTGCTTGTAACTGTTATCAGACCTCAGATGTAGGACTTTGCAACTTCAAAACATGGCTATTGAACTTGACATGTGTGTCAAATTCTCGTAACTCTATTGATTATTATTATGATATTGTATACATTTGATGTTATCATATTATTTATAGTTGATATTATTGTAAAGTATGCATTTCGCCTGTTCTTTACAAAGCATGTGACAAATACCATATGATTTGAAAGTCCTGGGAGTCTGTGAGTAGGCTTCTTACCTGCTACTCGTTTCATCAGCTGATTCACAAAAACACACACATACAGCTTTTTATCCCCAAAAACTTGCTGACAACTCAGTCTTTATTAGATTTCCCCCCTGTGTACATATTCAAATGACATTCTCATTATGTCTATACAATTGTTATTTTACAATCTTTTCCTACTAATGTAGATCACACTTTTTTAGTACTTTCTCTAGATTTGTTTTGTATACCTTATCAAAGACATTGTTGCGTCATAAAACGTATGTACACTTCTCAATTTTGTATAAATGACCTAATGTTTTTCATCATTTAAAAACGAATGTTGAGCTGTGAGTCAGTCTGAGTTATTTTTCAAATGTAGCAGCTGTTATCAGTTAGAAGGACAACGTGCCAATTGAGCTTTCTGTCAAGGACTGAGACATCAATGCATCATACGAAATCAGGAGGAAACCAGTAGGAACCCTGCAGAAACATAGCAAATCTACAATGACTGAATTAAAAAAACAGACTTCTGGTATTCCCAAGGGCATTGTAAAAGAACATCGTGACCATTTTATCAATATGCTAGTTGATACGACAGGAGTGTAACTACATAAAATGTCTTTAACAAAAAACAAAGTTGACATTCTTCATGATTCAATGTCCAACTACCAAAGAAACAATACATTCAAAAAGTGGGTGAAAATGTAATGTACACCAAAAAAAGTAGAATAATTTAATTTGATCCTCATAGACACTGCACACACCTTCACCATTTTGAGTGGCAAAAGAGGGTTAAGGAACTTAAGAGCAACATTTGACTAAAGTTTTTGTTGATATTGCTTGATGTCAGTTTTCTGTGAGATTCACCATGATGGGTCTGCAATGAAAGGAGACAGAATGTGAAATGATTATATATATTATTTCAATGTACAGGATACCTCTCCTCTCATTTAGTAAGTACAAATCAATGGGCTTTAGGTACCTATCAAAATGTCTGATTCCATCCACAATGTGCTGTGGGCTCAACCCACAGGGCTAAGACTGGGCTGCCAGGGCGGTGGCAGCAGCATCGGCGGCTGTAAATCAAATTAGATATACAGTACATAGAAGTGAATACAACAGCATCTGACTGCATCATACGATACGATAAATGTATGTCAGAGTGAGAGACGGGTCAAATAAGTATGTAATGTAAATGTAAAATGTGCGCACATAAAATGGATGCACGCATGACTAAGTCCCTTTGGATAAAAGCGTCTGCTGAAACTGCATATATTATTATATATTAAAGTGCTGACGTGGTTTGGTGGGTTGCAGTGTTTTGCTGACATTACCCTGCGAGGCGCCCTGTGTCATGTCATCCTGTTGGTCTGGTTGGTCCAGAATGTCAGCTGGAACGGCCGAGAGAGAGAAAAAAACACATTTATTCCAATAACTTTCTGTCGTCTGTGTGTTGCTCTGTCACTTCCTCATACTTGTCATTCCCAGCTCATCATGTGCTTTGGATGTGTGAATGTGTGTGTGTGGGGGGGGGTTTAGCACAAAGCAATTTAGCACAAACACAGCCAGTACTCCACAACAAACCTCTGGTGAGTTCATTAGAGTTGTTTATTTAACTGGTCTAGCCACAGCAAAGTGCCCTGGGTTCCTGTGTACGTGTGTTTGTGTGTGCGTACGGGCGGATTCGTGTTTGTGTCTGCATAGTGTCCATTGATGTGAGCTGTGGGAGGCATCAGGCAGGGCAGTCCTGTCTCCTCTCTTACCTTCAGTTGCCTCGACAACCGAGTCCATCTCACCAGACTTCATTATCTCTGTTCAAACAAATAGACATCTGATCAGAAAAGTCACAAGGACAAAAGATGTGTTTATTTTGTGGCTCGTTGACTGAGTTGACTGGTGAACACAAATGCACTGTTTCTTCCCCTGGCGAGGAAGCCTTGGAATGATTGGTCCTTTCATTGGTAACTACCCCAAGAAGTAAGTCAGTGTTGGGCCTTACCTTCTGAATCTGGAGTCATTGTTTCTTCCCCATCTATCTCATCGACATCTGCGGAAAAAACACGAATCAGCCTTGTTTTTACTATTTCAAGTAATATTACATACATACGAGAAAAACAAATGATTTGAAATATATTTTTTGATGCATTTTAGGATATATGTGTGAAATAAAATAAATGGCCAAATAATGTATTTTTTAATGCATTTTGTAATGTATTTTAATCCATGATACACATTTGTAAATGTATTTGGAATACATACATTATTTAGAATACATACATTTGTATGGCCAATGTTTTTTATTTCACATGCATTTAAAAAAAAATGTTAATCCTCGTTGGTCTCATCCTCCTCCTAAAGAACAGATTCATATATATTATGTTGAGCCACAATAATGAATTTGAATGTTACAACAGCTAAAGAACAAGCCATTTGAAAGCCCCAGTGATATTATTCAGGATCAGAGGAAATAAACCTGTGTGCGAATCTGCGCCTGGCTCTGCATCCGATTCAGATTGGTCATCCACTGAGTCTATGAAGATAAAATGATGGACCGTTTGACATAGGTTACTTGACAACTCTTTTATTCACTACTGCATGGATCAGCTGAAAAACAGGCAAGGTGATTAAGTGACACACAAGATAGAGAGACTTACCAGAGGCATCCTTGTCCATATCATCTTTGTCCATATCATCTTTGTCCATATCATCTTTGTCCATATCATCTTTGTCCATATCATCTTTGTCCACATCATCTTTGTCCATATCATCTTTGTCCATATCTTCTTTGTCCATATCATTCTTGTCCTTATCATCTTTGTCAAACTCAGCATCGTCAGAATCTATATCAGAAAGAAGTGTTTCAGTTACCACAATATAATACCATTGCCACGAACAATACTACACCATCTTTTACATGGAATCACATATGTACTTTTCATTATTAGCTGTTTTTCCTGACCACATGACCTGGCCTAATTATTGGCTACATTTCTATGGTTTTGTAGTGGTAACCTCACCTTTGGGCTCCTTCATCATGCTATCATCAGTGTCCTCTGACTGGGCTTCAGTGTCCTCTTCACTGTCATCCTCTTGTGGTTCAGAGGCATCGCTGGTCCCAATGTCCTTTTTACTGTTGGAGTCTGGTTCAGCCTCACTTTCATCCTTACTGTCCTCCTGACTGTCGGACTGTATTGTTTTTAGTTTCCTCTCCTCCTCTGCCTCCTCCAACTCCTCCTTCTTTGCCTCCTTCTCCAGCTCCTCCTCATTTACCTCCAGCTCCGCCTCCTCAGAATCCTGTGGATGCTTAAAATCTTGCCTCCCTACAGGGCTTCCCTCCTCGATACTGTCTTCAGGGCCGGGCTTCTGGTCCCCCACATCACTCCCCTCCTCCATGTCTGCAGCTACAGTCTCCTCCTGGCTGCCAATCACTCCTCCCTCCTCCAGGTTCATTTCCTGCTGCTCTAGTTCCTCCCTGGGGACCTGGATCATCTCATCGCTGTCATCATTGCTGTTGTCTGCGCTGTCTCTGTTTTTCTTATCATCTTTGTCTGGTTTGTCGTCTTCGGTGGTGTCCTGGCTGTCATCTGAGTTGTTCTTAACGTCTTTCTCTGGCCTGTCATCGTCTGTGTCAGAGTCTGAGTCTGCAGCTTCGCTGTCTGCCACAGAGTCGCTGTCTGCCACTTCCTCTGTCTGTGTGTCTTCTGCATGGGCCTTACCATCTAGTTCAGTGTCCTTATCCTCATCACTGTCATCTTTGTCTGTGGCAGCATCTGCAGACAAGTGAGAATGTTAGGCCATCCTGGTAATGAATACGGTTCTGTTAGGGCAGGTATTCCCAAACCCCCAGGGATACGTACAATGCTGTCGGGGGTATGCCAAATAAAAATGTGATTCACATTTGTTTTTAAATATATATATTTCTTTTTTTCTTTTTTCTTTTCACATTTTCAAACCGTCCATTTATATTTTCCAACGGGGCTAAACATTTGGGAATACATTTTCTTGCCTGAGTTGCCTCGTTTCACTGCCAAAAATAAAATGTAACCATCTAGTATTCAGCGAAATAACAACAAAGTCAAATACAGTTAGCCTAGTCAAATAATTAACATCCATTACTCGCTTGCTGGACACTAGATGGTTAGCCATTACTCGCTCGCTGGAATTTCACTAACGTTCTGTATGTAGCCAAACGTAGCTGCTGCTCATGTTGTTATCTGTACTGATGGCGCAAAAGCCATGAGAGGGAGACATAGTGGAGTGGTAACGTGCGTGCAAGCAGTTGCTCCCAACACCACTTGGGTACACTGCAGCATCCACCGAGAGGCTCTTGCTGCCAAGGGAATGCCTTGAAAAACGACAGCTTGAAAAACGTTTTGGAAACTAAAAGTTAAAATGGTTCACTTTAAAGCAAGGCCCCTGAACTCTCGTGTATTTTCTGCACTATGCAATGATATGGGCAGCGACAATGTAACGCTTTTACAACATACAGAAATGCGCTGGTTATCAAGGGGCAAAGTATTGACAAGTTTTTTTCAAATTGAGAGACGAGCTTAAAGTTTTCTTTACTGACCGTCATTTTCACTTGTCTGACCACTTGCATGATGAAGAGTTTCTCACGAGACTGAATCTAGGATTACAGGGACTCTCTGCAACTATATTCAATGTGCGGGACAAAATTGAGGCCATGGTTAAGAAGTTGGAGCTCTTCTCTGTCTGCATTAACAAGGACAACACACAGGTCTTTCCATCATTGTATGATTGTTTTGTGTGCAAATGAACTCAAGCCTTCGGACAATGTCAAGTGTGATATAGCGAAGCACCTGAGTGAGTTGGGTGTGCAATTACGCAGGTACTTTCCCCAAACGGATAACACAAACAACTGGATTCATTATCCCTTTCATGCCCTGCCTCCTGTCCACTTACTAATATCTGAACAAGAGAGCCTCATCGAAATTGCAACAAGTGATTCTGTGAAAATGTCATTTAATCACAAGCCACTTCCAGATTTCTGGATTGGACTGCACTCAGAGTATCCTGTCTTGGCAAATCGTGCTGTTAAGACAGTGATGCCCTTTGCAACCACGTACCTATGTGAGAGTGGATTCTCGGCCCTCACGAGCATGAAAACGAAATACAGGCAGACTTATGTGCATCCTTTCAAGCACACCCTTCTCATTAACCTGTCGTGAGTTATTCACAATTTTCGATTAACAAATAAGGTTTTGTATGTAAGATGGTTAAATTAAGATCATAATTATTGATTATTATTATATAATTATTTGTGCCCTGGTCCTATAAGAGCTCTTTGTCACATCCCACGAGCCAGGTTGTGACAAAAACTCACACCCATTTAATAAATGTATCGTATAGTGTGTGTGTGGCAGGCTTACAATGATGGCAAAAAAACAACATTTGAGAGTTTGTTGACCCTGGTGCTAGAGGGGTCATGCAGCTGGAGGTTGAATGTTTGAAGGGGTACGGGACTATAAAAAGTTTGGGAACTACTGTGTTAGGCTATATGAAGTAGAATATGTAGAACCAAGTGAGAACAAGAGAGATCTTAGTATTGAGCCTTTTGGGAGGCCAGTGATAAGACCTACCCTATCATGGCCCTTGGGTGAGAGACTAACGTAACCTTCAATGAGCACACTCCCCTGCAGAGTCGTTATCTAACGTGTTTTCTTCATCTGCGGCATCCTTTTCATCTGCACCAAGAGGATGCAGATGAGAAGGAAGTCAAAAACAGGTTTATGACCAACTGAAGGATAGAACAGCTCAAAATTACAGTTTCCCAGACAATCAATGTCCAGTTCAGAAATGTCAACTAAACACACCTGCATCACTCTTGTCGTCACTCTTGTCATCCTCTTTGTCCGTCTCTGTGGCCTCATCCATGTCATCACTGGTCACATCTACAATAACACATGATTTATGTTATCAAACTGCCGTCACCTATGATTTGATGTCTTTGAATTGCCAATGAACCTGGCTAGAACAACATTACGATAAAACCTTGATGTTGTTCTTCATACTTACCAGCAGAGTCAGCTTGCACGTCTGTCAGCACTTCATCTTGAAAAGAAACAAAAAGTTGGTTGTGTGTTTTATTATGAGTACCTAATCATATTTTCATTAGACAGGATAATGTATTGTCTACTTATCAATGCTTTGAATGGGGGATCAGTGTATGTGTGTCAGGACTGTCACAATGTCTGCTTTATACACATTTTACCTGTGGAGTCACTTCCTGGAAACTCTGTGGAGTCACTTCCTGGAGACTCTGTGGAGTCACTTCCTGGAGACTCTGTGGAGTCACTTCCTGGAGACTCTGCGGAGTCACTTCCTGGAGACTCTGCGGAGTCACTTCCTGGAGACTCTGTGGAGTCACTTTCTGGAGACTGATCCACACCTGCTGAGTCTGAAATCATAATTTAATTAGCAACATAAATGTATTATATTTATTCATTAACAACATAGACCTGTTGATTTTTACAGCGATGTTTGTTACACTGATTATGTTTATTATAATGATAATGCTTGTTACAATGATAATGTTTGTTACAATGATAATGTTAGTATGTTCTGATGATCTGTGAAGTTAGAGTTTGGTTATTGTGTAAGTAAGTCAGAGAGAATGGGTCTTACCCAAATCCTCTGTTGACACCTCTGTCGACACCTTCTCCATGTCATCAGCACTATCTGTATCTGTGGTGAAGACAGACTAAATGAGTCAAAATTCAAACAATTTATGGCCGTTTTGTCATGGATGAGTGTTTTTGTGGCCCTAGTCTAGTTAATTGTTTTAGGGTACGTCCCAAATGGCACCCTATTACCTATACAGTGCACTATATTTGACCTATACTAAACAGTCCTGGGTCAGTATCCCGATTCCAATAACTGGGTGTATCACAATTCCAATACTTATTGTTGATCTGTCTATCTATTGATTGACGTATGTCAAATCAAAATGATCATTCACAGTGATGAAGGACTTGAAGATTTAGGCTCAGTGGTTGTGAAGACTGCCATTGCTTTCTGTGCTGCAAGATGTGCCCTCACCTGGTATATCATAAGTGTCTATGGTCTCTGCCACAGCCTCAGAGGCATCTGAAAAAACAGATCATATTTGATCATGTACTGACAGTCATCATCAGCTCTACCCTACATCCCTCCATTAACGTAGCCATGTGGACTCAGCTAATAATGTAACCTAATGTAGAAGGAGTAAAAGAAACGCCTGAGTGGAGTTCCCACATCCACTTTTCTGCGGAAAAGGAAGCTAGGTTGAAGATAGCTATATCCCTGAAAACAGGATGCATCCGGTTGTTGGCAACTCCACTCAAGGTGCTAGTAATAAAACAGTATTTCTGTATCATTATATTACTATGTATCAGATGAACTATCATTTTGTACTTTATTATATTACTATGTATCAGATGAACTATCATTTTGCACTTTATTATATTACTATGTATCAGATGAACTATCATTTTGTACTTTATTATATTACTACGTATCAGATGAACTATCATTTTGTACTTTATTATATTACTATGTATCAGATGAACTATCATTTTGTACTTTATTATATTACTATGTATCAGATGAACTACGATTTTGTACTTTATTATATTACTATGTAACAGATGAACTATCATTTTGTACTTTATTATATTACTAGGTATGATAACTATAGTCTAGAAGAATGTGCCTTTCATTTTGTATCTTTGTTTTGACTAAAGTAACTGTTGTGTCCAAAAGAATGAGACAACTTTGACATTGGGTAGCAAGAACATCTCTCAAAACATATTGTTTCACTCACCAGCTGCATCTGTTGTATCTTGGCTGCCTGCTGCTTCAGCTGCATCTTAACATAATAACACATATCATTTCCTACCTTGTTATTGAACATGATTACATAACCATACAGTAGTTTGGCCATCGATTTGCTGCTGATGTTAACTGCCACTAAAATGGTTTATTTAATTAATGCTTGACAATAGATGTATGGCTGCAGTATGTCTTCCCCCAGGTTTGTCCAATTCGCACTTGAAAGTAGACAGACAGATGCAGTAACTACTGTAAAAAATATATATATATATATTTAAAAAGCACATTACAGCACAGCACAGGCCAGTGTGGCCTGGGGAAACAACAAATGCCATGCATTCTCATCATCACCATGGAAATAATTTTAGGGTGTGTCTGACTTTCCCTCACAGATTTTCACTCAGGCTAATGTGTGGCACACAGTGCTGTGACACACGATAGAAGACTGCATCTGTACATCCTGCATTGTTATCAAATGATTTCGACCTTTGCCCTTAACCTTTATCATTGACCTTTGTGTATTTTGCTCCTAGGTCTCACCTGGGGCATCAGAGTCATCAGGATTGCCTGTAGTTTCCACGCTGGTATCTCTGTCTGTAGGACAAGGAAGGGTGAGTATGATGCTCTCTGTGAAATCCCTAGTATAGAGTCTTTTTCATTGAATTCCAATTCATTGGTTTCTCAATGTTTGTGTCTGGGAATATATTACTGCTACTGGCATCTGATAAATGAAGAACAAACATCAGGTGAGTTGGAATTAGACGTTTGGCATTAGAAGTTTTAGCCATGGATTCTTCAGTACTAAAATCTGTCTGGGTAAGATTATTATATTACCATGACATGTTTCCTTGGTAACTGGTTTTGATTGGGCTTACTGTCTTTCAGATAATGTATTCCTCTAAGACAGTTTATAGTGGGTGTTAAAGAATGACAGTAAGTAAACAATGTGTTCTGTCATGAGGAGGTTTGGGGAAGTGGGAAACATGTTTTTTGGCGAGCCTTGATATACCTTTGGCTTGGATTTGAGACCCCTTTGGTTTACTGTCTGGACATTTACTGTCTGGACATTTACTGTCTGGTCATTCACTGTCTGGACATTTACTGTCTGGACATTTACTGTCTGGACATTTACTGTCTGGTCATTTACTGTCTGGTCATTTACTGTCTGGACATTTACTGTCTGGACATTTACTGTCTGGACATTTACTGTCTGGTCATTTACTGTCTGGTCATTTACTGTCTGGACATTTACTGTCTGGACATTTACTGTCTGGTCATTTACTGTCTGGTCATTTACTGTCTGGCCATTTACTGTCTGGACATTTACTGTCTGGACATTTACTGTCTGGTCTAGAAAGCATTTGTTTAGCTCTGTTTCGGGGGGGGGGGGGTTGTTATACTGTATGTGAGTATCCCCCATTGCAGATCCTCTATAGGGGATAGTTAAGTGTTTTTTTAGTCTTATAGCAGGCCCATTTTGTATGCTCACTAATTATTTGCTGTAATTTTGATAATTGTGGCTAATGAATGAGGTGTGTGTTTTCTTACATTATAGTCTGAGCGGCTCAACATGTGTTGTCAGACCCAAACAGACCCACACCCACCCACCCACACACACACACACACACACACACACACCCACCCACCCACACACACACACACACACACACACACACACACACACACACACACACACACACACACACACACACACACACACACACACACACACACACACACACACACACACACACACACACACACACACACACACACACACACACACACACACTGACCTGGGGTGTCTGTTGTATCAGGTGAGGAATCCACTGCACCTAAAAACAAATTATGATCAACAGCTCAGCGTTCCTTCTCTCATGTTGAACTTTCTTCACTGGTACTGTGAGGGGAAATGTTTTACTTTCTTAGGGAATCGGCATATTCATTCTTGTTCTCTAATCTACAGAGTTGGTTTCCTTGAAAGTCTAGTTGAGTTGGTTCTACATCATTCACTCAAGATGGCATTAACTTCTTCCTTGATGGAAAGATCCCCAGACCCAGACCCTCATACCTCCTGCTAGCTCTTTACTGGAATCAGTCCCATCTGTGGTCCCTGTGAACAACAGAGGATTTCTTATTAGTGTCCGTCGGTATAAAATGGTGCATACCTTGAGTGGTTAAGAAGGTATTAGGTAAGAGATACATTGGCGTCAGTACAAACCTGTGGAGACTCCATCCGGGCTCCCTGTGAGGCCTCCGCCATCTTTGTCACCTGAGACAAAAAAAGTATCAAAGCACCCAGCTAAGCCAATACCAAACTGGAAAACTCAGTATCTTAATGTATCCAATTATGCAACAGTCAAATGGTTTCTTTTAGCACTGTTGAGGTTTCAGTCCATTGTTTTCAAATGGAAATGAAATAAAACGACAAAGCACATATCAGAAGCGATCCATACGTAACCTATATGTGTAGGCTTTGACTGGAGGGGTTGTCCGTGTGCTTACCTTTAAGGTGCACTAGCAAGGGGGCAGCTCTCTCTGAAACACACAGCACAAGGCATGGTGTCATTACACCAGCATAAACACTAGTTCAGACTGAATAGAAAACCACTTCTACTTAACAAAGCTGATTAGCATGTACTTTTCTGTTGTGGTGATTATGAATGTCATGATAAAACACAAATTACACATTACCATCATTGTCTGCCTTGGTTCCATCTGTCAAATAAATATGCATTAGAGAGCATTAGGGGAGCATGATTAGTGGTTTGGGGAACTAGCTCCATTTGAATGGGTCATATATGAGACCCACCCTAGTCCTCACTCTACCCCACATCAGGCAAAGGACAACAGACCTCTTTTGTGTCTCCACAGAGAGACCAGGGTTCTGATTACACTGCCATTGTGGAGAGGCAGAGGACTCCCATTGTGATTCAATGAGATGGATGGAGGTCGCAGTATACATTGGAAAAGCCTCCTCACTTAAACATTATGTCATGGTCATTTCGGTTTATATATTTGCTCACTTTATGTTTGCAGTGTAGCTTAGAGTAGCTTAAACTGGATAACTGGAAAGGTGAAGCATGATGAATGAAATTAAACTTAAATAAAAACCATCGTCTAGACAACATCTTGTGCACATAACTATAAAATTGTCATTATTATTAAACTGTAGTTACTGATGGAAGAATTCTAAATTCACCCACATTTATATGATTTAGAAGAATGTTTAGTTGAATGTTTTCTTACCATTAACAGGGGCTGAGAGAGCAAGACCAGCCAAAGCAAAGATCAGAGGAACAATCAGCAGTCTGTTAGAATAAGAACACAGAGATACAACTGGTCACTTCACTTTTTAAACAATCATTTAGTCAAACAGATAGTCTGTGTTCTCCTAGAAGTCATCTTAGGGTGTTTAGTGGCAGTGGAACATTTT
Source organism: Oncorhynchus gorbuscha (assembly GCF_021184085.1). Classification (NCBI taxonomy): domain Eukaryota; kingdom Metazoa; phylum Chordata; class Actinopteri; order Salmoniformes; family Salmonidae; genus Oncorhynchus; species Oncorhynchus gorbuscha. The sequence continues at coordinate 21,610,429 of NC_060181.1, read as the reverse complement.
AAAACGACTATTTGAGAATGGAAGGTTGCAGGAAATGTGTTTGCCCTGCTCATAGCATTATAACACATGTGAATATATGTACCTTGCAGCAGGGAAAGGTTCTTATGTTCAACATATCTTATGGATAATTACTGATCACTAAAACCAATTAAAAGTTCATCAATGAAAAGTTGTTAGATTATGTACTTTATCTTTGTAATATAATGAAAAGTCAAACACAGGGTGTTTATTAAACATTTAGACTTTCTCAAATTCTGACTTCTCAAAAGCTTTTTAAAGACTGTCTCGAGTCCCATCATTTTATCTCGTACCACAATCATTATTGGGTTTTTATCCTATTGTTATTGGAGTTTAGAAATGAACAAGGAAATCTTAAATAAGAAAAAGAACATATTGCGATCCACAGAAAAACAATTCATTCAACTATCCCCTCTTGCCATCATTGAAATACCCAAAGCAGATGTAAACTTCTCAGGTTTCATTCTACATGTAGAGTGACAAATAAAACTTCCCCCAAGAATACAGATATATGTCCAAATAGATTGAGTAATTGCATAAGTACCCGTACACACATGTAAGTTCAAAATAAATACCAAAAGCTAGCCATCCTTGTGTTAGTATTCACTTACCGTGACAACATTGTGATGGGATAGTTTAGCCAGTGGGGCAACACTCAGGTGTCTCTATAGTTTCCAGTAGGTCTACAGTCTGGCTGGAGGGAACCCAAGGGGTTTTATACTTTCACCACTCCCTCCGCTCCTAGGGGGCAGAGCCTGTGAGACACACAGAGAGACACAGGGGGCTTGCAGAGGAACATCATTGCACTCCTTTAAAATAAGGTTGAGAGAGGCTCTGACAACTTTGTTTGTGTTTCCAAACAGTGATCTGAATCAATCCCCCATATCTCTCCCCTAAACATTCAGCCCCTCACACATACTCATAGCATACACTCACCCCGCCCCCCCTCTCAAAGTACCCAAACATATCACTTAGGTGTGTAGATCGTTTTGTTGTTTTATTTCTTTTGTTTGCCCGTGAGATTTTAATTGTGTTTCTCAAGTGAGCTGTGGTTGGTGTGCGCTTCTGGGGAACAAAACACAGATGTGTGGTTAGGCAGGACATGTTCTTGGATTTTAACCACGTGCTTACTCTGTGCTTTTTTCTTGGCATAGCAGGCTACTCGTAGACTACCTGCCTAGTGGTATCACATATCACATGTCTGGCAGACATATCAGTGTGGATGACGGATCACCACCTCAAGCTGAACTTCGGCAAGACGGAGCTGCTCTTCCTCCCGGGGGAAGGACTGCCCGTTCCATGATCTCGCCATCACGGTTGACAACTCCATTGTGTCCTCCTCCCAGAGCGCTAAGAACCTTGGCGTGATCCTGGACAACACCCTGTCGTTCTCAACTAACATCAAGGCGGTGGCCCGTTCCTGTAGGTTCATGCTCTACAACATCCGCAGAGTACGACCCTGCCTCACACAGGAAGCGGCGCAGGTCCTAATCCAGGCACTTGTCATCTCCCGTCTGGATTACTGCAACTCGCTGTTGGCTGGGCTCCCTGCCTGTGCCATTAAACCCCTACAACTCATCCAGAACGCCGCAGCCCGTCTAGTGTTCAACCTTCCCAAGTTCTCTCACGTCACCCCGCTCCTCCGCTCTCTCCACTGGCTTGCTACAAGACCATGGTGCTTGCCTACGGAGCTGTGAGGGGAACGGCACCTCAGTACCTCCAGGCTCTGATCAGGCCCTACACCCAAATAAGGGCACTGCGTTCATCCACCTCTGGCCTGCTCGCCTCCCTACCACTGAGGAAGTACAGTTCCCGCTCAGCCCAGTCAAAACTGTTCGCTGCTCTGGCTCCCCAATGGTGGAACAAACTCCCTCACGACGCCAGGACAGCGGAGTCAATCACCACCTTCCGGAGACACCTGAAACCCCACCTCTTTAAGGAATACCTAGGATAGGATAAAGTAATCCTTCTCACCCCCTCCCCCCTTAAAATATGTAGATGCACTATTGTAAAGTGGCTGTTCCACTGGATGTCATAAGGTGAATGCACCAATTTGTAAGTCGCTCTGGATAAGAGCGTCTGCTAAATGACTTAAATGTAATGTAAATGTAATGTAAATGGTAAGGGTTTGATGTAGCCAGATATAAAGTAGGTATGTTGTGATGTTTTTATGGTGTGAACTGAGAGTCAATGGAAGTAGAGGAATGGGTTCGACAATGCTATTTATGAAGGTTATGTAATGCTCCATTTTTAAGAATGTTGTAACATATTTACAGCTTTGTAACTTTTTGATGACGTTTTCTAGCAGTGTTGGGAACCTCTGTGATAGTCTAGGACTTTGTCCCACCCAATCAACTTTCAGTGACTTCATTAGTGATGATGATTAGGATTTAGCATGTTAGGTTTTGAGACATTGACATAAGGATAAACCTGGACCAACATGGATAACTTTAGTATCATCTCTATGGAAAAAAAAGTTGCTACATTATCACCCTTATCATTTCACTCCTCACAAGTTGCACCACAGACTTACACTCTCACTCTGAGGAAACTTTTAAAGCCAGTGTTGAAGAGAAAGGATAGTTTTTGTTTCGTAGTTCCAACCCAAACTCTTCTTTCATGCTTGTCAAATAACTCTTCTACTAACCTGATGAAAACATTCATCAAGACATTTTCACATGCAAGATACCCCACTGGCAGGACTATAATGGGTCTGGACAGATTTAACTCTCTTGAGGATTGGGGATTGACTGTTTCAGATGCTAATCTGATGCTAATGTTAACATTTGTATGGTAATTAGGTGAAAAGCCAATAGATAGTTACTGTAACAGAATAGAAGATGACTAGCTAGCTTCCAATCATATTAACTCCCTGTTGTTAACTTGACCAATTCCCCCATACATAGTATACTCGGTCATATAATACTTTATATGGTCAAATAATATTCATAGAACAAAAAGGAAAGTTTTACATCTTCCTAAGTCTGAGGGTGGTTTTAACCTTCCAGACTTGGAATTGTATCAACTCACTACCCAAGGCTTTTACTTGCGACATATAGTTAAAGCTGCAATATGTAACTTTTTGGGCGATCTGACCAAATTCACATAGAAATGTGTGTTATAGAGCTGTCATTCTCATTAGAAGCAAGACTATGAAGGGGTATATTTGTTTTATGTGTGCTATTTCTCTGCTTCCAGTTAGTTTTGGCTGTTTTACCCTTTCGGTTTTGTACACCAGCTTCAAACAGATGAAAATTCAATATTTTTGGTTATGGAAAGCGGTTTAGATGGTCCAGTGATTCTCTACACTATACTTGCTTGTTTAGTCACATACACTGAAATTAGGCAAACTATTAGAATAATAGCAACCAGGAAATGGTGGAGAGATTTCTGCATAGTGCATATTAAACGCACTAAAAAGGAACAATATTTTTTACATGTCTATTTTCAAAGGATAAAGCTAAGAACATAAACAACTTCATAGTTAAAAACACTGTAACTACATGGAAGACAATGAAACGTATTCTACAAGAACCAATGGGACTTCCTAAAAACACAACCCTATGGAACATTCCTTGGATAGCTTTTCAGGAATCACTGATAAATTGGTCCACATGGAAAACTACAGGCATAGCAATTGTAAATGACATGGTAACAGGAAATACATTCATTCCCATGGCAGAATTAAAAAGTAATTTTGGACAGACCAATGTAGATAGTATCAGATACATGCAACATAAAAGTTATATATCACAAAATTTGGATTAGAAATGTGATGTGTTGGACATTAGAGCAACCTTGAGGGAATCGTATTTGAGACAGAAAGGGGTATTCATACGATAGGGAAGATATACAAAACCTTGCAGAGAGCATATCCAACTGACAATCTCTTAGAAAATAACATAAACTACTGGAACCAAGACTTCAGGAGAACTGATGTTGGCACAAGACGGAGGGAGAGTTGGAGCATAACTAACAAAATTACATTCAACAACAATGTACCCTTAATCCAGTATAAACCAATGTTTATTATAGAAGAGACAAAATTCACAGATGCTTCAGCACAACGTCAGAGTCATGTCTTAAGTGTAAAACTATTAATGACTCAATAATTCATGCTCTCTGGGAATGCTATAGTCTCCGGGAGTTGTGGGCGGAGCTAGAAAGTTTGTATTACAATGTAAACGTACTTTTAATCCGTCTGTCTGCATATTTCAAGACATGACATATAGGGATGTCGTGAGATACCCAATGGGCTGGAGGATGCTCTTCTCATCTTGAAACAACGTATACTAAAAAGTTGGAAATCAATCCGCCATCATTAACACATGGGAAAATGGAATGATTTATTATTGAAATATTGAAAGTATGTGGGCTACGGAGAGAAACAAAATGGTGCCGTTTCAGTCCATGTGGCAGAAAGTGATGTGGGAGCTGGAGATAAGGGAAAGGGGTATACCTAGTCAGTTGTACAACTGAAATGTGTCTTCTGCATTTAACCCAACCCTTCTGAATCAGAGAGGTGTGGGGGGGCTGCCATAATGACATCCATGTTTTTGCAGCCTGGGGGAACAGTGGGTTAACTGCCTTGCTCAGGGGCAGAATGACAGATTTTTACCTTGTCAGCTCAGGGATATGAGCCCACCACTCTAACCACCAGGCTATATATAGATTGGGGTGGGTGTGCTAGTGTGTCTGGGCAGGTGTGATGTAATTGATGTTTGTTCAATGTTGTTGTTTGTATGTGTATGTTTTGTATTGTCTATAAAAGATTAAAAAACATTTTACTAAAAATATAAATAATCACTTTAGTATCATCTCTATGGAAAAACAGCTGCTACATTATCACCCTTATCATTTCACTCCTCACGAGTTGCATGACAGACTTACACTCTCACTCTGAGGAAACTTTTAAAGCCAGTGTTGAAGAGCAAGGATCATTTTTGTTTCTTAATAATTCCAACTGAAACTCTTCTTGCAAGCTTGTCAAATACAGTGGGGCAAAAAAAGTATTTAGTCAGCCACCAATTGTGCAAGTTCTCCCAATTAAGAAATGAGAGAGGCCTGTAATTGTCATCATAGGTACACTTCAACTATGACAGACAAAATTAGAAAAAATAATACAGAAAATCACATGGTAGGATTTTATAATGAATTTATTTGCAAATTATGGTGGAAAATAAGTATTTGGTCACCTACAAACAAGCAAGATTTCTGGCTCTCACAGACCTGTAACTTCTTCTTTAAGAGACTCCTCTGTCCTCCACTCATTACCTGTATTAATGGCACCTGTTTGAACTTGTTATCAGTATAAAAGACAGCTGTCCACAACCTCAAACAGTCACACTCCAAACTCCACTATGGCCAAGACCAAAGAGCTGTCAAAGGACACCAGAAACAAAATTGTAGACCTGCACCAGGCTGGGAAGACTGAATCTGCAATAGGTAAGCAGCTTGGTTTGAAGAAATCAACTGTGGGAGCAATTATTAGGAAATGGAAGACATACAAGACCACTGATAATCTCCCTCGATCTGGGGCTCCACGCAAGATCTCACCCCGTGGGGTCAAAATGATCACAAGAACGGTGAGCAAAAATCCCAGAACCACACAGGGGGACCTAGTGAATGACCTGCAGAGAGCTGGGACCAAAGTAACAAAGCCTACCATCAGTAACACACTACGCCGTCAGGGACTCAAATCCCAGATGTGTCCTCCTGCTTAAGCCAGTACATGTCCAGGCCCGTCTGAAGTTTGCTAGAGAGCATTTGGATGATCCAGAAGAAGATTGGGAGAATGTCATATGGTCAGATGAAACCAAAATATAACTTTTTGGTAAAAACTCAACTCGTCGTGTTTGGAGGACAAAGAATGCTGAGTTGCATCCAAAGAACACCATATCTACTGTGAAGCATGAGGGTGGAAACATCATGCTTTGGGGCTGTTTTTCTGCAAAAGGACCAGGACGACTGATCCGTGTAAAGGAAAGAATGAATGAATGAGGCCATGTATTGTGAGATTTTGAGTGAAAACCTCCTCCCATCAGCAAGGGTATTGAAGATGAAATGTGGCTGGGTCTTTCAGCATGACAATGATCCCAAACACACCACCCAGGCAACGAAGGAGTGGCTTCGTAAGAAGCATTTCAAGGTCCTGGAGTGGCCTAGCCAGTCTCCAGATCTCAACCCCATAGAAAATCTTTGGAGGGAGTTGAAAGTCTGTGTTGCCCAGCAACAGCCCCAAAACATCACTGCTCTAGAGGAGATCTGCATGGAGGAATGGGCCAAAATACCAGCAACAATGTGTGAAAACCTTGTGAAGACTTACAGAAAACGTTTGACCTCTGTTATTGCCAACAAAGGGTATATAACAAAGTATTGAGATAAAGGTGAATGCACCAATTTGTAAGTCGCTCTGGATAAGAGCGTCTGCTAAATGACTTAAATGTAAATGTAAATGTAATAAACTTTTGTTATTGACCAAATACTTATTTTCCACCATAATTTGCAAATAAATTCATTAAAAAATCCTACAATGTGATTTTCTGGAATTCTTTTTTTCATTTTGTCTGTCATAGTTGAAGTGTACCTATGATGAAAATTACAGGCCTCTCTCATCTTTTTAAGTGGGAGAACAATTAGTGGCTGACTAAATACTTTTTTGCCCCACTGTAACTCTTCTACTAACCTGATGAAAACATTCATTAAGATGTTTTCACATGCAAGATACCCCACTGGCAGGATTATAATGGGTCTTTGTCTGCTCTGTCTCTTATAGGTCAGATTCAACTGCTGGGGATTGACTGTTTCAGATGTTAATCTGATGCTAATGCTAACCGCTTGTATGGTAAGTAGGTGAATAGGTGATCACTGACGAAAGCCAATAGCTGGTTAGTATAACAGAATAGAAGATCATTAGTTAGCTTCTACTCCTATCAACTCCCTGTTGCTAACTTCGTTGGGTTGTCATTTTAGCATTGTAGTGGTAGAGGTTCACCATCAGCCCCCCACAGTTTACATAGAATAATATAATAATAATATATGCCATTTAGCAGACGCTTTTATCCAAAGCGACTTACAGTCATGTGTGCATACATTCTACGTATGGGTGGTCCCGGGAATCGAACCCACTATCCTGGCGTTACAAGCGCCATGCTCTACCAACTGAGCTACAGAAGGACCAGAACTAAGGGGCTTTCCACCCTCGACTAGTGGGACTAAACTACAGACCATGTTAGTAGCTAGTAACATAAGCATTTCGCTGTACCCGCGATAACATCAGCTAAACTGTGTATGCAACCTTTGATTTGATTTTGTCAGATGGTAGAGGCTAATTGAAATGACTCGGTACCATTAATACATTTTGTACAGATGCTAACTTCAGAAGGGGCTTCCCACCCTATAATAGCAGTAGGACTAAGCTTTAGACCATTCAACAGAGCAACAATCAGTCAGCCTGTGCAACAGATAAGCATTTGATATCTTTCTCTTTCATCTTAGCTTCTTCCTGCCTCTGATGTCTAACCCCCGGTAGATTTCCAGAACACCTTGATAGTCTTTCCTTGTTCTTTTTAAGTTACACAACATTTCAGTGGATGAACCTGTGAGTGAACTCAGGTTTTTGCTGACCTGGTTGCTAGCTTGGCATTATCAAAACAAACTGTATCGTATCAGATTTAATTCTATTGAAATCTCTCGGAAAAAGGCTTTAATGTAAATAAGGGAGATTTCAGTGCCAAATGCTGACCACTGATGAAACGTCTCTGTTTACTGTGCAGTTTTTGAATGAAAATAGTTCCTGAAATCTGTTGAGGAGGTATACTGTTGTGTAATGATGAGGCTTGTGATTGAACAATGAAGATAGTGTGGTGTAATGGATTAAATTGGGTTTCAGTGTCAATGGTCTCAAATCACATCTTTTGCCATATTTGCCATATTCAGTGGTTCACTAGTTGGCCTCAACACTACAGTATTAAAAAATAGTTCACTTCCTTCCCAACATGGCTGTGGACTATCAAGTGTGAGGCATGACCTTACAAGTGAGGCATGACCTAACAACCTGCCAACTGAAAACTACTGACCCATTAGTTAATACAGATTCAAGTCCAAGGTTTTAGGGATAGAGAGTTAGAAATCAGTGCCTGGTCTTTCCCCCTGCCTGCTGTTGTCCTTTCTAGTATACTGATGTATCTTGCTCCAACCGTATCACTCTCATGGCACGTTCTAGAACACTGTTTCTGGTCCTGGGCACGCTAAACACCTGGACTGAGGTCACCTCTATCACAATTTCTGCCATTTGATATGATATGATTCCAAATCTATCTGTCCAGTGTTATTACTGAATGAACTGAAATTAAAATGGTATTATCTCTCTCCTTCTCCCTTTATTCAGAGTTGGGTAGTTTATTGTATCATAACGGATGTACAGTAGTAGTACAACTGACCAATCATATCAATGCTTTGAAAGTGAAGTCTTCACAGTCAGTGGTGTTTGAGCTGGCGCACCTATGCCCATTTGTATACCCACTCAGTATTAACAGGGAACAAACACCTCCTCATTCCTCTGATGAGAGCTTTTGGTAGGGTGGCTCTTATCTTCTCAAATCAAATCTCCTTCTCAAATCAAATCTCCTTTTACCTGGATGTTAGCTCTGTAACACTAAATGAGAGGCCTGTTAATTTTTAGCCTAACACTTATTTAGAAGCAAGCACTTGTTTTCTAGCTCAATCCCAACCCATCCCTTCTGCATTAATTACTCCATACTGTAGTGTACATTGTGAAAAGCAATAGACTTAATTCCTCAACTGTGCCATCTTTAAAAAAGACCATGCTAAGGAAATGCATGTGCTGCTGCTGGCCACGTCTTTGTCAGAAAATACATTCCTTAGGTCAAGGAACTTCATGGTTAGGTAAAGGTTGATTAAAAATATAGGGGAACGTTCCAGATGTTGTCTCCTTTTTTTCCCAAAGGGAGCTTTTATGACATTTTCAAATATGACATTGTAATGTCATCACAGCCAAAGGAGAGAAGGAAATCAATTTACTCATTGCAGCTTTATCGACAAGTTCTTTGCAATGAATGCAATGTATTGATTTATGCGTCAACACTCTTGACGCTTATCTCTTTGCATTGAATGCAACGTATTGACTTATGTTTCAATACTGTTGATGCATATCTTTTCAAATCCAATCAAAGTTTATTAGTTGGGTACACAGATTTGAAGGAATTATAGCAGGTGCAGTGAAATGCTTATGTTACTAGCGGCAACAGTGTGTCTCCCAATACAATACAAATACCGAAATCAAAACAAGAAATCAAGATATGACAGAACGAATCCAATTAACAAAAGTAGATATGTTAGAGTGAGCATGTCTCAGAATCCAGAATATAAATATGTGGTGTGTATGGATAGGATATGATTTGGAAGGAAATTGGTACGTACATTAGGATGAGGATGAGAAATGTCAAGAATACAGTATGTACATACACAGTGAGTAAACAACAGAAACAGAATATGAGGTGACCAGCATTCAATGAGTCTATATATATATACATGGGGCATTAGTCTCAAGGAGCAGGGCTGAGTACTGGGCAGGTAGCCCACTACTGATGGCTGTTCAACAGTCTGATCGCATTAAGATAAAAGTCGTTTCTCAGTCTTTCGGTCCCAGCTTTGATGCACCTGTACAGTCTCTGCCTTCTAGATGGTAGCAGGGTGAACAGGCCCTGGCTCGGGTGCCGGAGGTCCTTCATGATCTTCTTGGCCTTGACACGTGGTGCTGTAGATGTCCTGGAGGGCAGGAAGCATGTCCCCTGTGATGCTTTGGGCTGACCGCACCACCCTCTGGAGAGCCATGTTGTTGAGGGTGGTACAGTTTCCGTACCATGTGGTGATGCAGCACGACAGAATGCTCTCATAGAAGTTTGTAAGGGTCTTAGGGGCCTTGCCGAATTCCTTCAGCCTCCTGAGGTTGAAGAGGTGCGGTTGCACATCTTCACCGTAATGTATTGACTTATGCGTCATGGTCTTTCTTTGTATTACCAATGATACCATATTGGGAGACCTAGACGTCAGTTCAACGTCTAGTTTTGATTTACATTTTATTCACTTGTCAAACATGAAACAACGTTGAATCAGCCAGTTTGTGCCCAGTGGGAAAGGCCATATGTATTTTTCATCACATTTAAAAAGAACATCGTGGCCTATGGAGGATGGAGTTGTTTTTATGGAAAATCATAATGTATTCCTCATGGCTCTTCATTTGGTTACGGCTGATATCAGGAACAAATGATACATGTGCGTATATGTGGGAAGTACAAATCCCTCTTTTCAACTCAAGTCATGTAGAGCTAGTTCCTCTTTGTAAACAGACGACTTACCTGTGAATGTGCAGCTTCGTTAAGGAAAGACTTGTTAGGCTGCCCTTCAGTAGCCGTGCTCTATACAGCTGCAGTCACAACAGGCCTGGACAGAAAACCCGGAAAACAGAGGACAAAGTGAGGTCTCAGGAAACTGGGGTTGATGGATCCAACAAAAGAGAAAGGTAAATCTTGAAGACAGACACCTCTGTTAAAAGATGGAGGCCATTCAGTGGAAGTGCAAGCATGGTAACCAGCCAAACTCTTTCCATTGCTCTGTGTTTCTTCAACTTTTTTCTTCACAGTTGGAAGCTGGTGGTATGCATACAAACTGCTCTTAATGAGAGAGAAAGAGAAAGAGAGAGCGAGAGATTACTCCGAACTTGGTAAAACCCAAACCCTGTATATAATTGACAGAATATACAGGCTACAGTTCCCCTAATATACTGTACATAGTATTGGTTAACAAGAATCCCACATCTTTATAGGCCTAACTAATACACTTAGCTGACTAGGTGATGGTGGAGAACCCACTACTCTACTACAACTTCTTACCACTGTCTGTGTTGTTGAGTGTCAATAGCAACCGTGTTGGGTGGTTGAAGCATGCCTCTAGCCTGAGAGAAAATAAGGTGCCGGTTTTCTGACTAATGCCCTCCTCTTCTCCCAAGCACTAGGCCTAATAGTACTTACCTCAGTGTCTGTGTTTAATGATGGTGAAGTCACACAGAGAGCAACTGGTTAGCCTATTTATATTTTAAGGTCCTCAGTGAGTGATAGACCTTTCTGAAGTTTGTGTTTGGCCTGGTCTCTAAAAGGATATCAAACAGTTGTTGTTGTTATGTTGAGTTGCTACCATGCCTTGTTGTCATGGGTTGCTGCCTTGCTATGTTGTTGTCTTAGGTCTCTCTTTATGTAGTGTTGTGTTGTCTCCCTTGTTGTGATGTGTGTTTTGTCCTATAATTATATTGTATTTATTTTTTTATTCTTAATCCCAGGCCCCTGTCCCCGCAGGAGGCCTTTTTGCATTTTGCTAGGCCGTCATTGTAAGAATTTGTTCTTAACTAACTTGCCTAGATAAAGGTTACACTTTTTTTTAAACAGGCCTAATACAAAAGAAAATGTATTATGTGTGTGATTATGATTTTAGTTCTTCATCCTTTCACTGTGTTTAGTCTTGTGAAAATAAGTACAACAGACACCGTCTTACTAACACGAGTGGGAAAAATCACTTCTGGTAATATCTCACTTGTCTGCAATCCTTCTCAGGAGCAGCAGGGAGCAGCACTGATGCCTCCACCTGATGAACTGTGCACTAGCTCATAGACAGGACGTAACCCTAGCAGAACTTTATAGTAGCCACATCCTTTTCTAAATTCAGTTCAGAATTGGGTCCCTACAAAAACCTGGACAATACAATATGCAGGAGATGGTCCTGTGTCAGTTTGACACGTGACTGATATTTTAGATAGCATATTTCACGTGATCCTTTTTCATGTAAGTGATGTGAAAGACTGTTGCTGTGAGCAACCGAGCGTCTTTTGTCTTTCTGGCACGAGGGAGGCCTTTGAATGATGCAGCACATCAGAGACAACAGACAGACCTTAAACTGCTTTAAAGTGGTTGTGTTCAGAGTCTGTACTGAGTTTAAGTGATGCTGCTGTAACTTTAGCTAGTCGGTTCACCTTTAAAGCCGTTTCGGGATGCAGCCAATCCAAGTCATAGCAAAGATGCGTTCAAAGATGCAAAGTACGTTGAATTGTTCCCCATATTGACCTTAGGCAGTATATGCTAGGTTTGTCGTTAACATCTTTCAAATATTGTAAACCTTTACAACAGTTCATGAAACATTAAAACACAACTAAGAAACACACTGAGGTAGTACAGCATGATTAACATAGAGCTTTCGCTTCACTGAGTTATACCTGCAACAGAGGGCGTTTTGTGGTTGTAGGGAAGTGGGGGGGGGGAACCCAGCAAAGGAAGGTGACACCGGAGACCAGTGAACCATAAAAGGTCGATAGAATCTAGAGGAACTGGGCTGAGTGTTGTTTTGTCTTACCGGTGTGTGGGTGTCACTCTAGAAGTCAAAACCCCTCACAGAAAATATAAGAGGGAGGATGGAGTGGAGGATTATGGGGAGGGGAGGTAGCCTTAATGCCTCATAGGATAGGCTTGGAGGGTTGAGCTCTATAACCTTCTTGCATGGTGGTGTGGGATTCAGCTGAGAGAGAAAATAGACCCTGGTTGCCTCTCTCTGAGGACGGCTGCCTGGGGCCGGGCCGGATCCAGGGGCTTATCCATCCGATAAGGGCTCTTGCAGGCCCCAGACGTTTAATGTATTGGGCTGCAGGGGTGTCCAGTAACCTGGTGGGTATCCACTTCAGTGTAAGACTAAGAGTGGTCTGACCATTATGGGGGAATAGAACAGGTAATGCTGTTGTTGTATTGATGGTTCATAACTCTGATGGTTTAGTGTGGGGATTGGAAGTGGGACAATATTTCATGTTGCTGAAAAAACCTTTTACACTAGAAGGGACCTTGAGCAGGGTTACCCTCTGTCTGCGCATTCACACAGGTAATGGGGTTACTAAAGTCAAGTATACACCAAGAGGGTAGTTTGGGAAATGTTATTCTGATGTACACTGAGTGTACAAACTTTAGGAACACCTGCTCTTTCCATAACACAGACTGACCAGGTGAATCCAGGTATAAGCTATGAGCCCTTATTGATGTCACTTGTTAAATCCACTTCAATCAGTGTCGATGAAGGTAAGAGGTCAGGTTGTATGCCTTGAGACTGTTGCGACAAGGTTTATGTCCGCAATTCAGAGGTTGAATAGGCAAGACAAAATATGTAAGTGCCTTTGAACAGGATATGGTAGTAGGTGCCAGGCGAACTGGATTGAGTGTGTCAAGAACTGCAACACTGCTGGGTATTCCACGCTCAACAGTTTCCTGTGTGTATCAAGAATGGTCCACCACCCAAAGGACATCCAGCCATCTTGACAAAACTGTGGGAAGCATTGGAGTACACATGGCCCAGGATCCCTGTGGAAAGCTTTTGACACCTTGTAGAGTCCATGCCCCAAAGTATTGAGGCTGTTCTGAGGGCAAAAGGTGGTGCAACTCAATATAAGAAAGGTGTTCCTAATGTTTTGTACACTAAGTGTATATTAGGACATACCGTATGTTCTGTCCTTATCCTCCTCAATGTGATGGTTAATTGGTATGTGTAATAATCTCTTTGATTTATGATTGAGTCTTAACAGTTATAATAATGGATTTCATGTGTATGTACAGCCCATATGATTCAAGGTTATATCAGGGGAACATAGCAGGAGTGAAACTTAGTTGCAACTCCATACTATATGATACACTATATACAGTTGAAGTCGGAAATTTACATACACCTTAGCCAAATACATTTAAACTCCATTTTTCACAATTCCAGACATTTAATCCTAGTAAAAATTCCCTGTCTTAGGTCACTTAGGATCACCACTTTATTTTAAGAATGTGAAATGTCAGAAGAATGGTAGAGATAATTATTTATTTCAGCTTTTATTTCATCATATTCCCAGTGTGTCAGAAGTTAACATACACTCAATTAGTATTTGGTAGCATTACCTTTAAATTGTTTAACTTGGGTAAAACGTTTTGGGTAGCCTTCCACAAGTTTCCCACAATTAGTTGGGTGAATTTTGGCCCATTCCTCCTGACAGAGCTGGTGTAACTGAGTCTTTGTAGGCCTCCTTGCTCGCACACGCTTTTTCGGTTCTGCCCACACATTTTCTATAGGACTGAGGTCAGAGCTTTGTGGTGGCCACTCCAACAATGCCTTGATTTTGTTGTCCTCAAGCCATTTTGCCACAACTTTGGAAGTATGCTTGGGGTCATTGTCCATTTGGAAAACACATTTGCGACCAAGCTTTAACTTCCTGACTGATTTCTTGAGAGGTTGCTTCAATATATCCATGCAATTTTCCTGCCTCGTGATGCCATCTATTTTGTGAAGTGCACCTCCTGTAGCAAAGCCCCCCCACAACATGATGCTGCCAACCCCGTGCTTCATGGTTGGGATGGTGTTCTTTGGCTTGCAAGCATCCCCCTTTTTCCTCCAAACATAACGATGGTCATTATGGCCAAACAGTTCTATTTTTGTTTCATCAGACCAGAGAACATTTCTCTAAAAAGTACGATCTTTGTCCCCATGTGCAGTTGCAAACCGTAGTCTGCCTTTTTTATTATGGCGATTTTGGAGCAGTGGCTTCTTCCTTGCTGAGCGGCCTTTCAGGTTAAGTCAATATAGGACTCATTTTACTGTGGATATAGATACTTTTGTACCTGATTCCTCCAGCATCTTCACAAGGTCCTTTGCTTTTGTTCTGGGATTGATTTGCACTTTTCACACCAAAGTACGTTCATCTCTAGGAGACAGAACACGTCTCCTTCCTGAGTGGTATGACGGTTGTGTGGTCCCATGGTGTTTATACTTGCGTACTATTGTTTGTACAGATGAACGTGGTACCTTCAGGCGTTTGGAAATTGCTCCCAAGGATGAACCAGACTTGTGGAGGTCTACAATTATTTTTGTAAGGTCTTGGCTGATTTATTTAGATTTTACCATGATGTCAAGCAAAGAGGCACTGAATTTGAAGGTAGACCTTGAAATACATCCACAGGTACACCTCCAATTGACTCAAATGATATCAATTAGCCTATCAGAAGCTTCTAAAGCCATGACATAATATTCTGGAATTTTCCAGGTTGTTTAAAGGCACAGTCAACTTAGTGTATGTAAACTTCTGACCCACTGGAATTGTGGTACAGTGAATTATAAGTGAAATAACCTGTCTGTAAACAATTGTTGGAAAAATGACTTGTGTCATGCACAAAGTAGATGTCCTAACCGACTTGCCAAAACTATATTTTGTTAACAAGAAATTTGTGGATTGGTTGAAAAACAAATTTTAATGACTCCAACCTAAGTGTATGTAAATGTCCGACTTCAACTATATATAAAAGTATGTGGACACCCATTCAAATTTGTAGATGCGGCTATTTCAGCCACACCCATTGCTGACAGGTGTATAAAATCGAGCACACCGCCATGCAATCTCCTAGTTAACAGAAGAAAGGAAGACAAAATAAGGACAAAAGAAGGACAGAAGAAAAAGGAAAAGAAAGAGGACAACAAAGTGAAACAGTCAGCACTTGCACTTCTATTATAGACACATTGGCAGTGGAATGGGCATACTGAAGAGCTCATTGACTTTCATTGTGGCACTGTCATAGGATGCCACCTTCCAACAAGTCAGTTCGTCAAATTTCTGCCCTACTACATTTACATTTACATTTAAGTCATTTAGCAGACGCTCTTATCCAGAGCGTATCACATTTTTCATTTCATTTCTTACAAATTGATTTGTGCATTCACCTTATGACATCCAGTGGAACAGTCACTTTACAATAGTGCATCTAAAACTTAAGCCTACAAAGTCAACAACGCAGGGGTGAGAGGGATTACTTATCCTATCCTAGGTATTCCTTAAAGAGGTGGGGTTTCAGGTGTCTCCGGAAGGTGGTGATTGAACTCCGCTGTCCTGGCAGTCGTGATGGGAGTTTGTTCCACCATTCAGCGGGGTGGTGGGGGCCAGGGCAGCTTTGAACAGTTTTGACTGGGCTGAGCGGGAGCTGTACTTCCTCAGTGGTAGGGAGGCGAGCAGGCCAGAGGTGGATGAACGCAGTGCCCTTGTTTGGGTGTAGGGCCTGATCAGAGCCTGGAGGTATCCTCCTCCCCCCCTCCCTCCTCCTCCCTCTCTGCAGATGACCGTCAACAACTGAGGCCGTTCCCCTCACAGCTCCGTAGGCAAGCACCATGGTCTTGTAGCGGATGCGAGCTTTCAACTGGAAGCCAGTGGAGAGAACGGAGGAGCGGGGTGACGTGAGAGAACTTGGGAAGGTTGAACACCAGACGGGCTGCGGCGTTCTGGATGAGTTGAAGGGGTTTAATGGCACAGGCAGGGAGCCCAGCCAACAGCTTATCCCTGAGTTGCAGTAATACAGACGGGAGATGACAAGTGCCTGGATTAGGACCTGCGCCGCTTCCTGTGTGAGGCAGGGTCGTAATACAGACGGGAGATGACTGCCGGATGTTGTAGAGCATGAACCTACAGGAACGGGCCACCGCCTTGATGTTGGTTGAGAACGACAGGGTGTTGTCCAGGATCACGCCAAGGTTCTTGGCGCTCTGGGAGGAGGACACAATGGAGTTGTCAACCGTGATGGCGAGATCATGGAACGGGCAGTCCTTCCCCGGGAGGAAGAGCAGCTCCGTCTTGCCGAGGTTCAGCTTGAGGTGGTGATCCGTCATCCACACTGATATGTCTGCCAGACATGCAGAGATGCGATTCGCCACCTGGTCATCAGAAGGGGGAAAGGAGAAGATTAATTGTGTGTCGTCTGCATAGCAATGATAAGAGAGACCATGTGAGGTTATGACAGAGCCAAGTGACTTGGTGTATAGCGAGAATAGGAGAGGGCCAAGAACAGAGCCCTGGGGGACATCAGTGGTGAGAGCGCGTGGTGAGGAGACAGATTCTCGCCACGCCACCTGGTAGGAGCGACCTGTCAGGTAGGACGCAATCCAAGCGTGGGCCACGCCGGAGATGCCCAACTCGGAGAGGGTGGAGAGGAGGATCTGATGGTTCACAGTATCGAAGGCAGCCGATAGATCTAGAAGGATGAGAGCAGAGGAGAGAGAGTTAGCTTTAGCAGTGCGGAGCGCCTCCGTGATACAGAGGAGAGCAGTCTCGGTTGAATGACTAGTCTTGAAACCTGACTGATTTGGATCAAGAAGGTCATTCAGAGAGAGATAGCGGGAGAGCTGGCCAAGGACGGCACGTTCAAGAGTTTTGGAGAGAAAAGAAAGAAGGGATACTGGTCTGTAATTGTTGACATCGGAGGGATCGAGTGTAGGTTTTTTCAGAAGGGGTGCAACTCTCGCTCTCTTGAAGACGGAAGGGACGTAGCCAGCGGTCAGGGATGAGTTGATGAGCGAGGTGAGGTAAGGGAGAAGGTCTCCGGAAATGGTCTGGAGAAGAGAGGAGGGGATAGGGTCAAGCGGGCAGGTTGTTGGGCGGCCGGCCGTCACAAGACGCGAGATTTCATCTGGAGAGAGAGGGGAGAAAGAGGTCAGAGCACAGGGCAGTGTGAGCAGAACCAGCGGTGTCGTTTGACTTAGCAAACGAGGATCGGATGTCGTCGACCTTCTAGAGCTGCACCGGTCATCTGTAAGTCCTGTTATTGTGAAGTGGAAATGTCTAGGAGCAACAACGGCTCAGCCATGAAGTGGTGGGCCACACAAGCTCACAGAACGGGACTGCCGAGTACTGAAACGCGTAACGTGTAAAAATATGTCCTCGGTTGCAACACTCACGACTGAGTTCAAAAACTTACTCTGGAAGCAACGTCAGCACAATAACTGTTCGTCGGGAGCTTCATGAAATGGGTTTCCATGGCCGAACAGCCGCATACAAGCCTAAGATCACCATGCACAATACCAAGCGTCGGCTGAAGTGATGTAAAGCTCACTGCCATTGGACTCTGGAGCAGTGGAAACTTGTTCTCTGGAGTGATGATTCACGCTTCACCATCTGGCAGTCCGATGGACGAATCTGGGTTTGGCGGATGCCAGGATAATGCTACCTGCCCAAATGCATAGTATCAACTGTACAGTTTGGTGTAGGAGGAATAATGGTCTGGGACTGTTTTTCATGGTTCGGGCTAGGCCCCTTAGTTCCAGTGAAGGGAAATCTTAATGCTACATCATACAATGAATGACATTCTAGACGATTCTATGCTTCTAACTTTGTTGCAACAGTTTTGGGAAGGCCCTTTCCTGTTTCAGCATGACAGTGCCCCCGTGCACAAAGCGAGGTCCATACATAAATGGTTTGTCAAGATCGGTGTGGAAGAACTTGACTGGCCTTGCCTTGAGGCAAGTCCCCGCAGCAATGTTTTAACATCTAGTGGAAAGCCTTCCCAGAAGAATGGTGGCTGTTATAACAGCAAAAGGGGACCAACTCAATATTAAAACCCATGATTTTGGAATGAGATGTTTGACGAGCAGGTGTCCACATACTTTTACTCATGTAGTGTATGTGGTTGTGTTCACGCCAGTGGAACGGAGCAGGAGTTAAAGACTTCAGTGAAACTACACATGAGTATTGCATTTCCATTTTCATTGGTGTGTTGCACTTGCATTCAGTAGCATCTATGAATCACATGTTATGCACAGTACTGACGTCAAACGGAAGAACCAAGGACACGGATGGTTTCTGATGTTGTGAGATTCTTTCTGGTGTTTACAGAACAGCTGGTGCTGTGAGATTAGGATATCAGGACCTGCTTAGACAAAGCAATTGTAACAGCAGAGCAAAGGAATTGCAATATATGGGAAAATGAATGGCAGCAGTATTGCTGTTATAATGAGTACATGATGCATGGAATGCTAAGGCATATATGTATGAAAGTGTGTATTCTTATTAAACATGTATGTAGTTCTGTCCTTGTGCTGTACTTGTCTATTCATGTTATGCATTATGTCATGTTTTATGTTTTGTGTGGACCCCAGGAAGAGTAGCTGCTGCTTTAGCAGTACCTGATGGGGATCCTAATAAAATAAGAAATTGTCAAATGTATTCATTAGTGGTTACCTTGAAAAAAGTGTGTGCTCGAGAAATACTACGCTGGAGAGAAGCACAAGGCTCATGTTGGCACCAAGACTCCAGGATTGGTATTCAGAACACAGGGAGCTTCAGGTCAGAAACAGAGAGCAGTGTGCACAGCCCCATTGTAAACACCAATAGTACTACTTACTGTATATAATAAGATGTTACATGGAAAATGGTAATAACACTAATAACCTATTATTTTTTTGTACTTAGGTCTTCTTTCATCCTCATATTTGCATGTTGAATTACAATTACAGATAACCTTTCTTGAAACAATTAGAAATTATTTAAAGTAGAACACAGCATTAACCGTAAATGGTCGCCGTGTCTAAACTCATATGGGACACAATTTGAGAGATTTTAAATTATATTATTAGTAACCAATCAGATCAGTAACCAATCAGATCAATAGGAGTGTAGATGTTTTCAAAGTGAGGAGAAAAAGACAGGAAATGTTGATATTTTGAGAGGAAACAAAACAAACCTTTAGTATGGTAGGTTTTCTGATTATCCTAACCTTTCTGTGGGGAAGCTCTTTTACAAGTTTTAATAGGTTTTACAAGTTAACCAGAATAATACATTTTGAAATGCCAGCAAATCAAGGCCATTCATTCTAAACAAAGGACAATTAAAAAAAATAATTTTGTTATTTAGGAATGTATTGTCAATTCAGAGCGTCTGCTAAATGACTTAAATGTAAATGTAAATTATTATTATTCATTTTTAACAATCTGGCATGGTTCAAGGATGGAAAACAGTCAGAAATATCACTTTGCTCAAAGAAGTTTATTTGGAATGATATGATGTAAGATACAGAGGTTCACACTTAAACATGTTTTGAAATTGATATTCATCAAACATGTTTCATACATAATGTGTTGAATACTGTGGGTATAAAATGATGATTAGAAAAAAAGAAAGAAACATTTTTGATTGCAACACTGGTTTTGTGTTCGAGAGCAGGGTTGTTTTGAAAGATTATGCACTAAAAGATATGCTGACTGAGGACAGTATAACAGTCTTTGGGTAGGCAGCAACAGTAAAAGGTATCCTCGTCAACTGAGAGAAATTATGGGATTTCTTTAGCCTTTTTCTGTAAAGAATATCTAGTCTTTTCACTTTAGCTAACAATATTGTATTGCTAGTTCGTAACTCCATATTTCCACCAACTGGCTCATGATCAAAATAGCAAGTCTCTCTAAAGTCACTGACACACCGGTAGCGTTTGCCAGCCGAGAGTACTTAGCACCTCTGAACAGAGTGCCAGCTGTAATTTGCAAACCGAGTGCAAACCACGCGAAAATGTTGGCAGTCAGACGCCCACAGGCAAGTGGTCCAGAAAACACACCACGCCGAATGAACGGCGATCGACATTTAGTGCGGTGTGTGCGCTCATTTAGAAATGGAGGTATTTTCATGGGAGTGAGGTCCTTGCTATTTTGAAACAGGTTGGTGAATTTAGAGCCGTTTCAGTGGCTCTTAAGGTCAAGGTCAGTTATAATAATTTGGCCTGGTTTTATGTCATCACAATACATTGTTAATTTAATCCTACATTTTTATTCACAGAGAAATGCCCATGAGTTTGTATTGAACTGAGTGTTTTCCACAGACGTTACAGTAAACAATATGTCATGTCATGCAAGTACGGTTCTGTACACGTTCATGTTATGGCATATACAGTAATAGGATACAATATGTTTCTTCTTCTATGCAATTAACTAAAAGTAAATGTTTGCCTCTGTGTCTTTTTGGCATTTCACTGCTGACGGCGGGAGGGTCGTGATCTCCTCTTTTGTTGTGGGGCTGGGGCCTTTCTCCGGTTCCCACCTGCTGGCCCAACTAACTTTCCTGAGTTTTGTTGTGGAGCAGGAGTAGGAGGAGGAGGAGGAGGAGGAACATTCTTTTTTTTCAGACCTTCATCTGAGCTTTCATCCTCTGAAAGATAAGGAAATGTTCAACTTAATTGTGGAACATTAAACACATTTGATTGGTTCAATATTTGTGTTGAAAAGGTGTGTGTGTGTGAGTGTGTGTGAGTGTGTTTCTCGTCCCCACAAGGATATCAAAACAAGGAAAAGGGCTATTTTAGACTTAGGGGTCAGGTTTAGGGTAAGGGTTAGGTTTATGGTTATATGGGTTAGGGAAATGAGGATTTTGAATGGGAATCAATTATTTGAGCCCCACAAGGATAACAAATCAAACGTGTGTGTGTGTGTGTGTGTGTGTGCCACCTCTGGTCTTTTGGCCCTCTCACCCCTCTTCAAATAGTATTTTAAATAATCCCACATCCCCCCCCGCACCTCACGCCCAACCCACTAAGACTCCCATTTGACTTTTTCCCCCTTACTAGCTCTGTCTTTGCTAATAACTACTTTATTGAGGAAAAGTGTACTTACTATGCCTGTGATAAGTGGTTGTGACCACCTAGCTATCTTAAGATGAATGCACTAACTGCACTAACTGCACTAACTGCTCTGGATAAGAGCGTCTGCTAAATTACTTAAAATAAACCATTTAAAAAATGTGTGTGTGTCTGGAAGAGCGTCTGCTAAATGACTTAAATGTAAATGTAAATGTGGTGCTTCCCTGTTTGTATATGGTCTCTTACCCTCCTGGTCCTCAACACTGTTTGCTGCAACACCTACAATAAGGAATTAAAGCACATTCATATAAATATTATTTTTTCTCTCCCCCAGCCAGGTGTCCTGGCTAAATAAACAATAAAAATACATTTGTGACTAAATGGAACCCATAGGTCTACGGGTTATATTCCTACACATAACAGAAGGATACCTACCAGGTCCAGTGACCCCATTAGGTTTAGGAGCTGTAGGGAGAGAAATTATGAACAGATACTTTAGATATCCACATAATTATGTTTATTTCTTAATTCATAATTGTTATTATACCAGTATTCTTTCAATGGTTTTATTGTGAATACAGAATGACATAAACTCATCATCTTGTCTAACCTCTACACTTGTGCTGCTTTACATCTAAGATGAAACGTGTTGACATGTTACAGAGCAAGGCATACATTTTCTGTCTAAATAATGTTTTGTTTCCTTTAAATACATCATATTTTATTGTGTTTAATCTTGTGGTTTTTGACAAACTGTAATTATACTGCATCAGATCGTTAAAAAAGCCCCTACCAGCAATCCCTCATTGTAATACTGTGGCATATCTATAAAGAAATTGCAGAAAATTGCATCATAAAAAACAGTATCACCAGCTATATTGTCTCATATATGGATTCAACATTTATGGATTGCGTTATTGTCTGCCATCAAGCTTCACTATACTGAGGAAATGTTTCAGGATTACAAGAAGTACCACTAGATGGCGATGCAGGACAAAAGGTTCCAGGATCTCTCCTGTTTTGGGCGGTTCTAATGAGTCACGGAAAGGGCTCTGCTGACTTTTCTGAAGTGCAATCTGATATATAATCTCAGAATTTGTTCAGCAGACAAACAACCATCTGACCTGTGTTGGTCAAGACTACAAGACCCACTTTTATTTAGAGAGAATCAGAGGCTTCGTACCAGTAATCCACTCTCTTCCTAAAGTGTGCACTCGCAATCTCCCTTCCAGAGTTTGCCCCATGCCTAGACCTTCCCCTCTCCCATAGGTAGGACAGCATAAACCCCCCCTTTCTCCTGTGCTCACGTGCTCACCGTTAGGCTGATCCGAGGAGATGGCATTTATGCTCTCTGTGGAAAAAGCAGAGATTGCCATTATGAACGGGTATATAGACCACAGATTGTGAATGGGTATATGGAACACATATAGACCACAGATTATGGATTAAACTACAGGCATATTGAGCACTGGTTGTAAAGAGTTAGCCAATGAGGTTATGATGCTCTTACCAGTTGGAGCTTCCTCCGAGGTTGAGTCCTTATCTGTTTGTGAGAAAAGGGAGTATGGTTCAGAATCAGGCACCAATGGGCCTTTCTTTACGTAGTCTATTCATAGAATTTAGATCCAGACAACTTTAATGTCCTTAAATAGGCAATTCATTTAGCAGCAATCACGATACATACAGACAAAGTCAAAGTCACAAAAACAACAAGATCAAAATAGCAATGGATATTTACAAGCAAGTTGGCTGGGTAAGTGCAGTGTAATTTCAATATACAAATGACTGAATAAAAATGATTTTCAAAGTCACATAAAGGTCAACATAGGAGTTAGGCAAAATCAGAACATTTCTCAGAATACCTGTGGACATGGCTTGGGCAGCGTGATCTGAAAGTGTCACACAGAGACACACATTGTAACCACCATTCACAGATACTGTTAGTAACTCATTAATAACAGTTAATAACTACTTTATGCTGATTCTACTGTACATGCTGTTTGATTCAGCATCTGTTTTTCTGTATTCAAACACAATTGCCAACACTTACCGTTATTAGTATCGAAGTCAGCTTGTACTAGCAGAACTGCCAGAGAGCAGAAGATGAGAAAATTCCTGGAAACAGAAATTCAAAATTGGAATTTAAAAACCAATGCTAATTGCAGACTAGTTAAAGAAGCAATGGCCTCGACACAGCTGCCTTCTCTGTTTCAGGCTCTTTTGACTTTATGCCCGTCTCAGTGATTTTATGACCATCTGTTATTCTGAATTCTAATTTCCAATCACACACCAAATCCTTGTAATCAACAGGCTGCTTTGGGAATATTTTAGTTAAGGTGCCAAACGAAGGATCTCTGAAATCCACAACTTATTCCCATTGACCTGAGGGCAGACGTGTTATTTAACAAGTGTATGGCATGGCCATTGTAAAATACCTAAACCATCCTTATGTGGTGTTTTAAATCCACTTTCTATTGAAAACCCTGGAACCAACAAAAGAAACATCTAAATTGTGAAGGTATAGTGGTATCAAAAAGAGGTAAAGTGTGTAAAAAAAATCTTCTTTTATTTTTTATTTAACTAGGCAAGTCAGTTAAGAACAAATTCTTATTTACAATGAAGGCATAGGAACAGTTGGTTCCTATGCCTTGTTCAGGGGCAGAACAACACATATTTACCTTGTCCGCTCGGGGATTTGATCTAGCAACCTTTCGGTTACTGGCCCAACCATCTAACCACTAGGCTACCTGCTGCCCCGGTTATGTGACAATCAAATTAAAGATGTAAACTAAAAAAAACAGCACTAAGTCTGCTCAATTCTGATATTTTGCCAAATTATTGATCTTTTGACCAATCAGAACAAATATTTTGCCAATAATTGGAGAAAATATCATAATTGGGCTGTCTGTGTAAATGCAGCCTTAGGGTCCATGATGACATGTCACATTCTGCATCATACACTTAACCTTTAAAAAAATAATATTAACAATAATACACTTACCTGGTCAACATGCCTTGAGGTTAGAGTCTGGATCCTGAATCGTACAGTACAGGCTTCAATATTGCACTTCAACTGGTCCTGACGCAGAGGATGGTGGTGCGTTTTTATACCTTTCCCAAAGCCCCTTGGAGATGGAAGGAGGAGGGGCCTGCTTATTGTGGAAAACCTGTGAAAGGAGAAAAAAACGGTGTCATACCTATTAGATTTCATTAGTTGCGTGGCTTAATGTACAGATTCATAGGTTTCCTACCTACATGTATTCTCTCAAAGGAATCTTATTCCCCCAAAGGCACATCTAAATATCACAGAAAACCTTTTGTTATATGAGGGTGTTTCTAACATCATATTTCCCTCTCTTTTCTGTGTGTGTTTTTTTTATCTGAAGGAGACGTTGCACTACAGTCTCTGTAAAGTTCAGCCTCTACGCTACAGTTGCTGTCTGAGGGGGTGTTGGGAACCTGTGCCAAGAAGCAAGGTTAAGGTGGAAACCAGAATGAGCTTAGGGCCCATAGGGCTCTGGTCAAAAGTACTGCACTAATTAGGTAATAGGGTGCCATTTGGGACGTAGCCCTGATGATGGGAAGCTTCGAACAGCCTCTGTCCAGACCAGACTACCTGGCCAGGATTACACACACTGCTTCTCCTGAGAAATGTGTGTACTTCCTGCATTTCAGGCTAGTGGGCGGCAGCATCTCGATAAGGGGAATTCCCTGGTCCCAAATAGGGATCCTAGACTGAAATTGAAGTAAGTAAGTAAGTAATTAAGTAAGGCAAACCCGGACTAGGTGAAGGTCAGGAGGAACAGTCTGATTTTGGTCCAAAAAGTTGGTGAAATAAGGTTACAAGGGTCTGTTTCATTCAAACATAATCCCAAGGACCTAGTTTCTAGAGGTGGGCTTGATAGACTTAACCAAGATTGTATCAAACTTAACAATAGTCTTAGCTTGGCACAGGCAGATCTTATCCTGTGGTATTCCACTTCAAACTCTCTACGTACAGTAGCTTATACTACACTCTTAGAAAAAAGGTGCTATCTAGAACCGAAAAGGGATCTTCGGCTGCCCCCATAGGAGAACCCTTTTTGGTTCCAGTTAGAAATCCAAGTAGAACTGTTTTGGTTTCTATGTAGAACCTCTCCACAGATAGGTCTACATGGAACCCAAAAGTGTTCCATCTGGAACCAAAAAGGGTTTTACTTGCAACCAAAAGGGGTTCTCCGATGGGACATTCCGAAGAACCTTTTTGGAACCCTGTTTTCTAAGAATGCACTTTTTAAGTGCAGTGGACGTGGAAGTGGGATCTCGCCTTACAATGCAGACTTCGTGATCTCAGGGTAGCCTACAGCATATAGTTACTATTGTATGTAGAGTTATGGAGAAGGCCTCAGGCCCTGACTGACCTAAGGATATACTCTTAGAAAAAAAGGTGCTAAGTAGAACCATACAGGGTTCTTTGGTTTATCCTCATAGGGGAATCATTTTTGGTGCTGGGTAGAACCCTTTGCAGAGGGATCTAGAACCACTATGAGGTTTCTTTTTAAAAACTACTGCATATGGTTCTACCTAGAACCCTCTACGAAGGGTTCCACTGAGAACCATTTTAACATCTAAAGGTTCTTCCTAGAATCCTCTATGAATGGTTCGACTAGCCTTATTAGCCTTTAAAATGTAATTCTTTATGACAATACATTGCATGTATCATAAGGCCTAGTTATACCCTAACACACTGGTGTTAGGAATCTCCTGGTTTACAGGCCACATCAGTTCTGTAGTTTTGTAGAAATACACATTATGGAACAGCAGGGACTGTGAAGAGACACACAAAGGTACAGACATACTCATCCATTGTAATATTGTTGTATGGTGGTATTATACATTTTGTATTGTAGATATGTAGTGGTGTAATAATGTTATATGATACTGTTTAATCTTTTGTTTTATATGTAATGTAAGTGCTTTAATGTGTTTGGACCCCAGGAAGAGTAGGTGTTGCCTTGGCAACAGCTAATGGTGATCCCTAATAAATAAATATACAAAATCAGGCCTGCAAGTCACATTATGCTGGGTTGCAAAGTGATGTGTGATTCCTTTTGGAATCCAGCTAAAGTTAGGATATCCAACAAGTGGAATTGTTAATCATCTGGATCCTGACTTCAGTCAGAATGACTGCCAGGGTAGGGAAGCTAGAATACTGAGACTAACTTAATCATCTAAACTGGAACAACCATCTCAGTAATGGGTGCAATAAATCCAATTACAATCAGATTGGATTAGTTTAGATGGTATGTATCTTTGTGTAGCATAAAATGAATCAACCAACCAATGTGCATGCAAAAACACATTTATTACAGTAAAACAAACAATTCTGAAATCCCCCTGTAATAGAGCATGCTGCCTTTCAAAGAATCATCAAAGAACCCTTAATTCCAAAAACAGTTCTTAGAATGTTAAAGGTTCTAGGTAGAACCCTTTGACTTACAAAGAACCCATATTTTGATCAAAACAGCTATTGGTAGAACTCTATCCCTCCTTCAAGAACCCTTTTGGAACCCTTTTTTCTACGAGTGTAGTATATGCAGTCCTTTAATACACAAATGACAAATCCAATGTTGTGTGAAAATATTATGGAACTTATTTCAACAAAACCAGCTATTAATGAATGAAAACCGTCTCCAGCAGATAGCAATTTCATAAGTATAGAATAAGAGTAATTTGAGTACAGAAGCTGTGTGAACTCATTACCCCAGTCTGAATACAATGGCAACACTGACATTGCTCTCTGGAGAATGAAAGGCAAATTTGAGCCCCAGACTGCGGTAAAGTTTGCCCCATGTGCATCCAAAACAACCTGAAAAAGATGAGAAAGAAATCCAGCACTACCTGCGCGGACATGGTCAATTTCACAAGCTCATGCAGCTAAGACTAATGCCCTTGTAAGCCCCCCCCCCCCCATTCACATCTCGTCCACCGCCGTCATCCGATCTGCGGGGTTATTTGCTTTTTATCAGACGGAACAAATGCCAATGGAAATGAATTGGCCGTCCTCAGACAAGACAGGAAGTCTAACCATCTGGGTTTTACCTTTCCTGGCTTTCTATGGGAAGGCTCCTCTCCAGAGCAGAACAGAGGTTAGAGCACTGATAATGGGAGAAAGTAGTCTCCCTGTAGTACAGTTACATCTCACACGTCTCCTTGCTTTGGTATTTAGGCCTGCTCTGGCCCAGGTATCAAAGGAGTCCTGTGTCTGCTCTCACTAAAAGGATTTCTCTCTTTAAGTGTAAAAGGATAATTAGCTATTTCTCTCTCTCACACATTATGGATCCCCCGATCAGGCTGATGGGAGCTGTCTTTTCAAGGCAAACATTGGCCTGGAAAGCCTTTGAAAGCTGGTAAGGTCAGATTTACATGTGCATAGGGAGGAGGAAGCCTATGAGTGCAATGGCTACTAGGGTTCCATCCCAAGCACTGAAAGGACTGGGACCCAACTTCACTTTTAATTAGGGATCGTCATACAGTAAGAAAATAAGAAGACTACAGTACTGTATATCAATGACAGTGGCAGTGACCCCTCTTAGGGAAAGTTCATGAGATTGTAAACACATTATACGGAACTCACTGACCTTCACTATTTTTGATGTATTGTTTATTAAACAACATACGAATCCTTGAGTATGAACCTTATACTTATACCACTGGGCTCTAGTAAGGTCTTACCTCACAAAAAAAGTGGGGGGAAAGAAATGACGATATTCTTGATATTAATTACAAACCACAATATTATTTTTCAAGACAACATATTGATTTACTCTACTTTTACTGTAAAAATCTGTTTTGAAGACAATGTGATGACAGAAGACAAGAGCACAACACTCTCGGGTCTCCAGTGTCCTCTCAAATACTATTGAATAAGATCGTTCGGTGCCAACTTTAGAAATTGCCTATAAAAATTCAGCCGCAATTTTCAGAGCTCTCCATCAACATGAAAAATTAGACCCTTCGACCAGCACATACCAGACAGGATTTATTCAACTGGGGATGGTATTGCATATCTAAAGTGTCACACATAGGCCTAGAATTAACCTGAATCATGATGCATTGTCTTTATTGTGATGGGGAATAATCTTTGGACTCTATAATCTGTGGACTCACCAACTCTAATGAGCAGTATCGAGACTTACCTGTATTTAGGGTTGTGCTGAGGGACATGTTCGACACCCATTTATGAAGGTAATACCTATAACATATGATATCTCCAGACTAGTTAAGAATTTATATCTATATAGATTATCTAAGAAGTACTCATGTCCCCTTTATGGTACAAACAGAGAACACTTTGTTTTTGGTAAATTGTGTTGCACAACAGCACTGGATTTACAGTACCAGTCAAAGTTTGTACACACCTAATCATTCAAGAGATTTTTTTTTACATTGTAGAATAATAGTGAAGACATCAAAACTATGAAATAACACACATGGAATCATATAGTAATCAAAAAAGTGTTAAACAAATCTAAATATATGTTATATTTGAGATTCTTCAAAGTAGCCAACCTTTGCCTCGATGATAGCTTTGCACACTCTTGGAATTCTCTTAACCAGCTTCATGAGGTAGTCACTTGGAATGTGTTTCAATTAACAGGTGTGCCTTGTTAAAAGTTCATTTGTGGAATTTATTTCCTTCTAAACATTTTTCAGCCAATCAGTTGTGTTGTGACAAAGTAGAGGATGGCCCTATTTGGTAAAAGACCAAGTCCATATCATAACAAGAACAGCTCAAATCAGCAAAGACAAATGACAGTCCATCATTACTTTAAGACATGTAGGTCAGTTGATCCAGAAAATGTCAAGAACTTTGAAAGTTACTTCAAGTGCAGTCGCAAAAACCATCAAGCACTATGATGAAACGGACTCTCTTGAGGACCGCCACAGGGAAGGAAGACCTAGAGTCACCTCTGATGCAGAGGATAAGTTCATTAGAGTTACCAGCCTCAGAAATTGCAACTCAAATAAATGCTGATAAATAAATAGAGTTCAAGTAACAGGCACATCTCAACATCAACTGTTCAGAGGAGACTGTGTGAATTGCTGCAAAGAAACCACTACTAAAAGACACCAATAAGATGAAGAGACTTGCTTGGGCCATGAAACACGAGCAATGAGCAATGGACATTAGACCGGTAGAAATCTGTCTTTCGGTCTTGATGGTCCAAATTGTACATTTTTGGTTACAACCGTTGTGTCTTTATGAGATGCAGAGTAGGCGAATGGATGATCTCCACATGTGTGGTTACCACCGTGAAGCATGGAGGAGGAGGTGTGGGAATGCTTTGCTGGTGACACTGTCTGTGATTTATTTAGAATTCAAGGCACATTTAACCAGCATTCTGCAGCGATACTCCATCCCATCTGGTTTGCGCTTAGTGAGACTATAATTTGTTTTTCAACAGGACAATGACCAAACACACCTCCAGGCTGTGTAAGGGCTATTTGACCAAGAAAGAGAGTGATGTTCAGTGAACAATGATTCCATTTTGTTGATCCCTGCCTACAGACAGAAACTAAAACAAGAGGCTCCCACGCTGAGGTCTGTCCAACGCTGGTCCGACCAAGCTGACTCCACACTCCAAGACTGCTTCCATCACGTGGACTGGGATATGTTTTGTATTGCGTCAGTTAACAATATTGACGAATACGCTGATATAGAACGTGCGTTGAAGATGTCGTTCCCATAGCAACGATTAAAACATTCCCTAACCAGAAACCGTGGATTGATGGCAGCATTCGCGTGAAACTGAAAGCGCGAACCACTGCTTTTAATCAGGGCAAGATGTCTGGTAACATGACCGAATACAAACAGTGCAGCTATTCCCTCCGCAAGGCTATCAAACAAGCTAAGCGTCAGTACAGAGACAAAGTAGAATCTCAATTCAACGGCTCAGACACAAGAGGCATGTGGCAGGGTCTACAGTCAATCACGGACTACAGGAAGAAATCCAGCCCCGTCACGGACCAGGATGTCTTGCTCCCAGGCAGACTAAATAACTTTTTTGCCCGCGTCGAGGACAATACAGTGCCACTGACACGGCCTGCAACGAAAACATGCGGTCTCTCCTTCACTGCAGCCGAGGTGAGTAAGACTTTTAAACGTGTTAACCCTCACAAGGCTGCAGGCCCAGACGGCATCCCCAGCTGCGCCCTCAGAGCATGTGCAGACCAGCTGGCCGGTGTGTTTACGGACATATTCAATCAATCCCTATACCAGTCTGCTGTTCCCACATGCTTCAAGAGGGCCACCATTGTTCCTGTTCCCAAGAAAGCTAAGGTAACTGAGCTAAACGACTACCGCCCCGTAGCACTCACTTCCGTCATCATGAAGTGCTTTGAGAGACTAGTCAAGGACCATATCACCTCCACCCTACCTGACACCCTAGACCCACTCCAATTTGCTTACCGCCCAAATAGGTCCACAGACGATGCAATCTCAACCACACTGCACACTGCCCTAACCCATCTGGACAAGAGGAATACCTATGTGAGAATGCTGTTCATCGACTACAGCTCGGCATTCAACACCATAGTACCCTCCAAGCTCGTCATCTAGCTCGAGACCCTGGGTCTCGACCCCGCCCTGTGCAACTGGGTACTGGACTTCCTGACGGGCCGCCCCCAGGTGGTGAGGGTAGGCAACAACATCTCCTCCCCGCTGATCCTCAACACTGGGGCCCAAAAGGGTGCGTTCTGAGCCCTCTCCTGTACTCCCTGTTCACCCACGACTGCGTGGCCACGCACGCCTCAACTCAATCAATCATCAAGTTTGCGGACGACACAACAGTGGTAGGCTTGATTACCAACAACGACGAGACGGCCTACAGGGAGGAGGTGAGGGCCCTCGGAGTGTGGTGTCAGGAAAATAACCTCACACTCAACGTCAACAAAACTAAGGAGATGATTGTGGACTTCAGGAAACAGCAGAGGGAACACCTCCCTATCCACATCGATGGAACAGTAGTGGAGAGGGTAGCAAGTTTTAAGTTCCTCGGCATACACATCACAGACAAACTGAATTGGTCCACTCACACAGACAGCATCGTGAAGAAGGCGCAGCAGCGCCTCTTCAACCTCAGGAGGCTGAAGAAATTCGGCTTGTCACCAAAAGCACTCACAAACTTCTACAGATGCACAATCGAGAGCATCCTGGCGGGCTGTATCACCGCCTGGTACGGCAACTGCTCCGCCCTCAACCGTAAGGCTCTCCAGAGGGTAGTGAGGTCTGCACAAGGCATCACCGGGGGCAAACTACCTGCCCTCCAGGACACCTACACCACCCGATGTTACAGGAAGGCCATAAAGATCATCAAGGACAACAACCACCCGAGCCACTGCCTGTTCACCCCGCTATCATCCAGAAGGCGAGGTCAGTACAGGTGCATCAAAGCTGGGACCGAGAGACTGAAAAACAGCTTCTATCTCAAGGCCATCAGACTGTTAAACAGCCACCACTAACATTGAGTGGCTGCTGCCAACACACTGACACTGACTCAACTCCAGCCACTTTAATAATGGGAATTGATGGGAAATTATGTAAATATATCACTAGCCACTTAAAACAATGCTACCTTATATAATGTTACTTACCCTACATTATTCATCTCATATGCATACGTATATACTGTACTCTATATCATCGACTGCATCCTTATGTAATACATGTATCACTAGCCACTTTAACTATGCCACTTTGTTTACATACTCATCTCATATGTATATACTGTACTCGATACCATCTACTGCATCTTGCCTATGCTGCTCTGTACCATCACTCATTCATATATCCTTATGTACATAATTCTTTATCCCCTTACACTGTGTATAAGACAGTAGTTTTGGAATTGTTAGTTAGATTACCTGTTGGTTATTACTGCATTGTCGGAACTAGAAGCACAAGCATTTCGCTACACTCACATTAACATCTGCTAACCATGTGTATGTGACAAATCAAATTGGATTTGATTTGAT
The DNA here is from genome assembly GCF_021184085.1 of Oncorhynchus gorbuscha. Classification (NCBI taxonomy): domain Eukaryota; kingdom Metazoa; phylum Chordata; class Actinopteri; order Salmoniformes; family Salmonidae; genus Oncorhynchus; species Oncorhynchus gorbuscha. The sequence goes on along the minus strand of NC_060181.1, from coordinate 21,577,937 downwards.
TTGTACTTGCCTGATATCTGAAGACGTGCATTAGCTTTATGAGTGAATACTTTGCTTGGCAAGCTAACACAGGCTTGTGGTAACATTTTGTTCACTGCCAAAAATTACAGTGTGGGGCTTGTGATGTTGCTTTGTCCCTGGCTCTATTCTGACATGCTTGGCTATTACTAGCCTACTTGTCTATCAGGGTTTCCCAAACTCGGTTCTGGGGCACCCCCTGGGTGCACGTTTAGTTGTTTTCCCTAGGACTACACAGCTGATTCAAGTAACTAATTTTCAAGCTTTGAATTATTTGAATCAGCTGTGCAGTGCTAGGGCCAAAAACGTTCAGCCATGAGGGGCCCCAGGATCGTGTTTGGGAAACCCGGAATAGTGCCCATCAAATGAAATGCAGGCAAGCGCCACCCCGACGAGTGGAAGTATTGAGGAACTGCCTTCCTTTATCGCAAACTGGTTGCCGGAGTTCGGTGTCGCCATATTTTCAATCCGAAGCTCTGAGAGGTAATATACTGTCTATTTTAATCTAGTTTACCCCCGTTTAATTGACCGTTTTTGCGTAGGAAAAACCTGAATGTGTAGATTGTAGTGTAGCCTTCAACACTTGTTCTGTCGCGCGCATGTTATCATCTCGTGGAATGAATGCGGTACCATAGCTTGCTAACTACTGGGAGTTTTTCCCCGGACACGGATTGCTGGTGAGCGGCTAATGTTAGCAAGCTACTATAGCTAACTATCTCTTATGGTTGTGTGGCAAGGCGTAAACCAAGGCACCGAGATAGAAATAAGACACTGTACTCACGTAAGAATATTGAAGTAGCTAATACACACACTAGCTTTAACATTAATAAAATCTCAATGTGGACATTTTTTTTTTAACCATTCTGAACCACCGGTTTTAGTTTGCCTCCTCGATTATCTAGCTAGGAAAACACCATGCTTGTGGCCTGATGACCGTGTGATAATCAATGAAATTAGCTTTTCGTAACAAGTATAACTACCAATGTTGATGGGGCTAGTGATGGCTTTAAATGGGTTTGAACCTTTTTACATATATTTTTAAAATGTAAAACTATAGATACTACCCGGAACTAGCAAAGCGTTAGTGAATATCTAGTTAACTGTTAGTTAGCTAGATATTTAACGTTAGCTTGCCGGTTAGATGAATATATCAACAGCTAGCTAGCTAACGTTAGCTATAATTCTAGCCAAGATTAGTTGGAAAGCTATCTTTAGGGGTCTCTGGAATTACCTATTTTAATGTGTGTTGTATCTTGTACAGGTGTTTGACCAACTCGTCTAGATAGTTGGGTTTACATTTTGACAGCTGACATTCTGATGTTGAGTGTGAAGCTAAAGAGGACAACTTGTCTTCCAACAAAATATCTAGCTAGCCAACTACCTAGCTAATTTGTTCAATGTATCTCGTCTGACTAATATTCAATTAAAATAATACAACTTGTTTCTATCTAGAAGCAATTAAATCACATGATTAACAGCTCATCAATTCCTTGAATGATCACAAGCCTGACACAAGCTCTGGCTATGTGTAGCCTATTACAGGGTAGCTGACTAAACTCAAATGCATGGTGAAAGAAGTTTCTGATGGAGTTTCGTCAGCTAATTACAGGGGAATTCTAACAAGGTAGCTAGCTATCTTTTGCCGTTTCCTGTCTGTGTTCAATTAGGTCCAGCACTATACAGACAGTAACTTCTGATAGGGAAATTAAGGGAGTGGAACCAGAGTTCACAAAATAGTAGGTAATATGTTGGTATGACTCATGTAGCCACATTTTTAAAATGTCTGTGTCCCAGACCCCATCACGTTTTTGGGCCATGTATCACATCTTGGTTTGCAATGGTTGCTCCTCCACCTACCATTCAATGTGAATCCATGTTACCTGGGCATCTATATTTATCAGGTACACCTAGCCTATATTGCACTCTCAGGGATCATGTCTCCCATGATCATTAGGCTAATGCCCCTCTGCCCTTGTTATTGTTGAAAGCCAGCTGCTATCTTATCTAGGCCTATGCAATAATTTGATATTAATTGAGATAGTCTTTCAACGAAAATCTAATGTAGTCTGTTTGATCTAGTCTAGGTCTCATATGGTACCTTCCCAAATACTGAGATCAAGATCCCTTTGCATAGTTGTTTTTTATTTATTTTTTACTTAGAATGTCTCTGGTATTTTAGATTCGACTCTCTATCTTTATATTTTCCACTTTTTTTTATCTGAGGGGAACAAAGATCTGCCTTAAGTGCTGGCACACAGGCCTTGTGACTGGCTCTAACTTTGAGAGAAGCATGTGATCTGAAGTTAGTTTAGCTATGGTACTGTTTAACAAAACAGCTCACTTTAAGGTAGTGTGTTGGAAAAGGGGTCCGTGGAGTCTCTGGAATGGTATTCTAACCAAAAAGTTATGCTGCAAAACACAATAGCTGTTCTTCGGTTCATCTCTAACATTGCACAAGTGTCTGTTACATTTTTATTATGCGTGTTCGCTTTGGTGTTTTTGTTTTGAGTGGAATGGGTCTAGTTTCAAGTTTTGGTATGTGAAGCCATTGTGATACTATGTGCCATTGTCATGTTGTGAGGCAATATGGGTTTGTGAGATTTGAGTGTTTCCCTTTGTTGCAGTAACCACAGGTTAAATGACAATGGAACAATTCTGAATAATGTTTTTAAAGATCTATCCTAACCTACGTTTCCTTAAATTATTTCTGTAGCATACTACTACTGACTTTTGTTATCATCGTGTTAATCAATTATGTTTGTGATGTTTCATCTTTAGCTTGTATAGGCCTACAGGGTGAAATAAGGGTCAACAACATTCACTGAAGGAAAGGACAGAAGGGTCTGTTCTTTAGTGGTGGGGGAATCTGTGAAGTTGAATATTGCAATATTATTTGAAGAGATTATAAATATATTTATTTCTGGGTTGCACTAGTCTGCTGTACCTATGTCAACTCCTTTGTAAATAATGAATTAACTCGTTTTCAGAACTTTTATTTGCATGACTGATCAAGAAAATGTTATTTCTCTGCAGCTGACAGGCCTGTAGTGAAAAGTATGCTTTGGAAAATTGAATCGCGATAATGAATCACAATGCATATGGTAACGGCACCTAAGTGTCCTGATAATATTGTATTGTGAGGTCCCTGACAATTCCAATCCTACAGTTCTTATAGTGTGCTGCAGGTATTATACCATTAGGTCTGCTGCACAGAATTCATTCTTCACACAGGACAGGAGGGCTGTCTCGTGTTTTTGTGAAGTTAGGCAGTGATACTCCCCTCCCATGCTGTTGCCATTTTAAAATTGCAATGTTACACAGTTACCATATGCCTTTTACAGACGGACTTTACCGTATGTTATCTGAAAAATAAAAAAATTAACAATTTAGCGCTCAATTCATACAGTCCCGTTTGTACCACATTGCGTAGATAAGCCTTTTATCTTCTGTGCACATGCTGGCAACTAGGAGTGAGAGTAGACGTGGGTCCATGTGGGTGGAAGTCCACTGTATGTATGTATACATATCTCATCACAAATCATTATTATTAAATGGTTATGGGCAGGTCCTAAGAAACAAAACTACCGGTAATCTATTTTCAAAAGAATAGAATGGCATATTTAGAGTTGAATTATGTTACTGGTCTGTGCAGTCTATATGCTACGTGGCTGTGCCATGCACAGGAACTCAGGAGTTATTTTGTTCATTAAACAGACAAGACGCACTTAGGCTACCCTTATCATAGTCAATACATATTTTATAGGAGGCTAATAATAATATGAAATATAACAGAATCAAATATAAAGGATGTTTTTCCCACACAACTTGCATCATGGCAATATGTTGAGCCATTGTCATAAAAACAAAAAGGGAAGCCCATACTTTATTGATCCAGGTTTCATATTTTTCTTACCAGCACTCTGCTTTGTTAGGGAGCAGGCGTAGGGTCTTACATTGAGTAACTTCATGATACATTGAAAATATAGATTTATATTATTTTCTAAAGCATGTGTTCATATTTCACAACCTATGCATGCTTTTGTATGGGGCCAGATACCTGCCAAAAGGTTGACCGTACGTTTCGTTAGGATCGTAAGAAAATCCTTGCGTGAAACATGACTGTGAAATTTAATCTGTGAACATACAAACACCATGTTACGATTACAGACAAAATATTTAGGCTTGTTGAAATTCTAACATGCAATAGTACCTTTCAGAGTTTTGGCAGTTTCATCTCTCCAACAAAATAAACATATACCAATTCAAATCAAATTTTATTTGTCACATACACGTGGTTAGCAGATGTTAATGCGAGTGCAGTGAAATGCTTGTGCTTCTAGTTCCGACAATGCAGTAATAACCAATAAGTAATCTAACTAACAATTCCAAAACTACTGTCTTATACACAGTGTAAGGGGATAAAGAATATGTACATAAGGATATATGAATGAGTGATGGTACAGAGCAGCATAGGCAAGATACAGTAGATGGTATCGAGTACAGTATATACATATGAGATGAGTATGTAAACAAAGTGGCATAGTTAAAGTGGCTAGTGATACATGTATTACATAAGGATGCAGTCGATGATATAGAGTACAGTATATACGTATGCATATGAGATGAATAATGTAGGGTATGTAACATTATATAAGGTAGCATTGTTTTAAAGTGGCTAGTGATATATTTACATAATTTCCCATCAATTCCCATTATTAAAGTGGCTGGAGTTGAGTCAGTGTGTTGGCAGCAGCCACTCAATGTTAGTGGTGGCTGTTTAACAGTCTGATGGCCTTGAGATAGAAGCTGTTTTTCAGTCTCTCGGTCCCAGCTTTGATGCACCTGTACTGACCTCGCCTTCTGGATGATAGCGGGGTGAACAGGCAGTGGCTCGGGTGGTTGTTGTCCTTGATGATCTTTATGGCCTTCCTGTAACATCGTGTGGTGTAGGTGTCCTGGAGGGCAGGTAGTTTGACCCGGTGATGCGTTGTGCAGACCTCACTACCCTCTGGAGAGCCTTACGGTTGAGGGCGGAGCAGTTGCCGTACCAGGCGGTGATACAGCCCGCCAGGATGCTCTCGATTGTGCATCTGTAGAAGTTTGTGAGTGCTTTTGGTGACAAGCCAAATTTGTTCAGCCTCCTGAGGTTGAAGAGGCGCTGCTGCGCCTTCTTCACGATGCTGTCTGTGTGAGTGGACCAATTCAGTTTGTCTGTGATGTGTATGCCGAGGAACTTAAAACTTGCTACCCTCTCCACTACTGTTCCATCGATGTGGATAGGGGGGTGTTCCCTCTGCTGTTTCCTGAAGTCCACAATCATCTCCTTAGTTTTGTTGACGTTGAGTGTGAGGTTATTTTCCTGACACCACACTCCGAGGGCCCTCACCTCCTCCCTGTAGGCCGTCTCGTCGTTGTTGGTAATCAAGCCTACCACTGTTGTGTCGTCCGCATACTTGATGATTGAGTTGGAGGCGTGCGTGGCCACGCAGTCGTGGGTGAACAGGGAGTACAGGAGAGGGCTCAGAACGCACCCTTGTGGGGCCCCAGTGTTGAATATCAGCGGGGTGGAGATGTTGTTGCCTACGCTCACCACCTGGGGGCGGCCCGTCAAGAAGTCCAGTACCCAGTTGCACAGGGCGGCTCAGTCCGATGATGCTGTGACACACCGCCCCAGACCATGACAGACCCTCCACCTCCAAATCGATCCCGCTCCAGAGTACAGGCCTCGGTGTAACCCATATTCCTTCGACGATAAATGCGAATCCGACCATCACCCCTGGTGAGACAAAACCGCGACTCGTTAGTGAAAACTTTTTGCCAGTCCGTCTGGTCCAGCGACTGTGGGTTTGTGCCCGTAGGCGATGTTGTTGATATCTGGTGAGGATCTGCCTTACAACAGGCCTACAAGCCCCCAGTCCAGCCTCTCAGCCTGTAGCGTACAGTCGGAGCACTGATGGAGGGATTGTGCGTTCCTGGTGTACCTCGTGCAGTTGTTGTTGCCATCCTGTCCCCGTCCTACAGGTGTGATGTTCGGATGTACCGATCCTGTGCACGTGTTGTTACACGTGGTCTGCCACTGTGAGGATGATCAGCTCTCTGTCCTGTCTCCCTGTAGTGCTGTCTTAGGTGTCTCACAGTACAGACATTGCAATTTATTGCCCTGGCCACATCTACATTCCTCATGCCTCCTTGCTGCATGCTTAAGGCACGTTCACGCAGATGAGCAGGGGCCCTTGGCATCTTTCTTTTGGTGTTTTTCAGAGTCAGTAGAAAGGCCTTTTCAGTGTCCTAAGTTTTCAGAACTGACTTTAATTGCCTACCTTCTGTAAGCTGTTAGTGTCTTAACGACTGTTCCACAGGTGCATTTTCATGAATTGTTTATGGTTCTGTGAAGTTATTTGGATTTTTACGAATCATCTTTGAAAGACAGTGTCCTGAAAATGGGACGTTTCTTTTTTTGCTGAGTTATTTTATATATATGGAAACTGGAATGAGTTATCCTGCATGTTTTCAAGTTAAGTCTCAATTACTCAGTTGAGTTGACTTCACAATAAGGTGGCTAATGTCATGGATTTTTTGCCAGCCCAAGTCTAGATAGCATTAGCTGTGTTATGCCTACAACAGTGAAGTTTGAGTCCGCTAGGTGTACCTCTACAGCATGGACATATCTCTGGGTGACGTGAACATTGCCATTCATGCACCTTATCAAAATATGAGTAATTCAATATTGCACCATCCCATTCTCTGGGCTCTGTCTGCAATCACAACCAGTAGTATCTAACAGGAATAATTAAACAGAATAGTAGATGTTTGGTGAATCTATGAAATATGTATGACCACTGGAGCCTTTGCAACTCAATATTTTGATTATTTATTTCATCTCTCATTCTTGCCCATGCATATTCTGTAGGGTTAATATGAATTTGAAATAATTTGACATGATTTATATGAATTGGGTCATGAACTTATGTACTGTGAAATGAACAATGTAGAGGTTAAATGTAGGTTAAGTCTGTTATAAGCTTATTCCAACTCTTTACAATATCTCTGTTGCAGTGGTCTTAGGTAGTCTCCGTATAGGATATTCTCTCCATCGCAACACTGCTGCCTAGTTGAAGAGCTTGTGATCTCCATGCAGCGCCTTGGGAAAAGCACACCTCGGCCTCAGAAGATGCCCTTCTGGAGGAATGAAACCATTGTCATTATACCCGACTGTAGGTCTATTTGCCTACTAGCCAAATTAAGTGGAGGGCATGCATGATGGGTGCAACATATTTGAACATTTGAATTAATCCTTCATTCAGTTCAGTCATTATGTCATCCATTGTCATTTTGTCTGAGTTGCAATAGGAACTAAATCAAAGAAAATAGAACGCTTATCCATATGTTTATTGAAATCCATGTGTGTATTCAAAATTAGGCTAAAGAACTTGAGAATTTAGATAAATTACAAAACATGTATTTCAACTTGTAGGCATTGCAATTTAGGCAAATTTTGGGTACTGCTTTGTGGAATAGTTGTAATACTCTGTGTTTAAAAAGAAACCCTAGCTCACACGCCTCTAAATACATTTTCAACAAAGTTGTTGAAGCACGTGCAGTGGCTGATGGGGAAAACAGATCTGGCCATAAGAATAGGCTATAGATAGTCTTGACCATTTGGGACCACTTGGCTATTTCAATCAGGACAGGTTATAGCCAAGAAAATCAATATTTTGTTTTCTCATGTATTTATATGGCTATAGCCTCTGTGGGATGGGGTTGTGCAATGCAAATGGCTATAACAAGCCTACATACGGAATGGAATTCACTAATACAACAGTCAAAATGCCTAATATAAGACCAATAGTCTGTTCTCCCAAATACTGGAAAAAGTGTGATTCACTACTCACCACAGTAGCCCCATGCGGCTATAAAAATCAATTATGAAATTATATGGCCATTTTAAAAAACAACAGCATGGCATATTTAGATAGTGGAATAGGCTTAACCTAAACCATAATTACTTTCTATTTTGCAGCCCAGGCGGTTATTCTAAATGAGGCTCGTTTGTGTCTTTATCATTCTCACACAAGTAATTTGCAGAAGGCCCAAGCCTATACTACTTCATCTACTGGTATAATGCCCTTATTGAATGCAATTCTAAAACAGACTTTTATTTTGGAGATGAACTTGGAAGCTGCAAAGCAACTCTAACATCTGGGCTAGAGTTGCTTGATTGACAAGCTGACTACGGTTCATGTCCTTTGCAGATGCCATGTTACTAACAAGTTTGTATAAAACAGATCTAACCGTTAAGTAGGAATTGAAGGTGTAACTGTTCATTCATAGTCGTAACGCGGTTGGTACGTTTACACATCTAGTTTAACGTTTCTTGATTCCCACATGGCTTTTCTCATGGTCCTAATGATACGTACGTTCAACCTTTTTGGCAGGTATCTGGTTTCTTACTTTTGGAGTTGCCTATATGCAAAATAATGGGCTCCATGTTTCTGATCAGTGGTAGATGAGGAAATGACTAGATTATCTGCCCAGCCAGAGAATTAACCAAATATACAGATGGAGATTCAGTGAAACAACAAAATCACATTAAGACGAGTCACAGGCTTTTTGGTTGTGAATAGGCCTAGGCTACTGAGCGACTACGAGTGAAGAGTAAAATAATACCCTTGTTAAACTACATAACATGCTGACAAAATGTCAGTCCTAATAAATGATCCAACAAGACAAGATCATCATGAACAGCACTCGCATCAAATTAAAAATGATTTTTTAACCCCTTTTCTCCCCAATTTCATGGTATCCAATTGGTAGTTACAGACCTGTCCCATCACTGCAACTCCCGTAGTACTCGGGAGAGGCGACGGTCGAGAGCTGTGCGTCCCCCGAAACAGCCAAGCCGCACTGTTTCTTGACACAACTCCCGCTTAACCCAGAAGCCAGCTGCACCAATGTGTTGGAGGAAACAACACCATAATCCTGGCGACTGAGTCAGCGTGCGTTACGCTCGGCCCGCCACAGGAGTCGCAAGTGCGCGATGGTCCTGGACGACACTGGGCCAATTGTGCGCCGCCCCATGGGTCTCCCGGTCGCAGCAGGCTGTTACAGAGCCTGGACTCTAACTATGTTCTCCAGTGGCACAGCTACTTAGACCACTTCGCCACTCTGGTGACCCCATTCAGGTCAATTTTAACTAACATTTCCAGAGCCTAGTTGTAAACTAAATATGTTGATTCAGTGAGAAGGAAAATTGGACCTTTATTGATTTTTATCAAGACCCCACACATCTCTCAAAGCAGAGCGAAACGGTGCTGAAGTAGTTGACCACACATGGGTAGGCTAGTGTTTTTAAATGTTCTATAACAATTGGATCAGTAAAAGCAACAAGTTGATGCCTTCATTGCACTGGTCTACTTTTATTCCAATATTTTAGTAATTTGGTTATTATTTATTCCCACAGTAATTCGCTATGCAGGGTAGCCTAGTGGTTAGAGCGTTGGACTAGTAACCAAAATGTTGTGAGTTCAAACCCCCGAGCTGACAAGGTACAAATCTGTCGTTCTGCCCCTGAACAGGCAGTTAACCCACTGTTCCCAGGCCGTCATTGAAAATAAGAATGTGTTCTTAACTGACTTGCCTGGTTAAATAAAGGTACAATTAAAAAAAAAAAATGTCCAGTTGTGGTTAAGAAAATTGTGCTTGTGGTGGGCTATGTGAAGAGATATGTGAAATGACATGGCTCGCAAAGTTTAGAACTGCCAGGAGGATAGTAGTAACGGGTGCTGCTTAGCAATCATCAAGGGCTTAAAGTATTGCTGCCAATGCACCACGTGAACTTTACCACATAGGTTGGTAGCCAAAAATAAAAGTAGAGGCTTTGTCGCTGGCAATACCTTTTCATATATAAAAAATGTCACCAAATTTTCTTTATTTTTTTATTTCACCTTTATTTAACCAGGTAGGCTAGTTGAGAACAAATTCTCATTTGCAACTGCGACCTGGCCAAGATAAAGCATAGCAGTGTGAACAGACAACAGAGTTACACATGGAGTAAACAATTAACAAGTCAATAACACAGTAGAAAAAAAGTCTATATACATTGTGTGCAAAAGGCATGAGGAGGTAGGCGAATAATTACAATTTTGCAGATTAACACTGGAGTGATAAATGATCAGATGGTCATGTACAGGTAGAGATATTAGTGTGCAAAAGAGCAGAAAAGTAAATAAATATAAACAGTATGGGGATGAGGTAGGTAAAATTGGGTGGGCAAATAGCCCACAGACTACGTACAGCTGCAGCGATCGGTTAGCTGCTCAGATAGCAGATGTTTGAAATTGGTGAGGGAGATAAAAGTCTCCAACTTCAGCGATTTTTGCAATTCGTTCCAGTCACAGGCAGCAGAGAACTGGAACGAAAGGCGGCCAAATGAGGTGATGGCTTTAGGTTTGATCATTGAGATACACCTGCTGGAGCGCGTGCTACGGGTGGGTGTTGCCATCGTGACCAGTGAACTGAGATGAAATGCTAAAGTTGTTGGAAAAACATCTTGAATTAACTAAACTTGTAGTGTTGTCTTTTATTTAGCCTTTTTTACATTTAGCTTGAGGCCATGTTTTTCCCTGTTGATTCAGTAGCAGAAATCCAATTTGCACCAAATTTAATGAAGTTATCCTGCTAAATAAAATAAAAATCAGCGCCCACATGATGACCATTTGGAATGGATAGGCTAAGATTCTACAATGGGCCGTGATGACAAAAACACCCATTTCATATGGTTCCACACTATAGCTCAACCTATAGTTGATAAAGGTGTCTGGACTCAAATTAGGCCAAAGGATTCAAAATACAGCGACGTGTCTGATGCCATCAACATCACAAACAACAAGAAAGTAGTAGTCAAAATACTCAAGCATTGGACTAGTAACCGAAAGGTTGCAAGATCGAATCCCCGAGCTGACAAGGTAAAGATCTGTCATTCTGCCCCTGAACAAGGCAGTTCCTAGGCAGTCATTGAAAACAATAATTTGTTCTTAACTGACTTGCCTAGTTAAATAAAGGTCCAATTAAGCCAGTGAAATGCATCATGGGAGCACAGTGGCTTCACAGCTCCGGTCCATCTGTGTGTGTTTCTCTCTGTTTAATGCATTTCTATGGTCTTCTTCTCTGCCTTGACCCACAGGTCCTGAGGCAGCCTTTGCGTCCACCTGAACATGTCTGGCCCGGTCACCAGTCGATCCCGGGTTTACCCCGACGTGAACACACAGAGACCCCGGGAGTACTGGGACTACGAGTCACACGTTGTGGAGTGGGGGTGAGCTGAGCTAAGCCATCAAGCCATGTGATTGTCCACGGCAGCACAACACCCTTACCCATTTCCGTGTCAGACATACTGGCGTACTACCCTCATCCTCTCTTCCTTCTGGCTTTTTCATGCAATGGGTTTTGAGAAAGAGGATAGGAGAAAAGACGTGAGGAGTATGCAATTTAGATTCTCCCTATGAGATTTATCTATGGTGTGCTCCTATCTGGGCCATGTTCAGCAGAGCACAGCACAACTTGTGTGGAAATGGAGCGTTCACATAGAAATATATGAAGTAGAACAAACATGCCTTGTGTAGTGTAAGGACTCGCATCGGCTCTATTCATCACATTCCACCTACAACATGGCCCTGGTGCGTTGCAACTCTAATTAAGAACTTGGAATGTGCCAGCTTTATCATCCCGTTAACTCTGTTGGGGGAATCGTGGGCTTATCCGTCTTAACATTGTTGTGAATATTACTCATTGATTTTTTCCTCAGGAATCAAGATGATTACCAGCTGGTGCGAAAGCTCGGCCGAGGCAAATACAGCGAAGTGTTTGAAGCCATCAACATCACAAACAACGAGAAAGTAGTAGTCAAAATACTCAAGGTACTGGCTATGGACTTCTATTTCACTCCATTGAACAGTTACTGAGACCAGTGTTTCTTTCATATATATATATATATATACATGTCCTTTTTTCAGGACCGTGTCTTTCAAAGATAATTTGTAAAAATCCAAATAACTCCACAGATCTTCAATGTAAAGGGTTTAAACACCGTTTCCCATGCCTGTTAAATAAACCATAAACTTTTATTGAACATGCACCTGTGGAACAATCGTTAAGACACTAACAGCTTACAGACGGTAGGCAATTAGTCACAGTTCTGAAAACTTAGGACACTGAAGAGGCCTTTCTACTGACTCTGAAAAACACCAAAAGAAAGATGCCAAGGGTCCCTGCTCATCTGCGTGAACGTGCCTTAAGCATGCAGCAAGGAGGCATGAGGACTCCAGGGCAATAAACTGTAATGCCCGTACTGTGAGACGCCTGAGACAGCACTACAGGGAGACAGGCCATACAGCTGATCGTCCTCACAGTGGCAGACCACGTGTAACACCGGCACAGGATCGGTACATCTGAACATCACACCTGTGGGACGGGTACAGGGTGGCAACAACAACTGCTCGAGTTACACCAGGAATGCACAATCCCTCCATCAGTGCTCAGACTGTCTGCAATAGGCTGAGAAAGGCTGGACTGAGGGCTTGTATGCCTATAGGCCTCAACAACTTCACCTACGGGCACAAACCCACCGTCACTGGACCAGACAGGACTGGCAAGAAGTGCTCTTCACTAACTAGTGTCTCACCGGGGGTGATGGTCGGTTTCGCATTTATCGTCGAAGGAATGAGTGTTACACTGAGGCCTGTACTCTGGAGCGGGATCGATTTGGAGGTGGAGGGTCCGTCATGGTCTGGGGCGGTGTGTCACAGCATCATCGGACTGAGCTTGTTATCATTGCAGGCAATCTCAAAGCTGTGTTACAGGGGAGACATCTTCCTCCCTCGTGTGGTACCCTTCCTGCAGGCTCATCTTGACATGACCCTCCAGCATGACAATGCCACCAGCCATACTGCTCGTTCTGTGTGTGATTTCCTGCAAGACAGGAATGTCAGAGCTCTGCCATGGCCAGCGAAGAATCTGGATCTCAAAGTGAGGGCTAGGCCCCCCCCAGAAATGTCTGGGAACTTGCAGGTGCCTTGTTGGAAGAGTGTTGTAACATCTCACAGCAAGAACTGTCAAATCTGGTGCAGTCCATGAGGAGGAGATGCACTTCAGTACTTAATGCAACTGGTGGCCACATCAGATACTGACTGTTACTTTTGCCCCCCCCCCCCCTTTGTTCAGGGACACATTACTCCATTTCTGTTAGTCACATGTCTGTGGAACTTGTTCAGTTTGTCTCAGTTGTTGAATCTTGTTATGTTCATACAAATATTTACGCATGTTATATTTGCTGAAAATAAACGCAGTTGACAGTGAGACGTTTCTTTTCGTGTTATTTAGACAGTTGGAAACAGTAGGAGACAGGCAAGTGGGAATAACAGTAGGAACGGTGGAGACTAGGATTGAACCCCAGTCTCCAGTTGAGCGAGACATGTTACCACTAGACTACGGGCTCTGCATCTCAGACCCAAAGTTACTCACGCTGTGGATGGGCTTCAGTAAGGGCCTGGCAGCTAGCCTTTTGTTTATAATTTGGCCTATAGACTGTACAATGGGCTCCCGAGTGGCACAGCGGCCTATTGCACTGCATCTGTGCTAGAGGTGTCACTACAGACCCTGGTTCGATTCCAGGCTGAATCACAGCCGGCTGTGATTGGGAGTCCCATAGGGCGGCATATAATTGGCCCAGCATCGTTAGGTTTTGGCCGGGGTAGGCCGTCGTTGTAAATAAAAATTTGTTCTTAACTGACTTACCCAATTAAATAAAAAATTAAGTACATGTTCTGGGTAAGGCTTTCTAGATACTGCTCACAGCATGGTATTTCACAGAAGCACTGTCCAACTTTATTTTCCTTTCAATCTCCTGCATGTTCTTCTCTTGTGCCTAACAGCCAGTAAAGAAGAAGAAAATCAAACGAGAAATCAAGATTCTAGAAAACCTGCGAGGTGGCCCCAACATCATCACACTTCTAGACATCGTCAAGGATCCAGTGGTCAGTTTCTCCACCTACTAATAATGTATGCAGTCATGCTGCCCGGTACATATCATATGACATTTAGGGCACCACTCTCGCTGAAAATCCAGCAGACTCTGGTATGCATCCGCTATGTGATGATTTTACTCAACATATTTGGTCTGTGTTTATGAACATTTAAAAAAATACATTTTGTCTTATGATTGCAGTCCCGGACTCCAGCCCTGGTTTTTGAACATGTTAACAACACAGACTTCAAGGTAAGTAGCATCACTCATTTGTTTCCATTCAGAATGGAGGCCTTCGCTTGAACTGTGTGTCATTCTAGTGAACTGTTTTTTTTCTTTTTCTTGTAGCAATTATATCAAACGCTATCAGACTACGACATACGGTTCTACATGTACGAGATCTTAAAGGTAAGACCTAATTATGGGGGGTAGACGGCGAATGGCTGTCCATAAGTGTGTCTATATATACACTATCGTTCAAAATTTTGGTCACTTAGGAATGTCCTTGTTTTTGAAAGAGAAGTACATTTTTTGTCCATTTAAAATAACATAAAATGTATCAAATACAGTGTAGACATTGTTCATGTTGTAAATGACTAATGCAGCTGGTAATGGCTGACTTTGTATGCCTATGTAGATATTCCATTAAGAGGCCCATTATCAACAACCATCACTCCTGTGTTCGTGGCACGTTGTGTTAGCTAATCCAAGTTTACCATTTTAAAAGGCTAATGGATCATTAGAAAATGCTTTTGCAATTATGTTAGCACAGCTGAAAACTGTTGTACTGATTAAAGAAGCAATATAACTGGCCTTCTTTAGACTAGATCTGGATCATTAGCATTTGTGGGTTCAATTACAGGCTCAAAATGACCTTTCACTCTCGTCAGTCACTCGTCAGTCTGTCCTTGTTCTGAGAAATGAATGTTATTCCATGTGAGAAATTGCCAAGACACTGAAGATCTCGTACAACACAGTGTACTACTCCCTTGCCAGAACAGCGCAAACTGTCACTAACCAGAATAGAAAGAGTGGGAGGCCCCGGTGCACAACTGAGCAAGAGGAGCCGCACATTAGAATGTCTAATTTGAGAAACAGACGCCTCACAAGTCTTCAACTAGCAGCTTCATTAAATAGTAAGTGTAAAACACCAGTTTCAATGTCAACAGTGAAGAGGTGACTCTGGGATGCTGGCCTTCTAGGCAGAGTTGCAATGAAAAAGCCACATCTCAGACTGGCCAATAAAAAGAGAAGATTTAGATGGGCAAAAGAACACAGACACTGGACAGAGGAACTCTGCCTAGAAGGCCACCATCCCGGAGTCGCCTCTTCACTGTTGACTTTGAGACGGGTGTTTTGTGGGTACAATTGAATGAAGCTGCCAGTTGAGGACTTGAGGCATCTGTTTCTCAAACTAGACACTAATTATTTTCATGGACAAAAAAATGTGCTTTTCTTTCAAAAACAAGGACATTTCTATAGTTATACAGCAAGTAACTGCATGTGTTTCACGATCAGTTAAAATCAATTGATCATGTCATTTCAGATACGTCAGGGTAGCCTCACGATACATCTCAATATTGGCCACCAATATTGGATTTGAGGTTTGGCAAAACTGTGGCACTGTGTTGTGACACAACTGCACATTTTAGTAGCCTTATATTGTCCCCAGCACAAGGTGGCCCTGTAATGATCATGCCGTTTAATCAGCTTCCGGTCAGGTGGATGGATTATCTTGGCAAAGGAGAAATGCTCACTAACAGGGATGTAAACGACACCTGCCACTTACATTAAATGGCACAAGCATATTATCCACCTGGTACTGGACTGTTATGTTGAGTCAGGCTGCATCAATGACATTTATGGCCTGACATCGGTAGGGTATAGGCCAGTACCTTGCATTCACCTCTGAGATTAGCCTACATTCTGATGCACGTTCCTGTACTGTATTTAGGACATGTTATAGAGCTTTAGGGAGGATAGGGTGGGGAGCATCTAGTCAGTCTCTCTCCCACAGGGGAGGGGATTTACCCTAGCTGCTACAGTGTTAATTTTGGCAGCTGTGTTAGATTGTTTTAGTCTTGGTCACGTTTTAGCAACTTTATCCTTCATTAGTTTTTAGTTCGACTAAAAAGCTGGACAATTTGTCTAGTTTTAGTCACAGTGCATTTTCTTCCGATTTTTAAATAATGAATATTTGCCGTTAACGTTCATCATTGGCATAATCAGATAACCTTGTCCAACTAGGCCTACTGTCCACTCTTATACCTTAACTGGCAACATTGATATTGTGGCAGATTGTAACCAATGCCAGCCATAGTAACCATGCAGGCTATAAAGCCTTTGCTACAGGCTAAACAATTTACATAACTGTTTGAGGGGGGTAAATAACAGTGATTTCATTAAGGTGTAGAATCTGAGCTTTCCAACAATGTTTGAAGTATTACTGTACACTTAAAATTCAGCAAATAGCATTTTGTTTTTCCAATTGGATAAAGGTGTGGCAAAACAGGTGAATAACGGCGTATGTGGCTAAATGGATCTTATGTGATCAGAACAAAAATTGCCTATACGAAAGCAAAGATATTGTTTCTAATTGAGGGAAGTTGCAATTGAAGTGCCCTGGCTTCGTGGCAGTTCAAGAGGCAAGTGATTGAATGACCTCCCTGGAACTGTGTGTGTGGAAGAGCCTGCTTTGCTCAAGCAGCCCGGGCAACTGAAAGAAGTTATCAGCCATTGAGAGGATTGCATTAAATATTCTGAGAAGCCATGCATCCTTATGATTGGACAAAACGGTTGAAAAGGAGATTTGTGGCGTTTTCGTGAACTAAAATGAAAAGTTATTTTAAATAGTAATTTAGTAAATCGTTTTTTCCCCAGGGCGTCTTGTTATAGTCATTCGTTTTTGTCAGGAAAAATAGGTAGTTGACAAGTGTATTTCGTTGTAGTTCTTGACTAAATGAACTGAGCCGCCGCCGCTGCTGAGGGAATCTCTACTGTGGCAAGCAGAAACTCTGAGCAGAGCAGGCGAAGAAGAGGCAACCCATATGTAGGAGACGTGTTAAAAGCATGACGATTTATGAGTGGACAGGCCTGACACATTGTGCCTTTCTGTACTCGCAGCCCAACCCCTGCTCAGCTATAGTATTTCTACCACAGTTGCTCCTCACGCTGGTGCTACAGGAAAACTACTATGCCTGAGACTTCATCAGTTTATTATGTAGCCTGTATGGATGGATGAAAACCAGCAGGTTTTATATTTATTTTAATAAAAATTAAGCATATACCAAATATGACTGAGGACAATGGGAAGATGCTGTACTTTTGTCTTCATCTTTTTCTCTATAAATGGCTGGTGGTGGATTACAGTACAATGGTCTGTCACAAGGTTCACCATGGTTTTCTGCTCTATGGCAGCCTTGTTGATACGTGCTGCCAAGCTAAGGTGTGTTAAGATGGATCACGGAAAGCTCTCCCCAGCCCACAAGCACGGTAAAGCATCTGCTCCTGTTCTTATCCCACAGACTTGGCCTTCTCGCATATCTGATGCGCTCTCCCTGGCCTCACTGCTGCTGGTGAAACATCAGCTAAAGTAGCTGTCAGAGATCTGGAATTACGGATCGGAATCTCTATCCATGGTTGTTAGCCTATAGATTAGTAGTGATCTCAGATCATGGGACAAAAACCTGCAGCTCTCCGGGAGAAGGGTTTATGAGGATCAGTGGCCTATAGTGTCATCTGTGCTTTTCAATATGATTATTGTATTTAAAACGGACTTATTAAGTCCGTTTAAGTGCTGTGTAGGGCTATATGCTGACAGTGGGAAAGCAAATGAATCATTACACCATCACCACCGATGATACTCAATGGGTGTTGGCCAAGTATTTTCCATTATGTTTACATCAGTAGGACTTAATGCAGCCATAAAGATGACTGACAAGGCCACTGTCCCTGCTTAATTGGCTGGAATACATGAGACCGGTTATTCATCTGAACACCGTGGCATTTTTTTCCCTTTGCACAACTTTCTGCCTCTGTGTCCTAGTTCACCTGAGCCAGTTCCCAGCTGTTTCTGCTCTCATCTCTCCTCTCTGTTCCCACCCACAGGCCCTGGACTACTGTCACAGTATGGGCATCATGCACCGAGACGTCAAGCCACACAACGTTATGATTGACCACGAACACAGAAAGGTACTGGCCTATTTCTCCCTTTTCCCTCCCTTCTTTCCCTGATTGGCTAACTTACTCCACCAAAGACCAACGTATGGGTGGAGTATTGCCCCACAGTGTGAGACTTGTTTAGTTGGTTCACAAAGCACCCGGTCTCATCTGTGATTGGTCCAATTGTGACACAAGGCATTTAAGCCAATTTGTTGATCAAGGCACTTAACCCTGATTAGCTCCAGAGGTGCCGTACTACTTTCCCTGACCCTGTAAAACAAACCATCACTGCACCCATCCGGTGTGTGTGACAATACACTTTTTTTTAACCTTTTCATTCAGTTGGTAGGATATTTCATGTTGCCTCCTGAGGTAAGACACATTTCAGAGATAGTCTTTGGTTTATTTTTGTAATCTATAATTTTTAAGGTTTTGTCCTCCATTGCGTCTTGAAAGTGTAGACATCTGATACTCTATACACAATTAACCACTCATGTATTCCACCCACATGCATATCTGTTAAGTTTCAAACAAAATGTCCTGAGTGTTGGTTTGATCTTTCTCTGACTATAAAGTCCTGGCTGTTTGGTTCTAGTGATGTAGCTGTTGATTGGTTGTTTCTAGCTTCGCCTTATAGACTGGGGTTTGGCAGAGTTCTACCACCCTGCGCAGGAGTACAACGTACGAGTGGCGTCCCGATACTTCAAGGGTCCAGAGCTGCTAGTCGACTACCAGGTCAGGCAGTTCTCTGGTTTTTTAGAACATTTATCCCAGTGCTGTTGACTGTGCCCTGATGCCGTTCCCTGTTGACTATAGATGTACGACTACAGTTTAGACATGTGGAGCTTGGGCTGCATGCTGGCCAGTATGATCTTCAGGAAGGAGCCTTTCTTCCATGGACACGACAACTACGACCAGGTGAGAGCTCAGCCACCGTGTCAAATCAACCAAACTATATATCAATCAATTACATTGTATCTGTATAGTGCTTTTAACTGAAGTGTCAGTGTTTTAATAGTAACCTGGCCTTAACCCCCAAAGAGACGCACACACATGTCCAATGTTAATGTGTGTACTGCTTTATCCTAACCCCTCTCTATATCTAGTGATGTTCAGACAGCAGGTGCTGCCCCCCAGTGTTTAATGCATGTCAGTCTCGTTTGTTTTGCAGCTTGTACGAATCGCAAAAGTCCTGGGCACAGAAGACCTTTATGACTACATCGATAAATACAACATCGAGCTAGACCCACGGTTCAACGACATTCTGGGCAGGTAGGTTGATCTCAAATCTCGATGTTGTGTTAGTGTTGCGTCTATCTGTCAGTTTGAGCAAGGCGAGGCATAGAATCACATGAGTAATTATGTGGGATGGAAGGTGATTTGTCGATCAGCGATTCAGCACATACCCCCAACTGCAACACACCAACACTTACCGTGTGACCATTTATGCTCTCAAGTGGTTGGAGAGGTTTGAGGAGAGGCTGTGTCCATGTTGTATTGTTGCTGATCGTTTAGTCTCTTTTTGTTACCCAGACATTCCCGTAAACGGTGGGAGAGGTTTGTGCACAGTGAGAATCAGCACCTGGTGAGCACCGAGGCTCTGGACTTCCTGGACAAGCTGCTGCGCTACGACCACCACGCCCGCCTTACAGCCCGGGAGGCCATGGACCAGCCCTACTTCTGTGAGCTGCACCTCATTATCCATCTCTCACACCCACTCACCATGGACCAGCCCTACTTCTGTGAGCTGCACCTCATTATCCAATTCTCACACCCACTCACCATGGACCAGCCCTACTTCTGTGAGCTGCACCTCATTATCCATCTCTCACACCCACTCACCATGGACCAGCCCTACTTCTGAGCTGCACCTCATTATCCATCTCTCACACCCACTCACCATGGACCAGCCCTACTTCTGTGAGCTTTAACGTTACCTCCCTGTTATCCATAGTTTCAGTGTCCAGTTTTTCCAGTCTACACTGGAATATATTGGACTGTCATGCATCTCTGCACGCCATTTGTGTATTCAATGATGTGCTATGTTTGCTTGTGTGATTGTAATTGAGTTTGTCTCTCTGTCAGACCCCATTGTGAAAGATCAGGCGAGGATGGGCTCTACATCAGGGCTGTCGACTGGTTCTACCCCAGTCAGCTCCTCCAGTATGATGACAGGTAACAAACACAGGGTCTGATGATGTCTGCAAAGGAGGATGGTTATATGGTTATTGATCAAAAACAGAATCAGTTCTTGTGTGATAATTTGATAATGGTTGAAGTCCCCAGCCACTTCCTCTGATGCGGTTTTCATCTTCTGTCTGCTACTGCACGTTTTTCATTTTCATCTTTTAATTTCTCTTCTCCAGGCATCACCTCCATGTCCTCGTCGCAGCCCCTGGCTAATGTGGCGGGCTCTCCTGTGATCTCCTCCCCCAGTGCTCTGGCCACTCAGGTCCCAGCCGCTGCCCAGCCCTGAACGGTGCCCTCAGCCTGAGATGGACTCTCTGTCTGGCCTGGCCTACCCAACCAACCACCATTTTTATGTTGAGTATAACAGAGACAAAGGAAAAGATATTAGGTTCCCCCTTTTTTTTCATACAATAATTATATATTGAGATCTGGGGGAGAGGGAAGAGAACAAACATTTCTTGCGTCTGTCTGGATAAAAACCGTAGCTGCGTCCTTTCATGATGACGGTGTCTAGAAATGCAACTACGTAGAAAGTAAGCAAAATGGACAATAAAAATGATTTTATATGTCCCTAAAGTACATGTTTGTTTTCTATGGGTCAGAGGTTGTTGATTTTCTTTTTTTCACATCAAATGACTCATGGGCTGCTTGTAACACTTTGTTAATTACGTTTTCTGTTGGTCATATTTTCGTCATTGAATTTCTCTCAATAGAACGGCACCCCAGATTTAGTTATTTCAGTGTCATCCCTAATGTTTTTATCACGAGGCAGTGTCACAATGATTATGCTTGTTATTTGGTTGTGGCTATTTCAGGCTCATTGAACTAACTTTTTGTACTTGAGTTACGCTGACATATGACTGTGTTTATAAAATGTATTCAATAAGCCCATGTTGTTTTCACTACATCCAGTGCACAGTGTGTAGTTCCTAGTAGTTTAAGAGACTTCATTGACCTGTTTCGTTCACTTGTGTTTGAAGCTGAGACCATGGAGAAAGTCCAGTTGGCTTGATTAGAGGCTTACTTTTTCTCTAAATCTGCCTGCTGAGTTTGTTGCCTTACAGAAAACTCAGGCAAGGAAAAAGCACCAAGAATTATTTTTATTTTTTTGTACAATTAAATAATTAAACAACCATGTAAGTAGATACATCAATGAGACCAGGAATGGAATCTCTAACTCTGTAGCTAAAAGGGGTATTCTGAGATTCAATTTGGTTGAATAGATTCAGAACCAGGTGAGTTAGGGCTCTATTAAATCTGTTAATGTGATTATGCAACCTTCCTGAGATTGCATATATCGTCTCAATCGGAAATGACCTTAATTTATATTGTTAACACTTCAGCGATTCAGGTTGAATAAAGCCCTTACTGTAAACAATGACTGAACACTGAGCTGCAGCATCTGTCAGGTAGGACTAAGGATGTGCTTTGTGTGCCCTACTGAACATTAGAGGTGGACACCTGTAGATTTGGTAATGTCAAGTGAAAAAGACCCGGCCCTCATGCAATGCAGTCTCCCTAACAGTGGGTACATTCAACAGCAGTACATCTTATCTATTAGATTGAGTACTGCTGACGGGGTTTTCCCTGCTGTGAGTGAGTCACAAGGAGGATCGTGTTACAAAGTCAGTCTTCTGGTTAATTTGATACAGGCAACCTTTACTGGAGCAGAGCACCCACCTAGATCTCATGGAGTCCTGGGTCAGTACTGGGTCCACGGGTAGCCGTGACCTAATTACCTATATAGTGTTCTACAATTGACCAGGGCCTATAGGGATCAAGTTGGCATTTGGGACACAGCCTGGCAATCTAAATTCAAAGTAGTCTTCCCATGCTAGACCAGAGGCTCCCTACTACCTGGGGAAGGTTAGGAAGGGAAAAACAGCACAGGAACCATGGGGGTGACATGGAGGGCTGAAGTGTGAGCCCCTAAACAGACAAGTGAGTGTTTTTGGGGGGGGACTTGTGTGTTGACCTCGTAGTAGACTTGAGGGGGTTGACCTGAGGTAACGGGCTTTCAAGAGCTCTGTTTATAACTGGTGCTAATGTCTCATCTATCCACGTTCAAATTGCCCACATTTTTGAGCAAAATAACTAATGAATTTCCACTAAATAGCATAGCCATGAAGTCAATTGGCCATTGTAAAAATTCTAACACCTTAAGAGGGTTAGCCATAAGTTTACCAGTGTGGATAAATCTAATTTTAAGAAAATGTAGAAATAGGCTGGATTTGACTTTGTGGCTGTGGTAACTAGTGATGACACAGCCAGAGGAAGTTGGGGACGAATTGATTGATTGGGTGAAAGGTCTGTGGGAGCAGTTTACAGGATGTCACCTGTGCAACTAGAGGCGCAAAAAACTTGAACCTTTACTCCACACACTCATACAAAGCTCGCCCTCCATTTTGGAGAATCTAACCATAATTCTATCTTCCTGATTCCTGCTTACAATCAAACAGGAAATACCAGTGACTCACTCAGGGAAGTGGTCTGATGACTCGGATGCTACATACTGGACCGTTTCGCTAGCACAGACTTGAATATGTTCTGGGACTCATGCGATAGCATTGAGCTCAACACATTAGTCACCGGCTTCATTAATAAGTGTATCGACGACGTAGTCTCCACAGTACGGTATGTACATATCCCTACCAGAAGCCATGGATTACAGGCAACATCAGCACTGAGCTATAGGCTACGGCTGCCGCTTTCAAGGAGCGGGACACTTAAATAAATCGCACTCCCTGCCAACCAGGAACTCTATACCAGGCGGTGACACAAAGGAAGACCCTAAAAATTGTCAGACTCCAGCCACCCAAATCATAGACTGTTATGTCTGCTACTGCATGGCAAGCAGTACCGATGCAGAAAGTCTGGAACCAGCAGGACCCTGAACAGCTTCTACCCCGAAGCCATAAGACTGCGAAATACAGAACCAGTCAAAGTTTGGACCCACCCACTCATTCAAGGGTTTCACTTACTTCTGTCTTCTAAATGGAATAATATTGAAGACAAACTATGAAATAACATGGAATCATGTAGTAACCAAGAAAGTGTTAGCCACCCTTCGCCTTGACAGTTTTGCACACTCTTGGCATTCTCTCAACCAGCTTCACCTGGAAGGCTTTTCAAACATTCTTGAAGGAGTTCTCACATATGCTAAGGACTTGTTGGCTGCTTGCTCTTAGCTTTGTGGTCAAACTCATCCCAAATAATCTCAATTGGGTTGATGTTGGGTGATTGTGGAGGTCAGGTCATCCAATGCAGCACTCCATCACTCTCCTTAGTCAAATAGCCCCTACACAGCCTGGAGGTGTGTTGGGTCATTGTCCTGTTAAAAAAAACAAATGATAGTCCTACTAAACGTAAACCAGATGGGATGGCGTAGCGCTGCAGAATGCTGTGGTAGCCATGCTGGTCAAGTGTGCCTTGATTTTAAAATAAATCAGTGTCACCAGCAAAGCACCCCACACCACCACCTCTATGCGTCACGGTGGAAACCACACAGGCGGAGATCATCCGTTCACCTACAGTCGTGGCCAAAAGTTTTGAGATTGACACAATCTCAAATTCTCAGATTAAGGTCTGGGGAGTTTCCTGGTCATGGACCCAAAATATCGACATTTTGTTCCCTGAGCCACTTAGTTATCACTTTTGCCTTATGGCAAAGTGCTCCATCATGCTGGAAAAGGCATTGTTCGTCACCAAACTGTTCCTGTATGGTTGGGAGAAGTTGCTCTTCTCCTTCTTCACAACAATTGAACCGCTCTCCTTGAAGTTCTTGATGATCCGATAAATGGTTGATTTAGGTGCAATCTTACTGGCAGCAATATCCTTGCCTGTGAAGCACTTTTTGTGCAAAGCAATGATGATGGCAAATGATTCCTTGCAGGTGATCATGGATGACAGAGGAAGAACAATGATTCCAAGCACCACCCTTTTGAAGCTTCCAGTCTGTTATCTGAATTCAGTCAGCATGACAGAGTGATCTCCAGCCTTGTACACGTCAACACTCACACCTGTGTTAACGAGAGAATCACTGACATGTTGTCAGCTGGTCCTTTTGTGGCAGGGCTGAAATGCAGTGCAAATATTTTGGGGGTGATTCAGTTCACTTGCATGGAAAAGAGGGTCTTTGAATTAATCTGATCACTCTCCATAACATTCTGGAGTATATGCAAACTGAGGCAGCAGACTTTGAAAATTAACATTTGTGTCATTCTCAAAACTTTTGGCCACGACTGTACTCTAAGTCTCACTAAGACACTGGTTGGCACCAAAAATCTCAGATTTGGACTCATCAGACCAAAGGACAGATTTCTACCGGTCTAATTTTCATTGCTGTGTCTTGGCCCGAGCAAGTATTTTTATTGGTCCTTTAGTAGTGGTTTCTTTGCAGCAATTCAACCATGAATGCCTGATTCACGCAGTCTCCTCTGAACAGTTGATGTTGAGATGTGGCTTTAATTTGAACTCTGAAGCATTTATTTGGGCTGAAATTCTGAGGCTGGTATCTAATTAACTTATCCTCTGCAGCAGAGGTAACTCTGGGTCTTCTTTTCCTGTGGCAGTCCTCATGAGAGCCAGTTTCATCATAGCACTTGGTTTTTGCAACTGCACTTTAAGTAATTTTCAAAGTTCTTGAAAATTTCCGTATTGACTGACCTACATGTCAAAGTAACGATGGACTGTGATTTCACTTTGATTATTTGAGCTGTTCTTGCAATAATATGGACTTGGTATTTTTCAAATAGGGCTATCTTCTGTATACCACCCCTACCTTGTCACAACACAATTGATTGGCTCAAACACATTAAGAAGG
This sequence comes from Oncorhynchus gorbuscha, assembly GCF_021184085.1. Lineage (NCBI taxonomy): Eukaryota > Metazoa > Chordata > Actinopteri > Salmoniformes > Salmonidae > Oncorhynchus > Oncorhynchus gorbuscha. Next base: position 21,552,726 of record NC_060181.1, on the reverse strand, counting down.
AAATAAATTATACAAATTCACTTTTAACAAGGCACACCTGTTAATTGACATGCATTCCAGGTTACTACCTCATGAAGCTGGTTGAGAGAATGCCAAGCATGCGCAAAGCTGTCATCAAGAAAAGGGGGGGACTACTTTGAAGAATCTCAAATATAAATATATTTGGATTTTTGACTTCTGGGTTTCTGCATGATTCCATGTGTGTTATTTTTTATTCTACAATGTAGAAAATAGTCAAAAATAAAAACTCTTGAATGAGTAGGAGTCTAAACCTTTGACTGGTACTGTAGTTAGTTAACAAATAGCTATGCTGACTGTCTGCATTGACCCTTTTTGGGCTAACTTTTTCACATACACTGCTGCTGCTGTTTACCACGTGTCACTTGACTCCTAGTTATATATACACATATCTATATCAATTACCTCATAACTTTGCACAGACTCTATACTTGTACCCTTTGTATATAGCCAACTTATCGTTAGTCAATGTGTATCTTATTACGCATTTACGTTTCTGTCTGTGTTGGTAAGGGCCCATAAGTAAGCATTTCACTGTTAGTCCACACCAGTTTACGAAGCATGCGCCTCAATTTTTTAAATGTTTTTACAGGCTAAATGAAGGCATACTGTACTGTATTTGGAAAAGGGAGATGAATGGAGGGAGGGTGTTAAACGTAGGCTATGACACAAGGTTGCAAGTTCGAATCCCAATGTGGCTGTTTTCCAATCTTACCCAACATTTAACTAATCACATTTCTATCTTTCTATCTACTTGGCAAAACAGGTATTTTTACTGCTCAGAGAACTAAATATTCATATTCACTTTCATAACGATTAAGACTTTTGTCATACTCTGATTTATGAATAATATATTAATAGTATTTTGGATTGAGTCCATCAAGAACTGTTTGAAATTCACACTGCGTCCAGCCGGTGGTAGCATTGCTTCAAGAGAGAGTAATGAAAGTAGTGAGTCACTAAAACACAGTGGATGGCTGCTACTGGCGGGTCTCTCACACAATACTCCCACTCAGCTCTACTCATCACACCAGACAGCACCAGGAATGGACAGTGGATGACTGAAATATTTTATTATTTCTATACAACTGAAGGTGGTTTCTTCAAAGGCTGACAGAAGAAGGCGACTTTCAATGCGGAGAACAGAGACGAGGCTGTGTGTCTGTCTGGTGAGGTGTAAACTAACTACACCTGTACAAGAGTTGACCTGATATCAGTGAAACTGGGCTAGTAACTAGAAAACAACAATTCATGATGTGCATTCATTTTGTGTAGGCCTAACCAGCTATGCAGATGGGGGCGGGTGGGTTAAATCAAAGGGCCCTCGAAAGGCCACTGTGACCCTAAACTTCAACAACATTTTACTCCATGTGGGTAGATTCAGCATACAGCCTCCATGTAACAAAAAGCATGGTGCAGAGAAAGAGAGGGCCACGTTTCAGTACAAGATATGAACATAGAGCCACCCAGGTGTGCTCCACTCACAGTGTCCCATACACTCTGGGGTGGTGTGTCCCTTAGGTACAGATCTGGGATCAGCTTACCCTCAACCAATCCTAACCTTAACCATTAGTGGGGAAAATGCTAAACTGACCCAAGATCAGCATCTAGGGGCAACGTCACCCTACTTTGTCCCATACACCCATTTGCCACACGAGCCAGTGTAAGTGAATAGTCCTACCTGTCCTAACATCAATTACATAGTGTAGGTACAGTATAAATAAACCTGTTGGTTATTATCCAAGTGCACCCCACCTTATTCCTATAACCTTCCCACCTGTTCTCATCTGCAACACCACTGAATATTAAAGCTAGAAAGAAGCATCATGACAAAAATATATTACAGTAAACACATTATCAGGGCATTGGAACAAGGGTCTTTGCTATCCGGTATCCTTGGGACGTCCAACTCCGACGTCACCCCATAGAGCTCGCCAGGTTGTAGTCCTAAAAAACGAAAATGAGCTACCTTAGGTTCGTTCAGCCATAGCCTATGTGGAAAATAAAATGGGGAAAGAATAAGGTTTTGAGATAAAAGCCTAAAATAAGGTCAAGGTTAACACAGGTTTAGGAGATTTTATGTTTTGTTCTATGAGATAATATCAGTCAGTTAACATGACCTTTATAGATGAAGCCGTTTTGCACATTTTTGATTACATAAATGCTTCAAAATCCAAATCCAAAAACCCAACAAAATGGCATTAATTTCCCCATAGGCTTTGTCCAACGAACCACGGCAGAGTTAGTGGCTACAAAAAGACCATTACTATTTCTCTCTATTCAAGTTTAAATTTAAAATGCTAAGGGTTATGGTTGGGGTTAGGTAAGGGTTATGGTTGGGGTTAGGTAAGGGTTATGGTTGGGGTTAGGTAAGGGTTATGGTTGGGGTTAAGGATGGCCCAAGGATTCCGGATAGCATTAACCTTGGAACAAGGAGTGAACAGAAAACAGCTCAGTCCCCCTACTGTAGGCAGAGAGAGAAAGGGCAACCAGGCAAACATTCCCCCTCCCCCATGATTCACATTGGTTTCATATTCATACAGCTAAAGCTGTCTCTCTTTCAGACAATGATTTGAGGCGTTACCACCATTTGGTAGCAAGGGGGCGTTGGAGGTACAATGACAAAGTCAACTGCAAGTCAAATACTTTGCAGCGAGGCACAACCTCATGGTGATGACGGTGTTCAATGTGGCGAGTGTCAACGTCCTGTGCCACATCCACCATCCATTCCAAACTACCTCCGGCTGGCTCTTGGATAAAAAGTCAGATTCAAGGAGGGCTTGATCCATCGGCCCCCTCAGTAAGAGCCATCTTTAGGCACCAGGGAGACTCATCACACCCTTCCCCTGGTGGAGCTGCTTAGCTCACTCCATGATTCATAGTTCTCATAGTTCAGTCACAAAGTGCATTGGCTGTGGACTCGTCCATCGTCGTTATCCATTCGGGTCAGATCGATCAGGTGGCAGGCAGTTGATTGGCTGAGGGTGGAAATGGGGGTCACATGATGCAGCACTTGTTCTTGAAGATGTGTGGGTCTTTGTAGCGCAGTCTCTGTTTGGGGCGGTACTTCTCCAGGTAGGTCAGTTGCTTGCTGTTGATCGCCCCTCTGCGCTTCCTGTAAAAAAAGAAGTCACATTTATATAACGAAATGGCAACCTGTTCTCATTCTGAGAAATCTTCTATCCAGGTAGGCCACTTGAGTTCAACATCTAAACATAGTGAGCAGGCTATGTTGTTCAAACAGTTGGTGATGGACAGGAGGGTGTGTACATACATGGGTTAGCTGGTAACATCACAAAAACAATGTGCACACTTCAATGTGGTGGAAGTCCATGAATTGTTGTGATTCTGGATGGTCAGATGGCTGGCAACAACGGCAAGAAACTTCCATGTGGGGAATCATAAGTGGCTGATTTCAGAAGGTTTCATCTTGTTCTTAATACCATGTCTTGTTTTGAGGCGTTTTGACTGATGTCATGTCAATGCTAATATGACAGAAATTCGCTAGCTAACCAACAACTGTAAGGATGCACGTGAGAGACAAATGTATTTTTATGTTTCAATAAATATTGGAGACAAAATATAGTTTATATGTTCAACATTCAACATGCCAACCCGCCTGTTTTGCCCCACAGTTGCGCACACATTGGTTTTGTTGCTAAACAACCAACCCGTCTATACGGTTCAAAGATTCTACCTACATCCAAGTTGGCCAGACTTTAAATATACAGATTAGCTGGCTACTCACTAGCACGTGGGCTTGTGCTTGATAGATTGTTTATGAGACCTGTGTTCATTTTCTATAATGCCTGCTACCACAAGTTTGTCATTATTAGTGGATGTGCATGGTTCTGGTAAAATGTGTCAGAAAAATTGCATTTTCATAGACTGACATGAAAGCCAGATCGTGTATAATTAAACAAAAAGCAGGTTAAACTATTTTGGTAATTTTTAAAATTATTATAGTTGTGGAAGGCTTATACACTAAACAAAAATATACATGTAAAGTGTTGGTCCCATGTTTCATGAGCTGAAATAAAAGATCCCAGAAATGTGTCATATGCACACAAATCTTATTTCTGTAAAATGTTGTGCAAATTTTATTACATCCCTGTTAGCGAGCATTTCTCCTTTGCCAAGATAATCCATCCACCTGACAGTTGTGGCATATCAAGAAGCTGATTAAACAGCATGATCATTACACAGGTGCACCTTGTACTGGGAACAATAACAGGCCACTCTAAAATGTGCAGCTTTGTCACACAACACAATGCCACAGATGTCTATAGTTTTGAGGGAGTGTGCAATTGGCATGCTGACTACAGGAATGTCCACCAGAGCTGTTGCCAGAGAATTTAATGTTCATCACTTCATGTTTTAACATGATAATGCACAGCTCCATGCCATAAGGACATGTTCACAATTCCTGGAAGCTGAAAATGTCCCAGCTCTTCCATGGCCTGCATACTCACCAGACATATTTAGGATGCTCTGGATCAACGTGTACGTCAAAGTGTCCCAGTTTCCGTCAATATTCAGCAACTTTGAAGAGGAGTGTTATAACATTCCACAGGCCACTATCAACAGCCTGATCATCTCTATGCGAAGGAGATGTCGTGCTGCATGAGGCAAATGGTGGTCCCACCAGATACTGACAGATTTTCTGATCCACGGCCCTACATTTTTTAAAGTATCTGTGAACAACAGATGCATATCTATATTTCCAGTCATGTGAAATGAGGTCCTAATTTATTTATTTCAATTGACTGATTTCCTTACATGAACTGTAACCTCTTTGAAAATGCTGCATGTTGCGTTTCTATTTTACACCTTAGCCAAATACATTTAAACTCAGAGTTTCACAATTCCTGACATTTAATTCTGGCAAAATAATTGCTGTCTTAGGTCAGTCAGGATCATCACTTTATTTTAAGAATGTGAAATGTCAGAATAATAGTAGAGAGAATTATTTATTTCAGCTTTTATTTCTTTCGTATTTGGTAGCATTGCCTTTAAATTGTTTAACTTAGGTCAAAAGTTTTGGGTAGCCTTCCACAAGCTTCCCACAATAATTTGGGTGAATTTTGGCCCATTCCTCCTGACAGAGCTGGTGTAACTGAGTCAGGTTTGTAGGCCTCCTCGCTCGCACACGCTTTTCCAGTTCTGCCCACAAGTTGTCTATAGGACTGAGGTCAGGACTTTATGATGGCCAATCCAATACCTCGACTTTGTTGTCCTTAAGCCATTTTGCCACAACTTTGGAAATATGCTTGGGATCATTGTCCATTTGGAAGACCCATTTGCGACCAAGCTTTAATTGATTTCTTGAGATGTTGCTTCAATATATCTACATTTTCCTACCTCATGATGCCATCTATTTTGTGAAGTGCACCACTCCCTCCTGCAGCAAAGCACCCCCACAACATGATGCTGCCACCCCCATGCTTCACGGTTGGGATGGTGTTCTTCGGCTTGTAAGCCTCCCTCTTTTTCCGCCAAACATAATGATGGTCATTATGGCCAAACAGTTCTATTTTTGTTTCATCAGACCAGAGGACATTTCTCCAAAAAGTACAATCTTTGTCCCCATGTGCAGTTGCAAACCGTAGTCTGGCTTTTTTATGGGGGTTTTGGAGCAGTGGCTTCTTCCTCGCTGAGCTGCCTTTCAGGTTATGTCGATATAGGACTGGTTTTACTGTGGATATAGATACTTTTGTACCCGTTTCCTCCAGTATCTTCACAAGGTCCTTTGCTGTTGTTCTAGGATTGATTTGCACTTTTCGCACCAAAGTACGTTCATCTCTAGGAGACAGAACACGTCTCCTTCCTGAGCGGTATGACGGCTGCGTGGTCCCATGGTGTTTATACTTGCGTACTATTGTTTGTACAGATGAACATGGTACTTTCAGGCATTTTGGAAATTGCTCCCAAGGATGAACCAGACTTGTGGTGGTCTACAATTTTTTTTCTGAGATCTTGGCTGATTTCTTTAGATTGTCCCATGATTTCAAGCAAAGAGGTACTGAGTTTGAAGGTAGGCCTTGAAATACATCCACAGATACACCTTCAATTGACTCAAATTATGTCAATTAGCCTATCAGAAGCTTCTAAAGCCATGAAATGCTTTTCTGGAATTTTCCAAGCCGTTTAAAGGCACAGTCAACTTAGTGTATGTAAACTTCTGACCCACTGGAATTGTGATACAGTGAATTATAAGTTAAATAATCTGTTTGTAAACAATTGTTGGAAAAATGACTTGAGTCATGCACAAAGTAGATGTCCTAACCGACTTGCCAAAACTATATTTTGTTAACAAGAAATTTGTGGAATGGTTGAAAAACAAGTTTTAATGACTCCAACCTAAGTGTATGTAAACTTCCGACTTCAACTGTGTATAAAAAGAGAGCGAGAGCGAAATTGTTGCATTTTATATTTTTGTTCAGTATATTTAGCCTAGGTATAATTTTATATTATTCCTGACTGTTGGAAATGTAGTGTATCAACCTTTATTTGTGCAACAAAGCTTAATTTGAGAAAATCAAGTAATTTTTAAATCATTTATTTCGCATTTGTTCATCCATTTCACTTGTTTTGGCAATGTAAACATATGTTTCCCATGCCAATTGAATTGATAAATATCATGAATTGCCCATAAATTTGAAAAAAATGATTTTTAGGCCATTGCCCAGCCCTAGATTTAAAAAAAACTAATCTGATTCTGAAGAGGTTGAAATCCTCTCATAATAGGGCCATTTAATTAAACAAATACAGATACATAAGTAATTTAATCATAGTCAAAGAATAGTTTGTCTGACGGCCATGACAATGAATGTAATATTACTCAAGAGCAACAACCCACTGGGCACTGACGTCAATTCAATGTCTATTCCACATTGGTTCAACACAGAGGTGTGGATTTGAGTCCCATGACATGGACTTGAGACTCGACTTGGTAGAAAATAAAATAACTGAGACTTGATTTGGAGCCTCAAGACTCGGGACTCGACTTTGACTTGAGACTGATAGTTTGAAATTCTATGGCCAGGTTCTGTAACGTTTTGTCGCTCATTTTTGTGGCACAAACTCTGTGGATTAAGCTACTCCATCGCACTTGCAAAAAACCTAATTGGCTAGTGAAACGCATACTCGGGACATTGATTTGACAAGTAAACTGTCAATCAACACAGGTCGGGTGAGCTTGCACAGTGAGAAGATTTTGGGGGGGGTGTGAAACTGAATGTGAAAAATACATATAGCCTACCATTTGTATTTGATATCTTTACCTTTGCTTCTTCGATCTGGTCACTAATATAGGCCTATGGCATTGCACTAAATTCTTGTTTCAAAAACAATCTGTGCCTCAGAACCAAAAAGTTGGGCATCTCGACTGTTGACCAATGATCAACATTGGCGAGCAAAGGCTGGCTCATATATCTAGATTAGCAACCAGAAAGCGTTTGTTTTATTTTCTCTTTGCCAGAACAATAGGAACTTGTAACTTGCTTGTGACTCGAATAATAGTGACTTAGTCCCACCTCTGGTTGAACGTAATTTGAATGATGTGGAAACAGCTTTGATTCAACCAGTGTGTGCCCAGTGGGAAGTTGCATAACATTACTGCAGTAGATGATGATCAAGCAATGGTTTGATAGAACAAAAGGAGAGAGAGAGAGAGAGAGAGAGAGAGAGAGAGAGAGAGAGAGAGAGAGAGAGAGAGAGAGAGAGAGAGAGAGAGAGAGAGAGAGAGAGAGAGAGAGAGAGAGAGAGAGAGAGAGAGAGAGAGAGAGAGAGAGAGAGAGAGAGAGAGAGAGAGAGAGAGAGAGAGAGAGAGAGAGAGAGAGAGAGAGAGAGAGAGAGAGAGAGAGACCTAGTCAGGTGGACAACTGGAGGGAAGGAGGGAGAGTGGGAGAAAGCAAGGAAGGAAAGGAGTGTGAGGGAGGGAGGGAAGGATATCTAGTCTGTTGTACAACTGGAGGGAAGGAAGAAGGGAGGGAGGGAAAGAAGGAAGAGAGGGGGGGATACTCACTGTCTGATGAACTGGATGGCATCCTCATACTTCATCCCACTCTCGATCAGTGCCAACGCCACCAGCACCGGGGCTCTGCCAAGACGGAACAAGCACAGCAGTCCCAGTCAGAAACTACCACTTGCTGATTACCTGCACAAACTGATAGAAAAAGATCTCTCTTTCTTTGATTACGTTCCAGATGGGATGCAAAGGGTCCTTAAGTATAGCCTTGGGAAGTAGGGGGTGCTGAGGGTGGGACATAGAAAGGCTACTCCATGTTTGAAACAATACGTATGTGCCTGTAGTTGGCTGTGTGTGTGTACACTGTCCCATTCACAACCTTTTCAAACAGCACAATCCTTGCAAGGCACGGACAGAGCCACGTGCTTTAAGCCAGACAATCTTCCACTTCCACTTTAATCCACAAAAGCTTTAGCTCAACACTGCTTCCTAATAAGGTGAAGGGAAGGGGGCTCGTCCGCTATAAACTCTGAATTTTGTGTTCTTTTTAATGACGAGGGAGGATAGAGATTTCTAAGTGGCCACAAAAACATGGCAGTTCAGTTCTCAACATAACCAGGGGCAGACTAACAGATCAATCTGCGGCCATCAAGGTTTTACTGTTAGACACACAAATCCAAAAGACTTTACCTAAACTGAAGCCTGCAACCCCCTTTTAGTGAGCCTCCCCTCATAGAGAAAGGGTACAAGTGCTGAAAAAGTGTTTCCCCATCTGAAACTCATGAAAAAAAAAAAAGTTGGTCCAAGAAAACATTGGCACCCTTTCAAAAGCCGAGGCCAGCTCCTTGGGGAGGAAGAGACGTGCGTCAGAGATGGGGATTCACCGCCCCCAAACCAGACCGCCAGGGGCGGTGGCCCCTCCCCCCCCCACGTCACTGTGTTTTATGACTTTACCCCCCACTACATTCTGTTGAGCCGTTTGTTTCTGGTGTTCGGGTGTACGTCTCCTACAGCATACACTTCAAGCAGCTACACTGTGAGTGTGTATGTGTGTGTACATGCGCCGCCACACACTCAAAGATGAAGGATGGCAGCAGCCACACAGTGTGTATGTGTTGATAGAAAGACTGATCAGTATAATACTGTCGTATTGTTCAAAAACGTAGGTTGTTAGCTACAAGTCACTTTCTCCCTTCACAGCTTCTGAGAGAATGGAGGGAAAGTTAGACTATCCCTGCTGCAGACACTGAGGGGTGGATCCAGGGTCATCTCTAGTTATCCTTTGCTGAGAGCTGGGCTTGGGCCTGATATAATCACTCAAAGGAACAGTAGATTCAATTATAGGGTATTAGCCCCCGCTCCTCTCCGACTGGGGCCGGTCCTGATCCCAGCAAAAAAGGTAATGGAAAGAGCCCAGCGTTTGCATGTTATAGCGAGAACCGTAAAAACAAATGTCTCCAAAAAGCTTCCTTCCTGTTTCGTCTTCAGACTCCCCCAGTGCCTCTAATAATACTGTGGGATTACTGCCTTACTGCGGCACCAAGGGGACGGTTGGTGTTGACTTTGGCCCAGTGCTAGGCTAGAGGGGGGGGGGGGGGGGGGCTGGGTCTACAGACATGGGTCTAGAAAGAGGGTTCAGTTGTGGTGGGCACCTCACGGTTCGCCTGGTCCCAGATCTGTTTGTGATTTCTTGTCCACTCCTTTGGACATGTTACATCAGCACAAACCGATCTGGGACCAGGCTACCTCACTGTGGCTGTGTAGAGGGAAGTTCTGAGCTGGAAGGATACTTGGTTCCATTATCTGGCTTTCTCAGAAGGCTACTCTCCTTTCCCTGGAGATGTGTGTGTCCCCAATGGCAGTCTATTCCATATATAGTGTACAGGGAATAGAGGGCATTTGAGATGCAACCAAAGAGCTGCCCATCCTATTCTTGAACCGGTAGAGGTGTCAGCAGAGGGTCCTCAGAAGAGGAAGGGGAGGACAATCCTACTCAGTAAATTTTTGTTTTGTTTTTGTGAAACATACTTTTTTAGATAAGACTATACTAAATATATTCACATCACCAAATAACTGATTAAAATACACTGCTTTGAAACAAAGGTCTACAGTAGCATCAACAGCACTCTCTGGGGTAGCACGATGGTGTAAGCCGAAGGACAGCTATTTTCCGTCCTTTTCTGGTTACATTTACTTTAGTATAATAAGTAGTAGGCTCATAGTTCTCACCCCTTTCTATAGACTTAACACAGTGATTCATGTAATTGCAGCATGAACTGACAAGTCCACCCAATCAAAGGATCATAGAATGAATCTAGTACTGAAAGCATAAGCTACAGATAGCGAGCACTGCAGTGCATAAAAGAGAGAGAAAGACGAGAGTTGAACAGTTTTGAACAAATTAATTTCTTCAAAAATTAAGAAGCAGCAGAGAGATAGCGAACTAGCTATACTTCGTTCAATTTTTTTCACTTACTTGCAGCTATTGTTGCTAATTTAGCATACTCAACCTACAGCTCAAACAGAGAGGAATTGTCTTTATTTTAGCAAGCTGGCTAAGGTTATCCAGCACTGGAACTCCTCAAAGTCAAGGTAAGCTTTTGGTTTTATAAATGTATTGCCACTGGGGCACGCTGGTGTAATTGCTAAACTGCTTGCTGTACACTGCACTGCGGGATTGTAGCGGGATTACTAATGTGTGAGATATAGTAACTATGTTGGCTATGACATTAGCTAATATGGTGACAACGATGTAGGGTGTGTGTAGCGGTTATGTTATGAAGGCAGCGAGAAGGAATTATACAACGAGCAAAGTGATGATGCCGTTCGTATGTGACTGCTATGAAAGTCAACTTGTGTGCAGGTGATCATCCTCAAAGAATGATGTATTCATTCTGCCTATTCTAGTGAAAAATGTTTCTTAAATGGAAGCAAACAGAACGAAACAGGGATAAACCTTTATGCATTTCTCCAATAGAAACTATTTTGCAACTGTTTGGACTGATGATTACAGCTTAGTTCAGATTGATGCAGGCAAGATTGTGCAAGGCTGTATTTAATGTGTCACCTTAATTACTCTAATTTCTCTCGACTTGTGCACCTACAGTGGGGAGAACAAATATTTGATACACTGCCGATTTTGCATGTTTTCCTACTTACAAAGCATGTAGAGGTCTGTATTTAAAAAAAAATCACAGGTACACTTCAACTGTGAGAGATGGAATCTAAAACAAAATCCAGAAAATCACATTGTATGATTTTTAAGTAAATAATTAGCATTTTATTGCATGACATAAGTATTTGATACATCAGAAAAGCATAACTTAATATTTGGTACAGAAACCTTTGATTGCAATTACAGAGATCATACGTTTCCTGTAGTTCTTGACCAGGTTTGCACACACTGCCGCAGGGATTTTGGCCCACTCCTCCATACAGACCTTCTCCAGATCCTTCAGGTTTCGGGGCTGTCACTGGGAAATACGGACTTTCAGCTCCCTCCAAAGATTTTCTATTGGGTTCAGGTCTGGAGACTGGCTAGGCCACTCTAGGACCATGAGATGCTTCTTACGGAGCCACTCCTTAGTTGCCCTGGCTGTGTGTTTCCAGCCACGACCCATCTTCAATGCTCTTACTGAGGGAAGGAGGTTGGGATGGTGTTCTTGGGGTTGTACTCATCCTTCTTCTTCCTCCAAACACAGCGTGTGGAGTTGAGACAAAAATAGAGCTTTTTGGTCTAATCAGACCACATAACCTCCTCCTATTCCTCCTCTGGATCATCCAGATGGTCATTAGCAAACTTCAAACGGGCCTGGACATGCACTGGCTTGAAGGGGGACCTTGCGTGCGCTGCAGGATTTTAATCCATGACGGCGTAGTGTGTTACTAATGGTTTTCTTTGAGACTGTGGTCTCAGCTCTCTTCAGGTCATTGACCAGGTCCTGCCGTGTAGTTCTGGGCTGATCCCTCACCTTCCTCATAATTATTGATGCCCCACGAGGTGAGATCTTGCATGGAGCCCCAGACCGAGGGTGATTGACCGTCATCTTGAACTTCTTCCATTTTCTAATAATTGCACCAACAGTTGTTGCCTTCTCACCAAGCTGCTTGCCTATTGTCCTGTAGCCCATCCCAGCCTTGTGCAAGTCTACAATTTTAGCCCTGATGTCCTTACACAGCTCTCTGGTCTTGGCCATTGTGGAAAGGTTGGAGTCTGTTTGATTGAGTATGTGGACAGGTGTCTTTTATACAAGTAATGAGTTCAAACAGATGCAGTTAATACAGGTAATGAGTGGGGAACAGGAGGGCCTCTTAAAGAAAAAATAACAGGTCTGTGAGAGCCAGAATTCTAACTGGTTGGTAGGTGATCAAATACTGATGTCATGCAAATTAATTACTTAAAAATCATACAATGTAATTCTGTTTTTTTGTTTTAGATTCCGTCTCTCACAGTTGAAGTGTACCTATGATAAAACTTACAGACCTCTACATGCTTTGAAAGTAGGAAAACAGATACTTGTTCTCCCCACTGTATGTTGTAAACTTTCATTCGTAGACTAGGTTGTAACAACCTCATGATGGGTATAGGGAAAATTAGAGTATCATGTAGTAGCCTAAACCTATTGATGTTACATTGAACTGGGTGAATGGAATATGAATGACAGTCATCCAATATGCTCTAATAAAAATAAGGACGTGCTCATAAAAAATAAATAATCATCCTTCATGATCTTAAACAGCACCGACTGCCACTGGGTGTTGGGTACAGTTAACCCAGGTTTAACCAACTGACTGTCAGATTAACATGGTTAACACTGTGCAAACTCAGTCTTTGCAGTGACAGTCGACACAACCTCTTGGGTCCTGTTTCCCGTGATACCTTGGTCAACAATGGCCCCCTTGATCTGATTATAAGCAATGACAGGCATGATGACTCAAACACTGTTGTCTACAGTGCCTTGCGAAAGTATTCAGCCCCCTTGAACTTTGCGACCTTTTGCCACATTTCAGGCTTCAAACATAAAGATGTAAAACTGTATTTTTTGTGAAGAATCAACAACAAGTGGGACACAATCATGAAGTGGAACGACATTTATTGGATATTTAAAACTTTTTTAACAAATCAAAAACTGAAAAATTGGGCGTGCAAAATTATTCAGCCCCTTTACTTTCAGTGCAGCAAACTCTCTCCAGAAGTTCAGTGAGGATCTCTGAATGATCCAATGTTGATCTAAATGACTAATGATGATAAATACAATCCACCTGTGTGTAATCAAGTCTCCGTATAAATGCACCTGCACTGTGATAGTCTCAGAGGTCCGTTAAAAGCACAGAGAGCATCATGAAGAACAAGGAACACACCAGGCAGGTCCGAGATACTGTTGTGAAGAAGTTTAAAGCCGGATTTGGATACATAAAGATTTCCCAAGCTTTAAACATCCCAAGGCGCACTGTGCAAGCGATAATATTGAAATGGAAGGAGTATCAGACCACTGCAAATCTACCAAGACCTGGCCGTCCCTCTAAACTTTCAGCTCATACAAGGAGAAGACTGATCAGAGATGCAGCCAAGAGGCCCATGATCACTCTGGATGAACTGCAGAGATCTGCAGCTGAGGTGGGAGACTCTGTCCATAGGACAACAATCAGTCATATATTGCACAAATCTGGCCTTTATGGAAGAGTGGCAAGAAGAAAGCCATTTCTTAAAGATATCCATAAAAAGTGTTGTTTAAAGTTTGCTACAAGCCACCTGGGGGGACCAAACATGTGGAAGAAGGTGCTCTGGTCAGATGAAACCAAAATTGAACTTTTTGGCAACAATGCAAAACGTTATGTTTGGCGTAAAAGCAACACAGCTCATCACCCTGAACACCCTATCCCCACTGTCAAACATGGTGGTGGCAGCATCATGGTTTGGGCCTGCTTTTCTTCAGCAGGGACAGGGAAGATGGTTAAAATTGATGGGAAGATGGATGGAGCCAAATACAGGACCATTCTGGAAGAAAACCTGATGGAGTCTGCAAAAGACCTGAGACTGGGACGGAGATTTGTCTTCGAACAAGACAATGATCCAAAACATAAAGCAAAATCTACAATGGAATGGTTCAAAAATAAACATATCCAGGTGTTAGAATGGCCAAGTCAAAGTCCAGACCTGAATCCAATCGAGAATCTGTGGAAAGAACTGAAAACTGCTGTTCACAAATGCTCTCCATCCAACCTCACTGAGCTCGAGCTGTTTTGCAAGGAGGAATGGGAAAAAATTTCAGTCTCTCGATGTGCAAAACTGATAGAGACATACCCCAAGCGACTTACAGCTGTAATCGCCGCAAAAGGTGGCACTACAAAGTGTTACCTTAAGGGGGCTGAATAATTTTGCACGCCCAATTTTTCAGTTTTTGATTTGTTAAAAAAGTTTTAAATATCCAATAAATGTCGTTCCACTTCATGATTGTGTCCCACTTGTTGTTGATTCTTCACAAAAAAATAGTTTAATATCTTTATGTTTAAAGCCTGAAATGTGGCAAAAGGTCGCAAAGTTCAAGGGGGCCGAATACTTTCGCAAGGCACTGTATTTACATCAAACTAAATGAACTACTTTATTTTTCACTGACTGTCTCCCCTATATGTCCCAGGCGTAAAGGTACAGTCTGTGGATTTGTGAATCTGTTCAGTAGTCATTTTCAGATGTAAGTAAACAAAGTATCCCTTACATGCCCAGTCCAGCCACACGGTGCATCCTACTGAACCCCTACAGAGCATCCTATTGAACCCCTACAGAGCATCCTACTGAACCCCTACAGAGCATCCTGCTGGTCCCCTACAGAGCATCCTACTGAACCCCAACAGAGCATCCTGCTGGTCCCCTACAGAGCATCCTACTGAACCCCTACAGAGCATCCTACTGAACCCCTACAGAGCATCCTACTGAACCCCTACAGAGCATCCTACTGAACCCCTACAGAGCATCCTACTGAACCCCTACAGAGCATCCTACTGAACCCCTACAGAGCATCCTACTGAACCCCTACAGAGCATCCTACTGAACCCCTACAGAGCATCCTACTGGACCCCTACAGAGCATCCTACTGAACCCCTACAGAGCATCCTGCTGGACCCCTACAGAGCATCCTACTGAACCCCAACAGAGCATCCTACTGAACCCCAACAGAGCATCCTACTGGACCCCTACAGAGCATCCTGCTGGACCCCTATAGAGCATCCTGCTGGTCCCCTACAGAGCATCCTGCTGGACCCCTACAGAGCATCCTGCTGGACCCCTACAGAGCATCCTGCTGGTTACCTACAGAGCATCCTGCTGGACCCCTACAGAGCATCCTGCTGGTTACCTACAGAGCATCCTACTGGACCCCTACAGAGCATCCTACTGGACCCCTACAGAGCATCCTGCTGGACCCCTACAGAGCATCCTGCTGGTTACCTACAGAGCATCCTGCTGGTTACCTACAGAGCATCCTGCTGGTCCCCTACAGAGCATCCTGCTGGTCCCCTACAGAGCATCCTGCTGGTCCCCTACAGAGCATCCTGCTGGTCCCCTACAGAGCATCCTGCTGGTCCCCTACAGAGCATCCTGCTGGACCCCTAGAGAGCATCCTGCTGGACCCCTACAGAGCATCCTGCTGGTCCCCTACAGAGCATCCTGCTGGACCCCTACAGAGCATCCTGCTGGTCCCCTACCAAGCATCCTACTTGACCCCTACAGAGTATCCTACCTGGACCCCTACCAAGTATCCTACCTGGACCCCTACAAAGTATCATACTGGTTCCCTACAGAGTATCTGTAATGTGAATATGCCTTTTTTAATCCAAAGCGATTTACAGTCATGCGTGCATACATTTTTACGTATGGTCGTCCCGGGAAACCCAATATCCTGGCGTTGCAAGCACCATGCTCTACCAACTGAGCTGGTCCCCTCACCTGCCCAGTCCAGCCACACAGTGCACGGCCACGCAGCAGCCTGGGTCTTCCAGGAAACGAGACCGTAGCAGACTCAGCCAGTCCTCCACCACCTTAGAGGGAGGGGGCGCACCGTCGTCAAACTGCCAGTCCTGGGGAGAGATGGAGAAATAGTGTTAGACTGAGACCTTGGGTTTCAACAACGCACGAGTGGCGCAGAGGTCTAAGGCACTGCAGACCCTGGTTCGATTCCAGGCTGTATCACAGCCGGCCATGATTGGGAGTCCCATAGTGCGGTGCACAATTGGCCCAGCATCGTTAGGGTTTGGCCGGGGTAGGCCATCATTGTAAGTAAGAATTTGTTCTTAACTAACTTGGCTAGTTAAATAAAGGTTCAGTTTTAAAAAACATTTAAAATGATGTTCCTGGGAACTAGTATGTTTTGGAATCTTATGCATATTGTTTTGTAATGTTGTGTTGACTGCACTGTAAGTGTTCTTTGTTGTGATTTTCAAAGCTTCATATACGAATAAAGTTGAAATGAAATGACCGATGACCACAGTGGTGGAAACATTGGTTTGTATGCCACTGCAATGCCAAGCACAGCACACCTATCAGTAAACAGAAGGAGCAGGCATCCTTCCATCTTTTGATTCAACACAGGGTAGGGTGACCTCATTTTGAGGTTGTGCGAGTGAGCCATAGCCCCTCTATAGATATATATATGTTAGAGACAGTTCACCCTATCAGCAGCCTCCAGTCTAAGACACACATGGTTTATGGTACATATTTGATTTAACACAGCTGCCTGGGGACAGAGGGGTACAATACAGACGCAGATACAAAGCAGATAGAAACACACACAGACAGACAGGACGCAGGAGTCAGGAGGGTAGTGACGAGATAGGTGAGTGCCAGTCAGTCAGTGATTAGAGAGAGGCTTTCTCACAGCAGCCCAGGGATGAACCATAGATACTGATCAGCCATAGAGGTCTGGACCCAAAGCCTGTTGATCTCCGGCCACACAGTATCAGCCATAGAGGTCTGGACCCAGGGTCTGTTGATCTCCGGCCACACAGTATCAGCCATAGATGTCTGGACCCAGGGTCTGTTGATCTCCGGCCACACAGTATCAGCCATAGAGGTCTGGACCCATGGTCTGTTGATCTCCGGCCACACAGTATCAGCCATAGAGGTCTGGACCCAGGGTCTGTTGATCTCCGGCCACACAGTATCAGCCATAGAGGTCTGGACCCAGGGTCTGTTGATCTCCGGCCACACAGTATCAGCCATAGAGGTCTGGACCCAGGGCCTGTCGGCCACACAGTATCAGCCATAGCGGTCTGGACCCAGGGTCTGTTGATCTCTGGCCACACAGTATCAGCCATAGCGGTCTGGACCCAGGGTCTGTTGATCTCCGGCCACACAGTATCAGCCATAGAGGTCTGGACCCAGGGCCTGTCGGCCACACAGTATCAGCCATAACGGTCTGGACCCAGGGTCTGTTGATCTCCGGCCACACAGTATCAGCCATAGAGGTCTGGACCCAGGGCCTGTCGGCCACACAGTATCAGCCATAACGGTCTGGACCCAGGGTCTGTTGATCTCCGGCCACACAGTATCAGCCATAGAGGTCTGGACCCAGGGCCTGTCGGCCACACAGTATCAGCCATAACGGTCTGGACCCAGGGTCTGTTGATCTCCGGCCACACAGTATCAGCCATAGAGGTCTGGATCCAGGGCCTGTTGATCTCCGGCCACACAGTATCAGCCATAACGTTCTGGACCCAGGGTCTGTTGATCTCCGGCCACACAGTATCAGCCATAGTGGTCTGGACCCAGGGTCTGTTGATCTCCGGCCACACAGTATCAGCCATAGAGGTCTGGACCCATGGTCTGTTGATCTCCGGCCACACAGTATCAGCCATAGAGGTCTGGACCCAGCGTCTGTTGATCTCCGGCCACACAGTATCAGCCATAGAGGTCTGGACCCAGGGCCTGTCGGCCACACAGTATCAGCCATAGCGGTCTGGACCCAGGGTCTGTTGATCTCTGGCCACACAGTATCAGCCATAGCGGTCTGGACCCAGGGTCTGTTGATCTCCGGCCACACAGTATCAGCCATAGAGGTCTGGACCCAGGGCCTGTCGGCCACACAGTATCAGCCATAACGGTCTGGACCCAGGGTCTGTTGATCTCCGGCCACACAGTATCAGCCATAGAGGTCTGGACCCAGGGCCTGTCGGCCACACAGTATCAGCCATAGAGGTCTGGACCCAGGGTCTGTTGATCTCCGGCCACACAGTATCAGCCATAGAGGTCTGGACCCAGGGCCTGTCGGCCACACAGTATCAGCCATAACGGTCTGGACCCAGGGTCTGTTGATCTCCGGCCACACAGTATCAGCCATAGAGGTCTGGATCCAGGGTCTGTTGATCTCCGGCCACACAGTATCAGCCATAGAGGTCTGGATCCAGGGCCTGTTGATCTCCGGCCACACAGTATCAGCCATAGAGGTCTGGACCCAGGGTCTGTTGATCTCCGGCCACACAGTATCAGCCATAGAGGTCTGGACCCAGGGTCTGTTGATCTCGGGCCACACAGTATCAGCCATAGAGGTCTGGACCCAGGGCCTGTCGGCCACACAGTATCAGCCATAGCGGTCTGGACCCAGGGTCTGTTGATCTCTGGCCACACAGTATCAGCCATAGCGGTCTGGACCCAGGGTCTGTTGATCTCCGGCCACACAGTATCAGCCATAGAGGTCTGGACCCAGGGCCTGTCGGCCACACAGTATCAGCCATAACGGTCTGGACCCAGGGTCTGTTGATCTCCGGCCACACAGTATCAGCCATAGAGGTCTGGACCCAGGGCCTGTCGGCCACACAGTATCAGCCATAACGGTCTGGACCCAGGGTCTGTTGATCTCCGGCCACACAGTATCAGCCATAGAGGTCTGGACCCAGGGCCTGTCGGCCACACAGTATCAGCCATAACGGTCTGGACCCAGGGTCTGTTGATCTCCGGCCACACAGTATCAGCCATAGAGGTCTGGATCCAGGGCCTGTTGATCTCCGGCCACACAGTATCAGCCATAACGGTCTGGACCCAGGGTCTGTTGATCTCCGGCCACACAGTATCAGCCATAGAGGTCTGGACCCAGGGTCTGTTGATCTCTGGCCACACAGTATCAGCCATAGAGGTCTGGACCCAGGGTCTGTTGATCTCCGGCCACGCAGTATCAGCCATAACGGTCTGGACCCAGGGCCTGTCGGCCACACAGTATCAGCCATAACGGTCTGGACCCGGGCTCTGTTGATCTCCGGCCACACAGTATCAGCCATAGAGGTCTGGACCCAGGGCCTGTCGGCCACACAGTATCAGCCATAACGGTCTGGACCCAGGGTCTGTTGATCACCGGCCACACAGTATCAGCCATAGATGTCTGGATCCAGGGCCTGTTGATCTCCGGCCACACAGTATCAGCCATAACGGTCTGGACCCAGGGTCTGTTGATCTCCGGCCACACAGTATCAGCCATAGAGGTCTGGATCCAGGGCCTGTTGATCTCCGGCCACACAGTATCAGCCATAGAGGTCTGGACCCAGGGTCTGTTGATCTCCGGCCACACAGTATCAGCCATAGAGGTCTGGACCCAGGGCCTGTCGGCCACACAGTATCAGCCATAGCGGTCTGGACCCAGGGTCTGTTGATCTCTGGCCACACAGTATCAGCCATAGCGGTCTGGACCCAGGGTCTGTTGATCTCCGGCCACACAGTATCAGCCATAGAGGTCTGGACCCAGGGCCTGTCCGCCACACAGTATCAGCCATAGAGGTCTGGACCCAGGGCCTGTTGGCCACACAGTATCAGCCATAGAGGTCTGGACCCAGGGTCTGTTGATCTCCGGCCACACAGTATCAGCCATAGAGGTCTGGACCCAGGGCCTGTCGGCCACACAGTATCAGCCATAGAGGTCTGGACCCAGGGTCTGTTGATCTCCGGCCACACAGTATCAGCCATAGAGGTCTGGACCCAGGGCCTGTCGGCCACACAGTATCAGCCATAGAGGTCTGGACCCAGGGTCTGTTGATCTCCGGCCACACAGTATCAGCCATAGAGGTCTGGACACAGGGTCTGTTGATCTCCGGCCACACAGTATCAGCCATAGAGGTCTGGACCCAGGGTCTGTTGATCTCCGGCCACACAGTATCAGCCATAGAGGTCTGGACCCAGGGCCTGTCGGCCACACAGTATCAGCCATAGAGGTCTGGACCCAGGGTCTGTTGATCTCCGGCCACACAGTATCAGCCATAGAGGTCTGGACCCAAGGTCTGTTGATCTCCGGCCACACAGTATCAGCCATAGAGGTCTGGACCCAGGGTCTGTTGATCTCCGGCCACACAGTATCAGCCATAGAGGTCTGGACCCAGGGTCCTGATCTCGGCCACACAGTATCAGCCATAGAGGTCTGGACCCAGGGTCTGTTGATCTCCGGCCACACAGTATCAGCCATAGAGGTCTGGACCCAGGGTCTGTTGATCTCCGGCCACACAGTATCAGCCATAGAGGTCTGGACCCAGGGCCTGTCGGCCACACAGTATCAGCCATAGAGGTCTGGACCCAGGGTCTGTTGATCTCCGGCCACACAGTATCAGCCATAGAGGTCTGGACCCAGGGTCTGTTGATCTCCGGCCACACAGTATCAGCCATAGAGGTCTGGACCCAGGGCCTGTTGATCTCCGGCCACACAGTATCAGCCATAGCGGTCTGGACCCAGGGCCTGTTGATCTCCGGCCACACAGTATCAGCCATAGCGGTCTGGACCCAGGGCCTGTCGGCCCCACAGTATCAGCCATAGAGGTCTGGACCCAGGGCCTGTTGATCTCCGGCCACACAGTATCAGCCATAGAGGTCTGGACCCAGGGCCTGTCGGTCACACAGTATCTCCAGGAAGGGAGGGACACACCTGGCTGTCTGGGGAGATTTTATAATGCACCACTGACTCATACATCTTAACAATAGTCCCACATAGCTACAACAAATACACAATGCAACCACACACAGACACACATGCAGGGTAGTATTACATGCACACACACACACAGAGCCATGTAGAAGAACAAACAGGTATTAGAACAAAACAGTACACACACACACACACAGAGAGCCATGTAGAAGAACAAACAGGTATTAGAACAAAACAGTACACACACACACACACACACACACACACACACACACACACACACACACAGAGAGCCATGTAGAAGAACAAACAGGTATTAGAACAAAACAGTACACACACACACAATTTGGTTTCAGCTGGTGTCTGTCGTTTACAGTAAACAGTGTGGAATTACCACAGTAAAACCTTCTGAGAGAGGAGATAGCCTCATCACATGACTGGACTCAGGATTGCCCACAAATACATACAGGCACACAGATGGACGCAGGCACAAACACAGACATGGAATCAAGCACCACCACAACAGACCAGTTCTCATTTGAGGGTTAGACTATTTATTTGCCTGAGCTGTGTCTTACACTGTTTTCCTGGGGTATTAGCATAAGCTCCTGAAGGTTCAATATTTGCAGTGTAGTACATGTTGTAAGCTACTGCATGATGTTGGCTGAGGTAATGTGGGATATGTCAACAGGGCAGGAACCACAGCAGCACTGGCCTACTTTGGGGACGAGGCATGGGCACACACATATACGCTTTCCTCGCACTGTTCCATTCAACGTGACCTTGGAAAGATTTTTAGAACATCAAGATGACCTGCGACAATTCCATGCCCCGAACACACACGATATACAACACTGTTCACTCATTAGCTATACCAGTATGAGGCCCTAGCTTTGAAAGCCTGTAGCCAAAGCAACTCACTGCATCAGAGCGACAGTGGAGAGGAGACACCGGATAAACAAATCACTACAGATTTCCAATCAATTCCTAGTTAAAGTGATATCCCCACCCAGTTTTACATGTCTTCAGCTGAAAAGCGCCACGAACATCCCCCATTTTACATGACAACAGTTATTCAACAGTTGAAGCAGCCATTAGTAATAACAGCCATCCTCCCAGGGCTATGATAACAGAGTACAGCTCTATCTGTCTGTCTGGTCCTATAGCTTCCTGGTTGTTGATATTTTATGTCACTGGACAGCAGGATTGGGGTCAATTCCAATTTAATTCCAGTAAATTCAATAAGTATACTGAAATTCCAATTATCCTAAATGATTTTCAATAAGGAAAATGTGGAATTGGGTTTACGTTTCGGAATTGACTGGAATTGAAATGGAATTGACCCCAAGCTGATGGCTTGATCGTGTTCAAGCCTTTAACTAGATCTCTCCAGATTTCCCCTATATCACTACGGAGACAGAGGAAGGGGAGGGGAGAGGTAGGCAACTCCTTCCCATGCCCTGTTTTTCAAGACTCTGGAGAGCGAGTACCAATTGCCATGATCCTCAATGTTTTCCAGTGCTCTGGCAGAAAGCGAAGTACAGCCTTCACATAAATAGCAGCCCATGGTGTTGTGCTTACGTAACAGCATACCCTGTAAATCTCTCCTTTCATATCCACACTATTCACTGAGAGAAAGAGGGAGAGAAAGATAGAAAGAGATTAAAGAGAGAGTGAGAGAGAGAAAATAGAAAAAGGAACAAATTTAATAGAGGAGGCCACGCGGGGTAACCAGGCTCTGCAGCTGCCATGGCAACAAAGGAACGTTGATGTACTGGTAATCAGAAACACGTGCCTTCAAGTTCAGTTACAGATACTGGTCTGAGTTATGTGCGTGTGCGTGTGCGTGTGTTTGTTTAGGAGTGACCCAGATGAGTCTTTGAAAGGGTTTTGGCTGCTTTCAAGTTGTTGGGTGTATATCAGTATTGATGTGTGTATGTGTGTTTGTTTACGAGCATATAAGGACGGAGCGTGCTCTTCCAGGAACTGGGCCCCAACCCCATTGCCCTCCTCTGAACACAGAACCGTCTGTTTGATGACACTCTGCCTCCTCCTTCCCTACATGGTCATGGCCTTAGTGGAAATAGTCAGTGGCGTCAAACAAACTCGACCAAAGAATGACGAAAATCATGAAATATGAAAGGAAAACGTACACATTATGGCGGCGCCGAAGATTCAGCACTGCTAAATGGACAGCGTGTTTGCACAGGTAGGTTGTTTAGCAACAAAACCGACACGTGTCCAACTATGGGGCAAAACAGACTGGTGGTTTAGAATGTTGACATGTAAACTATATTTATTTTTATTTATTTAACCTTTATTTAACTAGGCAAGTCAGTTCAGAACAAATTCTTATTTACAATGACGGCCTACCAAAAGGCCTCCTGCTGGGACAGGGGCTGGGATTGACTTATTCGCCATGATGTTGGATAAATAAACAGCTGAAGATGCAAGTCACTGAAATACTGCTGTGCGTAATAAGCGTCGCTCCTTTGCGGTAGAATTGGCAATGCCGAAAGAACGGTCCTTACGCCAGCGTTCAATGGAAAGGTTTGTCTTACAACAAAGAATCATGGGATATTGCCGTTTACCTATGCTCATTGGCCATCTAACCAGCTGGATTTCAAGATGATCAGTGGTCATTGGGTTAAAAGACAGTCAATCAACGAGACAGTGGTCATATAATTTGTGCACAATGGACTCGTCACTTGTTGTCTTCTAATCGCTTTTTCCGGGTCAATACGTCCCGCAAAATGACCCATTATGTTTGGTTGTGTTACAAACAAACTGTTGATTGCAAGGAAACCAAACATGACTGGATAAAGTCAGGGAAAGTCTGTCTATTTTACGTTGGATGTTACGTCGAAAATTGAATGACACAAATTCAACGAGATAAGCGTTCACAAAATGCTGTGTTAGGCTATACAAAATGGATTTAACCGAAAAAAGACCATTCTTTGTGTAACAATGAGCCATGGGATTGCAACCAGAGCAAGATCTTCAAAGGTAAATTATTTATTTCAATGCAATCTGATTTCGTTACGCAAGTGCTGGCTGAATAAGTAGTTTGATATGGGGGTCTGTGCTCAGATAATCGCAGCGTATTCTTTCGCAATAAATCATTTTTAAAATCTGACAATGCAGTTGGATTGGCAAGATTCTAGGCTTTCGAACCATTTGAGACACTTGTATTTTCATTCATGTTTAATATGACTATTTAACAGTAGCATGCCGCGGTTCTGGGGCCTGGGCCTTCAGTGAAGTCCTACACAGTCCCACCCGAATTAATCCACCTCTTATTACCATCATTATGATGCCATGGCTCTAGACACTATACATTTAGATAGAAACGCAGTATAACCAGGCGTTGCGTCACCTTGAAATTTACATTTTTATTCAGAGAATTGCAGGGGAAGAGTACAATACCTTTTCATTGTGCAGCTTCGTTGCCCTGCGCGCTTGTTTGTTGAGCTGTAGATCCACTCGGGTGTCCCCAAAAGTTTTCAAAAGCACCATTGCTTGTAAGTGCCCAGCCGTACTTTGGTGTCTCGTTGCTGCCTTGGTTAGACAACTCAGGTTTGCAAAGCCAGTGTGGCTCCAAACACCAAATCGATCACTTGCAAATAATAGGCATTCCCAGCAGTACAGTTTGCAGTGCTTCTCGGAGCCTGTGAGTCATTGATAGCGCCCATAGTTGAAAGTGGCGAACGAACCCCTTTCCCGCCCGTGACAGGCTTTGTAGCGTCAGCGTCTACCTCTCCTGACAATGTCTAACTTTTCTTTAAAAGTTTGTCTTGAGAATGGCGTTATAATTATATCCTCGACCAAATCGATATCTTCTCCTTCCGCCATTGTGGGTTGAAATAACAGCTTAGTAGTACGCAAATTAATTCGTTGATCAATTTCAGTTTCCTAGTTCTGAGACCTGCTCATATAGGACCTGCCTCTCAATATTGGTAATCCAATCCAAAGACGTGCACGCACTACGCCTGCTAGCTGGCTCCTGTGTAACACTGGAGCCAGCCAGCAGGCGTACAATAGCCAACTCTAAAGCTGATTGGTTGACACTAAATTTTAATTTCCATTCACTCTAAGCTACAAGCGCCCGCACTGTTGATTCTGAAGGCCTGAGGGCAGATTTTAGACCCCTGGCAACACATGATGGCTGAATATGATTGGATAAAAGATCTAACATAAAGACCAGCGCTCCAAATCTCAACCTGGGGCTGGAAGCAGTGCAACCAAGAGGAACGCTATGAAATGAAGAGTGTAACTCTTACTCTGGGGAATCATTTAATACATATTTGTGGGAAAATATATTTTAAAAAAAATTATATTCTGATGAGGTTTAGGCCAGCAGAGAAGGCCTTGCATTTATGTAGCGATCACCTACGTTGTAGAATTTAATCCCGCTAACGGGTTCGGTGCGCAGAAAGGTTAAACACACTTTGCTGTAGGCTACTATTTACTAGTTAACAAAAAATCATGCATGTCATTAAATAAATTCACCCACTCAGTATTGTAATCAAAACTTACCAGAAAGCATGTAGTGCTTGGCTAAGACAGTATAGTAGAGTGAGCTCGATAGCATCTCATTAGTGTGCAAGATCTTGAGAATCAGCTGTGATTCTGATGGAAGAGTGCAACTGCACATGTGATGGAAGTGCATGCAGAAGGTTGCAATTCCATTGAATTGGTGATAGTTTCACCAAAATATCCCACAAGCCCTAAAATTGCCTTATGTGTATCCCACAAAAAAGGTTCACTGTTATAAACTAACTTTTTTGATGAATTTCGGCAGAATTCCCCAAATTCCCGGGCTTAACCCTACTACCATAAATACATTTCTGCCATATTGGCATTGAGATGACATCAGTCAAAACACCTCAAAACAAGACATGGTATCAAGAACAAGATAAAACGAACTGAAACGAGCCACCTACGATTCCTCACATGGCAGTTTCTTGTCATTGTTGCTAGCTATCTGGCCATCCAGAGTCACAACAACACACTGGCTTCTGCCCCATTGAAGCGTTCACATCATTTTCAAGGTGTTCTCAGCTAACCTGTCTATACTGGAGCTCTGTGGCATGGCACTGAATGGACAGCACCTCCGTATAGTAGCCAGCTATAACATTATTCCATTTGTGTGCGGTGACACATTTTTGGGGTCACAGTCAGGTAGCCTACAATGTGTATATGAAAATCAGAACTGGCACACAGATCTTTAGAAATGGTAAATTGGCACTCCACATGAAAAAAAGGTTGCTGACCCCCTGCTATAGGCTATATGAAGCCATCCTTGTTGAACTGCTCTCCTGCGCTTCCCACCAACACTGTCTCATTGCGTTGCATCCAGATATGAATAGCAGCTCATTTCTGCATTTGCCTGTCTGCATTATTCGCCAGGGAAAGGAAACATTCTGCGAATATTGAAGCATTGTTGAGTTTAAATGCCAAAATCATATTCAAAGCAATCGGCGCACTGCATAATGTAGCCTTTATTTAAGTAGGACAGTCATTTAAGAACCTATTCTTATTTACAATGACGGCCTAACCCGGCCGGACCCAGACGATGCTGGGCCAATTGTGCGCCACCCTATGGGACCCCCAATCACGGCCGGATGTGATACAGCCTGGATTCAAACCAGGGTCACTGCAGTGACACCTCTCGCACTGAGATGCAGTGCTGTAGACCGCTGCACCACTCAGGAGCCAGAGTGGCAGAGCGGTCGAGCTAAACAGCTGACCAGCAAAGCAGATGGCCCCATCTCTGCTCCCTGCCTTCTAAAAGTGACAGAAAAAGGTACGCAGGCTGACATGGTCTTAAAGTCAGCCATTTAATACTATAAACAGCAGTTGAATTTTAAATCGGGATTGGAATTAATTCAACCCCCCCCCCCTAACCCTAACCTCCCCCCCAAAGAAAAAATGTGACTACTTAAAATGTGGGGTTTTGAGCTAGGGTATGGCAACTACCATACCCTACCATTAAACAAAGAGAGTCACACACTCCATGTGTGTAAACTCCCAGTCATTTATTGGGTAAAACACCTCACTGTGTCTTCTTCAGGGTAATGTCATGAATGCTTTAACCAGGTTATGTAGACAAATAGCGCAATCAGTGCAACCAATGACAATACCCTACCATACTCAACTGAAACCCCTGGAATCAGTACTGGAAGTCCTGTCCAAGACCGAAACACTCCGCTCTACCCTGCTCTTCTCTTCACAGTGCATGTGTGTTTGTGTGTCCACTTCACAATGAAGTGTGAGGGACGTGACACTGGTCTGTACTCACCACCACGGTGATGCCATCCTTCTCCAATGGAGCCTTATCATAGGTGACCTCACACACTCTCACTACCGTCGTGGCTCCGTACTTCTTAAGGTCCTACGGTGGAGGAAGGAGGGAAGGAGTTCCATTGAAAAATAACTCAACACTGTGTGTGTGTTTTGGGGGGCGGTTGACATGCGTGTACAAATATATAGCCTATATATGGACCCATACTCATAGTAGTACAGCAGGCGGATTTACTTACCTTAAGGGTTCTGTCTGTCTGCCTGGGACTGTGTCTGTCTGCCTGGGACTGTGTCTGTCTGCCTGGGACTGTGTCTGTCTGCCTGGGACTGTGTCTGTCTGCCTGGGACTGTGTCTGTCTGTCTGGGACTGTGTCTGTCTGCCTGGGACTGTGTCTGTCTGCCTGGGACTGTGTCTGTCTGCCTGGGACTGTGTCTGTCTGCCTGGGACTGTGTCTGTCTGCCTGGGACTGTGTCTGTCTGCCTGGGACTGTGTCTGTCTGCCTGGGACTGTGTCTGTCTGCCTGGGACTGTGTCTGTCTGCCTGGGACTGTGTCTGTCTGCCTGGGACTGTGTCTGTCTGCCTGGGACTGTGTCTGTCTGCCTGGGACTGTGTCTGTCTGCCTGGGACTGTGTCTGTCTGCCTGGGACTGTGTCTGTCTGCCTGGGATTGTGTCTGTCTGCCTGGGACTGTGTCTGTCTGCCTGGGACTGTGTCTGTCTGCCTGGGACTGTGTCTGTCTGCCTGGGACTGTGTCTGTCTGCCTGGGACTGTGTCTGTCTGCCTGGGACTGTGTCTGTCTGCCTGGGACTGTGTCTGTCTGCCTGGGACTGTGTCTGTCTGCCTGGGACTGTGTCTGTCTGCCTGGGACTGTGTCTGTCTGCCTGGGACTGTGTCTGTCTGCCTGGGACTGTGTCTGTCTGCCTGGGACTGTGTCTGTCTGCCTGGGACTGTGTCTGCCTGGGACTGTGTCTGTCTGCCTGGGACTGTGTCTGTCTGCCTGGGACTGTGTCTGTCTGCCTGGGACTGTGTCTGTCTGCCTCTGCCTGGGACTGTGTCTGTCTGCCTGGGACTGTGTCTGTCTGCCTGGGACTGTGTCTGTCTGCCTGGGACTGTGTCTGTCTGGGACTGTGTCTGTCTGCCTGGGACTGTGTCTGTCTGCCTGGGACTGTGTCTGTATGCCTGGGACTGTGTCTGCCTGCCTGGGACTGTGTCTGTCTGCCTGGGACTGTGTCTGTCTGCCTGGGACTGTGTCTGCCTGCCTGGGACTGTGTCTGCCTGCCTGGGACTGTGTCTGTCTGGGACTGTGTCTGCCTGGGACTGTGTCTGTCTGGGACTGTGTCTGTCTGCCTGGGACTGCGTCTGTCTGCCTGGGACTGCGTCTGTCTGCCTGGGACTGTGTCTGTCTGCCTGGGACTGTGTCTGTCTGGGACTGTGTCTGTCTGGGACTTTGTCTGTCTGCCTGGGACTGTGTCTGTCTGCCTGGGACTGTGTCTGTCTGCCTGGGACTGTGTCTGCCTGGGACTGTGTCTGTCTGCCTGGGACTGTGTCTGCCTGCCTGGGACTGTGTCTGCCTGCCTGGGACTGTGTCTGTCTGCCTGGGACTGTGTCTGTCTGCCTGGGACTGTGTCTGCCTGCCTGGGACTGCGTCTGTCTGCCTGTGACTGCGTCTGTCTGCCTGGGACTGCGTCTTTCTGCCTGGGACTGCGTCTGTCTGCCTGGGACTGCGTCTGTCTGCCTGGGACTGCGTCTGTCTGCCTGGGACTGCGTCTGTCTGCCTGGGACTGCGTCTGTCTGCCTGGGACTGTGTCTGTCTGCCTGGGACTGTGTCTGTCTGCCTGGGACTGTGTCAGTCTGCCTGGGACTGTGTCTGTCTGCCTGGGACTGTGTCTGCCTGCCTGGGACTGTGTCTGCCTGCCTGGGACTGTGTCTGTCTGCCTGGGACTGTGTCTGTCTGCCTGGGACTGTGTCTGCCTGCCTGGGACTGTGTCTGCCTGCCTGGGACTGTGTCTGCCTGCCTGGGACTGTGTCTGTCTGCCTGGGACTGTGTCTGTCTGCCTGGGACTGTGTCTGTCTGCCTGGGACTGTGTCTGTCTGCCTGGGACTGTGTCTGTCTGCCTGGGACTGTGTCTGCCTGCCTGGGACTGTGTCCGCCTGCCTGGGACTGTGTCCGCCTGCCTGGGCCTGTGTCCGTCTGCCTGGGACTGTGTCCGTCTGCCTGGGACTGTGTCCGTCTGCCTGGGACTGTGTCTGCCTGCCTGCCTGGGACTGTGTCTGCCTGAGACGGTCTGCCTGCCTGCCTGGGACTGTGTCTGCCTGCCTGGGACTGTGTCTGCCTGCCTGGGACTGTGTCTGCCTGCCTGGGACTGTGTCTGCCTGCCTGGGACTGTGTCTGCCTGCCTGGGACTGTGTCTGCCTGCCTGGGACTGTGTCTGTCTGCCTGGGACTGTGTCTGCCTGCCTGGGACTGTGTCTGCCTGGGACTGTGTCTGCCTGGGACTGTGTCTGCCTGGGACTGTGTCTGCCTGCCTGCCTGGGACTGTGTCTGCCTGGGACGGTCTGCCTGCCTGCCTGGGACTGTGCCTGTCTGCCTGGGACTGTGTCTGTCTGCCTGGGACTGTATCTGTCTGCCTGGCTGCCTGGGACTGTGTCTGCCTGGGACGGTCTGCCTGTCTTCCTGGGACGGTCTGCCTGCCTGCCTGGGACGGTCTGCCTGCCTGCCTGGGACGGTCTGCCTGCCTGCCTGGGACCGTCTGCCTGCCTGCCTGGGACCGTCTGCCTGCCTGCCTGGGACCGTCTGCCTGCCTGCCTGGGACCGTCTGCCTGCCTGCCTGGGACCGTCTGCCTACCTGCCTGGGACGGTCTGCCTGCCTGCCTGGGACGGTCTGCCTGCCTGCCTGGGACGGTCTGCCTACCTGCCTGGGACCGTCTGCCTGCCTGCCTGGGACGGTCTGCCTGCCTGCCTGGGGCGGTCTGCCTACCTGCTTGGGACGGTCTGCCTGCCTGCCTGGGACGGTCTGCCTGCCTGCCTGGGACGGTCTGCCTACCTGCCTGGGACCGTCTGCCTGCCTGCCTGGGACCGTCTGCCTGCCTGCCTGGGGCGGTCTGTCTGCCGGTTTGACTGTTTGTTTGTCTGTCTGCCTGCCTGTCCGTGACATTGTGGTACTCTTTAAGATAGTGGCACTCTTTAAGATTGTCTGACTGCGAGGCACGCTCCTCTCACTGCCCGTGCCATGCGACCGACGTGGCAGCGGGACACATCGCCATGGAAACTGAGGCATTGTTGAAGAGGGAGCAGCCAGCGCAGCGTTGTCATCGGCAGACCCGCTCTATAGTCTGATTTTTTCTCAGTGTCATAGAAACACCTTTCTTAAGATAGGGCCTTGGAGCAGTGTCAAGAAGATGTGTCAGTGGAAACAAGGAGAAAGACAGAAAGACAAGGAAGGACAGAGAGAATAACGACATGAAGAGAGGGAAAAAATAGGGAGGATGAGAGGGAAAGAGAAATGGGAGAAAAGAACTAGAGAGAAAGAGAGGGATGTATGGAGAGAGAATCATGAGAAAAAAAATATTAGCAGGTTTAAACGAGCGGGGATAGAATGGTCCTCACCTCGATGAAGCTGTTGAGGGTGGAGTTGGTGGGGTTGTGCGTGATGAGCAGCCGCATGTTCTTGTAGCACACCTCGGCCGGCGCCGGACGGTTCATACGGGCCATGTTGACAACCCTTACCCAGCTGGGGGGGCGAACGCAACACGGACAGGGACGCAAGGGGACCACAAACTGGTTGTCCACGGTGGCCACGGTCGCTGGTGGGCTAAACTCCTGCAGACGTTCTCAGTCCTGTCCCTCCTTTAAGACAATAGAAAATACAAGTCTGTCCTCGGGTTGGTCGATCCTTGGGAGGGTCACTGTGGTTGGTTTAGATGAGGTCTTGGGCTTTCACTGAAGAGTCGTGGAATAGTTAGTCCAATCATCCCATTAGGGTTCCTGAGAGAGGGTCTTAGAGTGACAGACCTAGGGTGTGCAGAGTCCTGGGAGGCAGGGAGCCCTCGATGCGTTGGTACCCAGGGATCAGTGCAGGGTATTAGGCGGACAAGGCAGAGCAGTGGGCATCCTCCCCTGGATCAGCCTATGCTCTGGGATGTTGAGCGTGGCAGTAGTCTCCAGTCCTCTGCAAGAACGCCATCAAAAGCACAGCGCCAAGGGTGTAAAACTGTGCGGCGCCAACAGGGAGGAAAGGGGGGAGGCAAAGAAAGACAGAAGAGATAGTTAACCACAAGCAAGATAAATCTGAGAAACAAACACGAAACACTGGCTGCATCCTCGGGAACAGCTGACTGGAGAACAGATTAATGATATTTCCCTCTCTTTCACTCTCCCCCTCTCGTCTCTCCCCTCCCACATGACTGGCACTATGTAAACAGGGTCGGCTCCAAGCATAAGCGACATCAGGGGGCCGCTAGGGGGCCCCCGAACCCAAAAATAATGGAGAAAAAAATATTTTAATAATAATAATTCATTAATAGATAAATAGATAGGAGAGAGCGATATAAATAGATGAATAACTGGATATATACAGTCTGGAGGTGTGTTGGGTCATTGTCCCGTTGAAAAACAAATGATAGTCTCACTAAGCGCAAACCAGTTGGGATGGCGTATCACTGCAGAATGCTGCGTAGCCATGCTGACTAAGTGTGCCTTCAATTCTAAATAAATCACCAACAATGTCACCAGCACAGCACCATCACACCTCCTCCATGCTTCACAGTGGGAACCACATGTGTGGAGATCATCCGTTCACCTACTCTGCTTCTCACAAAGCCACGGCGGTTGGAACTAAAAATCTAACATTTGGACTCATCAGAACAAAGGACAGATTTCCGCTGGTCTAGCATCCATTACTTGTGTTTCTTGGCCCAAACAAGTCTCTTCTTATTATTAGTGTCCTTTAGTAGTGGTTTCTTTGCAGCAGTTTGACCATGAAGGCCTGATTCACGCAGTCTCCTCTGAACAGTTGATGTTGAGGTGTGTCTGCGACTTGAACTCTGAAACTTTTATTTGGGCTGCAATTTCTGAGGCTGGTAATTCTAATGAACTTGTCCTCACTTGAAGAAACTTCAAAGGTCTCAGAAGTTCTTCACTATTATTCTATAATGTAAAAATGGTAAAATTTAAGAAAAACCATGGAATGAGTAGTTGTGTCCAAACTTTTGATTGGTATATATACACAGTATACACACACACTGAACAAAAATATAAATGCAACATGTAAAGTGTTGGTCCCATGTTTCAAGAGCTGAAATAACCTTTTTGTTCACACACACACACACACACACGCACACAATTCTGTAATTATTCAGACATCTTGCCTTTTTCCACATTTTGTTACGTTACATCCTTATTTTTAAATGTTTTTTATTTTATTTTTACTGCCTCATCAATTTACACACAATACCCTATAATGACAAAGCAAAAACAGGTTAACATACACTTTACTCAGGTGCTATGATGAAACTGTCTCTCAATCGGACAGCCACAGAAAAGGAAAAGTTCCTTCGAGTTACCTGCCTCAGAAATTGCAGCCCAAATAAATGCTAAAGTAACAGACACATCTCAACATCAACTGTTCAGAGGAGACTGTGTGAATGAGGCCTTCATTTTAAAAAACGGAAATATCCTCTCAAGCTCTGTCAAGTTAATGGGGAGCATCACTGCACAGTCATTTTCAGGTCTCTCCAGAGAGGACATTCAGAGACTTGTCCCTTAGGCATTCCTGCGTTGTCTTGGCCGTGTGCTTAGGGTCGTTGTCCTGTTGGAAGGAAAACCTTCGCCCCAGTCTGAGGTCCTGAGAGGTCTGGAGTAGGTTTTCATCAAATATCTTTCTGTACTTTGCCCCGTTCATCTTCTCTCAATCCTGACTCGTCTCCCAGTCCCTGCCGCTGAAGAACATCCCCACAGCATGATGCTTCCTCGACCATGCTTCACCGTAGGGATGGTGCCAGGTTTCTTCCAGAAGTGACGCTTGGCATTGGTTTCATCAGACTAGAGAATCTTGTCTCTCATGGTCTGAGAGTCTTTAGGTCTCTTTTGGCAAACTCAAAGCAGGCTGTCATGTGCCTTTTACTGAAGAGTGGCGTCTGTCTGGCCACTCTTCCATAAAGGCCTGATTGGTGGTGCTACAGAGATGGGACAATCTTCCAGAAGGACAACCATCTCCACAGAGGAACTCTGGAGCTTTGTCAGAGTGACCATCGGGTTCTTGGTCACTTCCTTGACCAAGGCCCATCTCCCCCGCTTGATTCCCTCATCTGATGAAACCAAGATTGAACTCTTTGGCCTAAATGCCAAGCATCACGTCTGGAGGAAACCTGGCACCATAGTACAGAGAGATCCTTTATGAAAACCTGCTCCAGAGCGCTTAGGACCTCAGACTGGGGCAAAGGTTCCCCTTCCAACAAGGACAACAACCCTAAGCACACAGCCAAGTCAACGCAGGAGTGGCTTCAGGACAAGTCTCTGAATGTCCTTGAGTGGCCCAGCCAGAGCCTGGACTTCAACCTGATCAAACATTTCTGGAGAGATCTGAAAATAGTTGTGCAGCAACGCTCCCCATCCAACCTGACAGAGCTTGAGGATCTGCAGAGAAGAATGGGAGAAACTCACCAAAGAGGTGTGCCAAGCGTGTAGTGTCATACCCAAGAAGACTCAAGGCTGTAATTGCTGTAAGGTGCTCCAACAAAGTACTGAGTAAAGGGTCTGAATACATTGCTTTGTCATTGTGGGGTATTGTGTGTAGACTGACACAGAAAAAGGTACATTTAAATACATTTTAGAATAAGGCTGTAACCTAACAAAATGTGGAAAAAGGGGTCAAAATATTTTCCCAAAGGCACTGTACAGCCGTGGCCAGAAGTTTTGAGAAATGACACAAATATTAATTTTCAAAGTCTGCTGCCTCAGATTGTATGATGGCAATTTGAATATACTCCAGAATGTTATGAAGAGTGATCAGATGAATTGCAATTAATTGCAAAGTCCCTCTTTGCCATGCAAATGAACTGAATCCCCCCAAAAATATTTCCACTGCATTTTAGCCCTGTCACAAAAGGACCAGCTGACATGTCAGTGATTCTCTCGTTAACACAGGTGTGAGTGTTGACGAGGACAAGGCTGGAGATCACTCTGTCATGCTGATTGAGTTCCAAGAACAGACTGGAAGCTTCAAAAAGGAGGGTGGTGCTTGAAATCATTGTTCTTCCTCTATCAATCATGGTTACCTGGAAGGAAACATTTGCCATCTTCATTGCTTTGCACAAAAAGGGCTTCACAGGCAAGGATATTGCTGCCAGTAAGATTGTACCTAAATCAACCATTTATCGGATCATCAAGAACTTCAAAGAGAGCGGTTCAATTGTTGTGAAGAAGACTTCAGGGCACCCAAGAAAGTCCAGCAAGCGCCAGCAGCAGGCAGGTGTGAGTGCATCTGCACACACAGTGAGGCGAAGACTTTTGGAGGATTGCCTGGTGTCAAAAAGGGCAGCAAAGAAGCCACTTCTCTCCAGGAAAAACATCAGGGACAGACTGATATTCTGCAAAAGGTACAGGGATTGGACTGTTGAGGACTGGGGTAAAGTCATTTTCTCTGATGAATCCCCTTTCCGATTGTTTGGGGCATCCGGGAAAAAGCTTGTCCGGAGAAGACAAGGTGAGCGCTGCCATCAGTCCTGCGTCATGCCAACAGTAAAGCATCCTGAGACCATTCATGTGTGGGGTTGCTTCTCAGCCAAGGGAGTGGGCTCACTCACAATTTTGCCTAAGAACACAGCCATGAATAAAGAATGGTACCAACACACCCTGAGAGCAACTTCTCCCAACCACCCAGGAACTGTTTGGTGACGAACTATGCCTTTTCCAGCATGATGGAACAAAACATTGATATTTTGGGTCCATGGCCAGGAAACTCCCCAGACCTTAATTCCATTGAGAACTTGTGGTCAATCCTCAAGAGGCAGCATGCCAGGGCGGATTGCAGGGGTCTTGAAAAAGAAGGGTCAACACTGCAATATTGACTCTCTGCATCAACTTCATGTAATTGTCAATAAAAGCCTTTGACACTTATGAAATGCTTGTAATTATACTTTAGTATTCCATAGTAACATCTGACAAAAATATCTAAAGACACTGAAGCAACAAACTTTATGGAAATGAATATTTGTGTCATTCTCAAAACTTTTGGCCACGACTGTATATACACAGACTTTCTTATGGTGGGGGCGGACTCAGTAGAGGTCTCAATTTACTGTTGAGAGTTAGAATAGTAGACTACACAACGTGCAATTTCAAAATTTGGTTGTGCATCAGCAGTTTCTCTTTTTATGTCAGTCAGTTCCCATCCCATGCAAGTAAAGTCGAAACGTGTAAAAAAAAATATATATATATTACGACAGCTGTGAGGGACACAGGACGTTTCAGCATCATTTTATAAATGCCAACAGATCATCATTTGACATGGTGGGATCTTTTTGTGTCTGTAAAATGTATTATGCGAGAAATGGAGGTGTAAATAGCGATATAATAACCAAATAATAACCATCACATCGAAGTAAACTTGGGCTCACGTGATGATATGGTGTGTGGTCCTCCGGCGAAGACACGGGAAACCATGCAGTTTGTTGAGCTACAGATTAAATCAAGTGTGATGAACTTCCCAGGGTCCTGAAAGGGCACAGGGATGAGCTTGACGCTCCTTTCCAATAAATGTAGAGTGATATTATTCTGGTGACATGATGAGCAATGCTTGACTGCCGTTGGACAAAAAAATATATTCTTGTCCTTATCCATAATAATCTCATCACGTAGCCTCGCTGTTGGCTAGAACACATGTGTCAAGAACACATTCGCAATTTAACGCCACAGTTTGTTACCAACTATCTGTAGAGTTTCGCAACAAGTCAGTTTGGTGGGAACACACCACTGGTGGGTAAATGCACATATTTCATAGCTACTGACAACAATTCTGAGATTGGTAAATTACTCTAGCCAGATATCTAAACTTGTAGTAATCATGGCCGAATACTGACCGGGCATGCAGGATATGCCTCCAGGGGCACCAATTTAATTTGTTTGCCACTCTCACTCAGATATCATTAACATCCCACAGGGCGCAGACGTCAGTTCAACGTCTATTCTTAATTTACATTTGGTTGAGTTGTCAACTAATGTGAATTCAACAACAAAAATCACGTCATTGAATTTAGGTTCAAAGGTGGGGGGGGGGGACTCTTCCTTTACATTGATGACTTTTTGCAAATCCAATCAGTTTTTCGTATTGACTTTTTTGTCGTTGAAATGACATGGAAACAGCATTGATTCAACCAGGTTTTGCCCAGTTTGATGGCAATATTCTTGATAACATTTGTGGAATTTCTTGAAATTAGCTATAAAAACTCTAAATGTCTCTCCATCCAATGGCAAAATGTGTAGAATTGCAGAAAGCTTGCTTTAAATGTACAACATTTTCTCTACTCCCCAAGGCAAAATGTGTAAAAAGGAAATCAACTTTAAAACAGACATTTTTCTCCTCATCATCAAGAGGGGGGCCACTAAAATGTTTTGCCTGTAAGGTGGGTGGGTGGGGACTGCAACCAAATCTCGCTTAGGGCCTCCAAAAGGCTAGGGCCAGCCCTGTATGTAAATTATAATTCAAGATGGTGTGCAACATAAAATAATGGTTTGTTTATTAAATGAGCAACAAAAAGGCATTCAATTCACCTTCCATCACTGTTTTAATTTCCCCAACCAATTTTCCACATTAGATGTGCTGGAAATGATTTTCTAAGGGTCAAAATAACAATAAAAACATTACATTTATGAGAAAATTTTCACAGAGAACAGAATTTATCTGCTTTACAACCTACATACTATAAGTGTTCAATAAAAAAATACGATTTCAGGAATAGTTTACAATTGCCCATATTAGTTCTGCTCCAGATTCAATTATATCATTATTAGCCTAGTCTACAATATTGAAGAATTGTGGAGCATTACACTGACACACACTAATACAGGTAAACTTTATAACCTCAAAATCCAATTCAATCAGTGCCATAAAAAGCCAATAAGACTGCCCCCAGTGAGCCGCTGTTTGACAGACACTGACCGACGGTAGACCCCTCAGCCGCGCAAAGACGCACCTCGGTTCACTCCGACGATCTAAAACTGCCGGTGTAAAAAACACATTCAATCCACATCAGATCCATATATGTATCTAAATGTATGGCACTGGTCCACGTACATCGAATCCTCTTACCGCTCCTCGGAATTATGAGTAAACCCTACGAAAAAGACAGACCAAACATCTCTTGCAGAACGGCTTTCAGCTTGTAGAGCGCTGGTTATGAGAGAACAGACGTGGCCAAATTAGTTTGTGCGCCCGTCTCTACCGCTCTCTTGCCCCTCCCTGTGCTGCTTTAGCCTACCTTGCGCAGCTAGCTCCCTGCTCGGAATAATTCAGCCTGTTCTGTTATTCCCAAGAGAATCACTGGAGGTTAATAGCCGACACAAAATACCATTTTCTCTGACTCGGTTAAGACTTGATTTATTTATGGCACGTAGCCTACTCGGCTACACTAGGTCGGGTCTGCCGCTCATATCATAGCAAAGCAGACAGAGCCTCTGCTCATAAGAGTGGAGAGAGAGCCGCCCACAACGGTCAATCCCACCCATCTTCATTCTTCAGTTCTCATCTCAGTAAATGCTGCTGAACCCACCAAAAGTGTCTCTCACTTGCAGGAAGAAATAAACATGGTCAGGGAAGTGTACAACCGTCTTCCACTAAATCTTTAATTTATCCCCAATGTAGGATAATCAATGTAATTGAGATTAGGAGTGAAATGAAGGAGAATTGCTCCCCTTACTTCGTAGCAATGGAAATATTTGTGCCAATGTTCCATACATTTTTTATATTTTGTGTAGAGATCCTTGAATGTTTCTTAATTTATTAAAATGAATAAAGGCTCAGGTCCCCCACACTCTAAAAATTAGGGGTTCAAATCAAATTGTATTTGTCACATGCTCTGGATACAATAAGTACCGTGAAATGCTTACTTACAAGCCCTTAACTCTTTAACTGCATTGTTGGTTAGAGAAAAATTGCCAAATAAACTAAAGTAAAAAATTCTAAAAAGTAACACAATAAAATAACAATAAACGAGGCTAGTCAGTGTGCGGGGTACAAGTTAGTTGAGTTAATGTGTACATAGGTAGGGATAGGTATGGGATGAAGGTAGGGATGAAGTGACTATGCATTGTAGGGGGGGGTCAATGTAAATAGTCTGGCAGTCTTATGGCTTGGGGGTAGAAGCGGTTAAGGAGCATTTTGGTCCTAGACTTGGTGCTCCGGTATCACTTGCCGTGCGGTAACAGAGAAAAGTACACACCCCTGAGGGGCCCCAGTGTTGAGGATCAGCGTGGCAGATGTGTTGTTGCCTACCCTTACCACCTGGGGGAGGCCCATCAGGAGGTCCAGGATCCAGTTGCAGAGGTAGGTGTTTAGTCCTAGGGTCGTTAGCTTAGTGATGAGCTTTGTGAACGCTGAGCTGTAGTCAATGAACAGCATTCTCATATAGGTGTTCTTTTTGTCCAGGTGGGAAAGGGCAGTGTGGAGTGCGATTGAGATTGCGTCATCTGTGGATCTGTTGGGGTGGTATGCGAGTTGGAGTGGGTCTAGGGTATCCGAGACGATGCTATTGATGTGAGCCATGACCAGCCTTTCAAAGCACTTCATGGCTACCAACGTGAGTGCTACGATGCAGTAATCATTTAGGCAGGTTACCTTCGCGTTCTTGGGTACAGGGACTATGGTGGTCTGCTTGAAACATGTAGATATTACAGACTCAGTCAGGGAGAGGTTGAACATGTCAGTAAAGACACTTGCCAGTTAGTCCGTGCATGCTTTGAGTATACATCCTGGTAATCAGTCTGGCCCGACAGCTTTGTGAAAGTTGACCTGTTTAAAGGTCTTGCTCACATCAGCTACCGAGAGTGTTATCACACAGTCATCCAGAACAGCTTGTGCTGTTCAACAAGGGTTCTTCTAAGATCCTCAAAGTTCTTTGAAGAAACTTATGGTTCTTGGCATTGAAAATTGCCCCCAAAAAGGTTATTCCAAGAACATCATAGGAGGTGGGGTTCATCGAGGAACCTCCTTCGTTGGTAGGGGTTCTTGCAGGAACCTAACTGCCCAACTGAAATATTTGGACAGTTAGGACAGCAGGTGCAGGCACTTAAATGAACATTTTAAAGATCTCCTCAATTTAAGGAAAGGTTTGTCCCTTGTATGATCTAAATATATATTGTTTTATGATGATACCATCTATCTTTTAATATTTGTGAAAATCTTTCTCAAACAGAAAATGTACACAATTCATTGGATATCAATCAACAAATAGTTAAGAATATGTATGCTATAAGAATATGTATGCTATAAGAATATGTTGAAGGCTCGCTGTATTGGGTGCAGATACAGACGGAGGTATACACAGGTATGTCAATTGGTATTGGTGTGTTATGCAGACCACTTGTATTATCCTCCTCCCTCACCTCTTCAATGAAAATCCCATAGACCTCTACATTATGGACAAGGCATGTGTATGAAAACCATTATCAACTGGTTTTTCATTCACATTTACCACAAGAACCAGAGTATAAATACTCTCATGTGTATGTTTTCTTAATCATCTGTACATATTTTTTTTAGATTCACAGACCGTTCCTACACCTCTGATGAGTATAACAGGAAACCTGTTGGATCACCATGCACTGAAAAATCATTCTGGCTATGGATACGGAGAACATCAACACATTAACATCAACATGCCAGAGGATATACCCACTGGACTTGGGGCCCTGCTGGGGGTTAACCTCCTATTTAGATTTTTGTATTCTGCTTTGCCATTAAAATCATAATAAACACTAACAACTCAAATATTGTGTTATTGTTATGTGTATTATTATTAATCATAATCATAATATGGTGGAGGGTGCGGGTGTTCAAAAATTAACCCCAATAGGTTCTTCAAGAGGTTTGAGGATCCATTAAGTGGTTCTTCTTCGAAGAATTTATAGGGGTTACCCACACTTTCAATTTGAAGAACTCCTAAAGGAACCTTTACTTTTTAAAGTGCACCATATAAATCCATGAAGTTTGGCCAGTCATTTTCACTCTAAATAAACAAATGAGAGTAAAGTGATCTAATGTTCCCATTTGTTGTTTTCAAATCAAATCACATTTTATTGGGTTCAGATTTGAGTCCCTGGCGGCATAGTGTGTTACTGATGGTAGGCTTTGTTACTTTGGTCCCAGCTCTCTGCAGGTCATTCACTAGGTCCCCCCGTGTGGTTCTGGGATTTTTGCTCACCG
This sequence comes from Oncorhynchus gorbuscha, assembly GCF_021184085.1. NCBI lineage: Eukaryota > Metazoa > Chordata > Actinopteri > Salmoniformes > Salmonidae > Oncorhynchus > Oncorhynchus gorbuscha. The sequence goes on along the minus strand of NC_060181.1, from coordinate 21,512,129 downwards.
TTCTTGTGATCATTTTGACCCCACGGGGTGAGATCTTGCGTGGAGCCCCAGATCGAGGGAGATTATCAGTGGTCTTGTATGTCTTCCATTTCCTAATAATTGCTCCCACAGTTGATTTCTTCAAACCAAGCTGCTTACCGATTGCAGATTCAGTCTTCCCAGCCTGATGCAGGTCTACAATTTTGTTTCTGGTGTCCTTTGACAGCTCTTTGGTATTGGCCATAGTGGAGTTTGGAGTGTGACTGTTTGAGGTTGTGGACAGGTGTCTTTTATACTGATAACAAGTTCAAACAGGTGCCATTAATACAGGTAACGAGGGGAGGACAGAGGAGCCTCGTAAAGAAGAAGTTACAGGTCTGTGAGAGCCAGAAATCTTGCTTGTTTGAAGGTGACCAAATACTTATTTTCCACCATAAATTTGCAAATAAATTCATTTAAAAAATCGTACAATGTAATTTTCTGGATTTTTTTATCATTTTGTCTGTCATAGTTGAAGTGTACCTATGATGAAAATTACAGGCCTCTCATCTTTTTAAGTGGGAGAACTTGCACAATTGGTGGCTGACTAAATACTTTTGCCCCACTGTATACCTCAAATGTTGTGCACAAATTTGTTTGCATCCGTTAAGTGGGCATTTCTCCATTGCCAAGATAACCCATCGACCTGACAGGGGTGGCATATCAAGAAGCTGATTAAACAGCATGATAATTACACAGGTGCACCTTGGGCTGGGGACAATAAAAGGGCACTCTAAAATGCGCAGTTTTGTCACACAACAATGCCACAAATTATTCTAGTTGAGGGAGCCGTGCAATTGGCATGCTGACTGCAGGAATGTCCACCAGAGCTGTTGCCAGATAATTAGATTTGAATTTCTCTACCATAAGCCGCCTCCAACGTTGTTTTAGAGAATGTGGAAGTACGTCCAACTGGCCTCACAACCGTAGACGACATGTATGGTGTCGTGTGGGCGAGCGGTTTGCGGTTGTCAACGTTGTGGACAAAGTGCCCCATGGTGGTGGTGGGGTTATGGTATGGGCAGGCATAAACTATGGACAACGAACACAATTGCATTTTATCAATGTCAATTTCAATACACAGAAATACTGTGACGAGATCCTGGGGCCTATTGTGAGGCCCATTTTATACTTAAGGTATCTGTGACCAACAGATGCTACTGGGCAGACGCCACCTGGCGGTGGCTATTTATCAGTCTGAAGGCCTGAATATTGAGAAACAGCTTCTGTCTTGCAGTCCCAGCGTTGATGCACCTGTACAGTCTCCACCTTCTAGATGGTAGCAGAGTGAACAGGCCGTGGCTCGGGTGGCTGAGGGGCCAAGCCAAATGTCTTCAGTCTCCTGAGGTTGAATGGGCACTGTTGCACCATCTTCACCACACCGTCTGTGTGGATGGACCATTTCCGGTTGTCAGCGATTTGCACGCAGAGGATCTTGAAGCTTTTCACCCTCTCCACTGCGACCCCATCAATGTGGATGGGTGCATGCGCCCTAAGCTGTCTCCTGCAGTTCATGATCAGCTCCTTTGTTTTGTTAACATTGAGGGAGAAGTTATTTTCCTGGCATGACTCCGCCAGGGCCCTCACCTCCTTTCCTGTAGGCTGTCTTGTTGTTGTTGGTCATCAGACCTACCACTGTTGTGTTGTTGGCAAACTTGATGATTGAGTTGGAGACGTGTGTGGCCATCAAGTTTACCAATTAGCATGCTGCCCACCTTCACCACCTGGGGTCGACCCATCAAGAAGTCCAGGACCCAGTTGCACAAGGCGGGGTTCAGACCCAGGGTCCAGAGCTTAGTGATGAGCTTGGGGGGCTCTATGGGGTTGAAGACTGAGCTGTAGTCGATGAACAACATTCTTACATACAGTGAGCTCCAAAAGTATTGGGACAGTGGCACATTTTTTTTTTTTTTTTGCTCTGTACTTCATCACTTTGGGTTTGAAATGATACAATGAAAATGAGTTTAAAGTGGAGACTGTCAGCTTTGTTTTAAGGGACATTTTTTATTCATATCGGGTGAACTGTTTAGAAAGTACATAGTCGCCCAATTTTTGGCGATCAAAAGTATTGGGACCAATTCACTTATATGTGTATTAAAGTAATAAAAAGTTACATTTCAGTCACATATTCATAGCACGCAAGGCAAAACATTTGTTGGATGCATTTGCTTTTTGCTACTTAACTTATTACTACTTTTAAAATTGAACCGCCAGCATTTTAGCAACATTTTATCTTATTAAAATCTGTTCATATACACCCCCAGGAAGAACGACACTTTATATTATTTTTAAAACATTTTCTGACAAGTGAGCACTAAGATATAGTCATTTTCACGTTTTCATAAAGTCTTAGAATGTTTGGGAATTGCGTATACTAAGGTATTTGTAAAACTTCTATAGCAATACAAAGTGGGAAAGCGGCCGTGCATTTGGACAATTAATAGACACTGCAAGAAATAAAAGTGAATAAAAACATCTGTCTTGTGCAGGACTGGAGCTACGCAGACCGGTGCGCCATAGCCAGTCAGAGGTACCGTAGGCCTTTATGCAAACAATGCAATTTGCTACAAGGGCCTGCCATCATTCACTTTGAACTGGACTGTGTTTACAGGCAGTTGCAACAGCATAACTTCAGATCATTAGAACACATTCAGCAAAAGCCACAAAATACACTTGAATAGATTTCTGCAAATTTGTAGCTCTCTTTCCCTATATGGACATTAACAACAACAAGATCAACAACTAATGCCAGCTTAGAGCACGATTAGCTCAAATCTAATGAAGGAACATTAGATAAACCCTCTCAAGCTTTCTCAGCTTGTAACGGCGTTCGTCTGTTGAAGGAAGAGAGTCGGACCGAAATGCAGCGTGTTTGTTACTCATGATCTTTAATGAATGAAAACGAAACGATACATGAAATAACTCAATACAAAAACAACAAACGGAACGTGAAACCTAATACAGCCTATGTGGTGAACACTACACAGAGACAGGAACAATCACCCACGAAATACAAAGCGAAACTCAGGCTACCTAAATAAGGTTCCCAATCAGAGACAACGAGAATCACCTGACTCTAATTGAGAATCGCCTCAGGCAGCCAAGCCTATACAACACCCCTAATCAGCCGCAATCCCAATAATACAAAAACCCCAATACGAAATACAACAACAAAACCCCATGTCACACCCTGGCCTGACCAAATATATAACGAAAACACAAAATACAATGACCAAGGCGTGACACAGCTAGTTGGCCGTCAATTTCACTGATAGGGTGGCCCAGCGGTCTACGCCACTGCATTGCTAGAGACATCACTACAGATCTGGGATTGTTCCCGGCTGTGTTGCAGCCGGCCGCGACCAGGAGACCCATGAGGCGGCGCACAATTGGCCCAGCATCGTCAGGGTTAGGGGAAAGTTTGGCCGGCTGGGATGTCCTTATCCCATCGAGCTCTAGCGACTCCTTGTGGCGGCTGGGCACTTGGGCGCCAGTTGTACGTTCTACAGCTGTACAGTGTTTCCTCAGACACATTGGTGCAGCTGGCTTCCGGGTTAAGCAAGCAGTGTGTCAAGAAGCAGTGTAGCTTGGCGGGGTCGTGTTTCAGAGGACTCATGGCTCTCCAGAGTCCGTATGGGAGTTACAGCGATGGGACAAGACTGTAACTACCAATTGGATCAACAACAACAAAAAATTGCACCGATAAATGATGGGGACTAGCCTGCTCGTCCTCTGCAGCATGTGTTGTCCCAATCAAGCACCCAAGCTAACTGGCTAAAGTTGGCTAGCTTGCTACTTACAGAAACACATGAGAGAACATCTCATTCTGACCATTTTACTGGTCTTAGCAGAGCTGGTTAGGCTGTTTACATGTTTTACAGAGCGTTCATGACTAACAATTACTTTTTTGCCTAGATTGCTAGCTAAACAAATGACACCCCAATCTCTAGCTGTGTAACTGCCAAAAAACGATACGGGGAAAAGTCAGTCACTCACCCACTCCTCCAATGACATAACGTCCTCCTAGCAGCAATCTAGTTAGCTAGCTAGCTAGTGTTAGGCGCTGTGTTTTTATCTTGCTACATAAATAGATACGGTAGCATATTAACCACGTTATGACTGACTTGTGATCATTGTCCTTACTAGTTTGATTGTATTGACATTCCCAGCCTTCGTTACATTTGTCCGTTTTTGTCCCCCAAAATGTTTAATTGAAACAAACAGTGCATCCTCAATGGCGGTAGCAAACAATGTACCAAGCCAGCAGTGATTTACAACCTGATATCAATATTTAGCAGACTACCAAGAAATGTATTGGTGAATTCTATTAATCATGCATTGAACTGCATCTATTCTGCCAAAATGCCTTAGTGTACGTCATGGAATGTTGAGACAAATAGAACCAATTTTTAGAACATTTTTATAAAGTTGGTTTTGTAGCATAAACTGTTTTGTAGCATAAACTGTTTTGTAGCATAAACTGGCATAAACATAAATTTGATATTTTTGACATATGATTGTTTGTTTCACATTTGCAAAGCAGTTAAAACAGTGCCTGTTCCACTTTAATTCACATACAAGTCAATTTGTCCCAATACATTTGGTCCCCTAAAATGGGGGGACTATGTACAAAAAGTTATATAATCTCTAAACGGTTCAACCAATATGGACGAATACCTTCAAATAATACCTTCAAATTAAAGCTGACAGTCTGCATTTTAACCTCATAGTCATTGTATAATTTCAAATCCAAAATGCTGGAGTAAAGAGACAAACAAAATTTCACTGTCCCAATACTATTGGAGCTCACTCACTGTGTGTATTTCTCTTGTCCAGATGGGAGAGGGCAGTGTGTGTATTTCTCTTGTCCAGATGGCAGAGGGCAGTGTGTGTATTTCTCTTGTCCAGATGGCAGAGGGCAGTGTGTGTATTTCTCTTGTCCAGATGGCAGAGGGCAGTGTGTGTATTTCTCTTGTCCAGATGGGAGAGGGCAGTGTGTGTATTTCTCTTGTCCAGATGGGAGAGGGCAGTGTATGTATTTCTCTTGTCCAGATGGGAGAGGGCAGTGTGTGTATTTCTCTTGTCCAGATGGGAGAGGGCAGTGTGTGTATTTCTCTTGTCCAGATGGAGAGAGCAGTGTGTGTATTTCTCTTGTCCAGATGGGAGAGGGCAGTGTGTGTATTTCTCTTGTCCAGATGGGAGAGGGCAGTGTGTGTATTTCTCTTGTCCAGATGGGAGAGGGCAGTGTGTGTATTTCTCTTGTCCAGATGGGAGAGGGCAGTGTGTGTATTTCTCTTGTCCAGATGGGAGAGGGCAGTGTGTGTATTTCTCTTGTCCAGATGGGAGAGGGCAGTGTGTGTATGTCTCTTGTCCAGATGGGAGAGGGCAGTGTGTGTATTTCTCTTGTCCAGATGGGAGAGGGCAGTGTGTGTATTTCTCTTGTCCAGATGGCAGAGGGCAGTGTGTGTATTTCTCTTGTCCAGATGGGAGAGGGCAGTGTGTGTATTTCTCTTGTCCAGATGGGTGAGGGCAGTGTGTGTATTTCTCTTGTCCAGATGGCAGAGGGCAGTGTGTGTATTTCTCTTGTCCAGATGGCAGAGGGCAGTGTGTGTATTTCTCTTGTCCAGATGGGAGAGGGCAGTGTGTGTATTTCTCTTGTCCAGATGGGAGAGGGCAGTGTATGTATTTCTCTTGCCCAGATGGGAGAGGGCAGTGTGTGTATTTCTCTTGTCCAGATGGGAGAGGGCAGTGTATGTATTTCTCTTGTCCAGATGGGAGAGGGCAGTGTGTGTATTTCTCTTGTCCAGATGGGAGAGGGCAGTGTGTGTATTTCTCTTGTCCAGATGGGAGAGGGCAGTGTATGTATTTCTCTTGTCCAGATGGGAGAGGGCAGTGTGTGTATTTCTCTTGTCCAGATGGGAGAGGGCAGTGTGTGTATTTCTCTTGTCCAGATGGGAGAGGGCAGTGTGTGTATTTCTCTTGTCCAGATGGGAGAGGGCAGTGTGTGTATTTCTCTTGTCCAGATGGGAGAGGGCAGTGTGTGTATTTCTCTTGTCCAGATGGGAGAGGGCAGTGTGTGTATTTCTCTTGTCCAGATGGGAGAGGGCAGTGTGTGTATTTCTCTTGTCCAGATGGGAGAGGGCAGTGTGTGTATTTCTCTTGTCCAGATGGGAGAGGGCAGTGTGATAGCGATCAAATCCTCCGTGGATCTGTTGGGGCTGTATGCAAATTGTAACGGGCCTAGAATTCAAACAAAGGATCCAACTCAGGGAAGTTGAATTTCTGGTGGAAATGCTGTTCAGTGACCGCCGATCTAATATCCAAAAGTTATTTCCGGCTGTAGTTAATAATGTAATACATTGAAAAATTTGTTTTATTTATTTTTAAATACTGGCAAGTTGGCTTGGCACAATCTTGCTTTAATTGCCACCATTCATTACCTTGTCTGTCCAGCAGGTCTCCCTTTCCCCCGAGCCCCCCTTTCTAAACAATAGCCATACAGCTCTTAGGTCTAGCCTTTCCCTGCCTTGCATGCCCAAGCAACTACTTTTAGCTTTTTGCCATTCTCAGTGCAGGTGGTACATAAAGCCCTGAAATCCTTAGATCAGAGAAAACCTGCAGGTCCTGATCTTTTGGATCCCTGCTTTTTAAATCTGGCAGCTGATTTCATAGCTGAACCACTTACATCTCTGTTCAATCTAACCCAGGAATGTAATGAAATTCCAAAGATCTGGAAATCAGCATTTGTCCTACCACTTTTATAGGCCAATCTCAAAGCTGTCACCCCTGGTGAAAATACTTGAAACCCTTGTAAGTGAACAGCTAAAATAGTTTTTATTTACTAACTCTATTTTATCAATGTACCAATCAGGCTTCAGGAAGAAGCATAGCACAATTACAGCAGCCATGAAGGTTTTAAATGATATCACTGAAGCCATTGACAAAAAACAGCACTGTGTCTCACTTTTTATTGATCTCTTTAAGGCTTTTAATACAGTTGATCATGCTATTCTAAGGCAGATATTGTCGAGTGTAGGTCTTTCGGAGCATGCAGTTGCATGGTTTGCTAACTATCTGTCTGATAGAACTCAATGCACTCAATTTGATTGGCTTATGTCTGTTAAATAATCTGTCTTGAATGGTGTGCCCCAAAGCTCTGTACTTGGTCCCCTCTTACACACTATTTATATAAATGATTTAGACAAAAAATGTCCCAAATGCACAACTTCATTTTTATGCTGATGCTACTGTTATTTACTGTTGTCCTGCGTCTCTAACAAAAGCTTTCCAGAACATGCAAACTGCTTTTTATACAGTTCAACATACCTTGTGTCAATTGAAGCTTATCCTCAATACTGACAAAACTAAAGGTGTTTTCTAATGCAAGAAATCTGAAACTTTCACCTATTACTACCTGTCAGGGCAAGGAAATTGAGGTTGTAACCTCATATAAATATATTGGAATTTTAATTGATGACGGCCTCTCTTTTAAATTGCATATTCATCAACTTGCAGAAGAATTGAAGCTGAAATTGGGATTTTATTTTAGGAATAAGGCCTATTTTCTTTTGAAGCCAGAAGGAGGCTAGTATCAGCTACATTTATGCCTTTACTAGACTCTATGGGGATATTTTATATATGAATGCTTCCGCTCAGTGTTTGAGATCAATTGATACTCTTTACCATGGCACTTTGAGATTTATTTTAAACTGCAAAACCCTTACGCACCACTGCACTTTGTATACCAGGGTTGGCTGGCCTTCTCTAGTCACTCGTAGGCTCAGTCACTGGTATACTTTTATTTACAAAGCCATTTTGGGTTTACTACCTTTTTATTTGTGCATTTTTATTGTTCAGACATGTGGTGGGTACTCTCTTCGTTCGCTGGACTTAATCCTGCTAACTGTTCCAAATGTCCGAACTGAATTTGGTAAAAGGGCTTTTATGTACTCTGCACCATCGTCTTGGAACACCTTACAAAATACTTTTAAACTGGAAGAACTTGTCCCGATTGGTGTTTTTAAATCACTGATGAAGGATTTTGAGGCTGATTCACTGACCTGTCAATGTTTTTAATTTGCTGTTTTATACTCTTGTGAATTCAATGGGTTTTACTAGATTACTTGTAGTTTTTCATGTTGTCTGTCTGTATTTTTTTTGTAATGACTTGGTGCTGCCTATCTTGGCCAGGGCGCTCTTGAAAAATATATTTAAATCTCAATGAGCCCTTCCTGGTTAAATACAGATTTTTTTTTATCTAAAAAAAAGGCAAGTAAATTGCAAACCTATTCTATACCACCCTGACAATCAAAACAGTAAAGTCCAACCCCATAATCTTAAAGTGAAGTGACAAACAGATTCTAGGTGGGTGAGCAGCACAGGGCATTGACTCAGCAGTTAAACAAACAGAAACACACAATTACAGGCTGAGGTCCCTGAGGGTCCAATTCCCAGAAGTCAGTACAAGTGGGAGCTATGGTGGAGCTTAATTGTGTGGTGTTGTGCTGTGTGTTTGTGCCGGTTAGACTCAAGGGTCACATGAAATCAACAGGAGAGAAAGCGAGAGGCAGGGATGTTGAGATCAGTAAATCTCAGGAGGTACAAGGTTGATGGATGCACACATACACAACACGTGAACTGACTGGAAAAATGTAAGGATCCGATCGAATGGATCAAGGACTTTTGACACCGCTATACTAGAATGAGTTTGTTTTCATTCTATTACTATGGTTGACACACCAAGGGCAATTCCACATTTCACAAGTTTGGACATCACAGCGCAGCACAGTAGACACAGTAAAGTACATTGCAGTAAAATACAGCACAGAACAGTAGATTAGGGTAGAGTTCAGTACAGTGCAGTAGAGTAGAGTTCTGTACAGTACAGCACAGTAGGATAGAGTTCAGTACAGTAGAGTTCAGCAGAGTGCAGTAGAGTACGGTAGAGTTCACCACCTTCCGAAGACACCTGAAACCCCACCTCTTTAAGGAATACCTAGGATAGGATAAGTATTCCCTCTCACCCCCCCCTTTAAGATTTAGATGCACTATTGTAAAGTGACTGTTCCACTGGATGTCATAAGGTGAATGCACCAATTTGTAAGTCGCTCTGGATAAGAGCGTCTGCTAAATGACTTAAATGTAAATGTAAATGTGAGTACAGTGCAGTAGGGTAGAGTTCCATACAGTGCAGTAGTGTAGAGTGCAGTACAGTGCATTACAATGTACTGTACTGCGAGAGAGAGAGAGATTGCTTTGCTGAACATAACATTATGCGAGTGCAAGGGAGGACAGTAGCAGGTGACCCAATTGTGGTTTGTGACTATTATGATTTCCCATTATAGCCTTTTTCAGTTGCAGTAATTCAGTTTGAGATTTTGATAATTCCGCTACCAATTCAAATTTTAATCACAAAATGTATATCAGTAAAATCACTAACTAATAGTCAGGTCTATCATTAATAATGTTAATCCTAATCATTTACTTGTTAATTCTTCCTTTCTTTTTCAGCTTCAGACCAATGCCTACTTCTCACTTAAAACATATTTTTTTGTTTTTAAAATAGCCCAATTTGAAATGCTCTTCTGAACTAGTTTTTGTTGGTACATGTTGGTTCTCATGGGTACTTTTTGACGGAAATGCCCCCCCCCCCCCCCCAACACTGGTTGAATCAACTTTGTTCCCACGTCATTCAATGGAATAGATGTTGAATTAACATCTGTGCCCAGCGGATGTCTATATGCCATTATAATATGGAGTGGCTGTCTCTTCAGAACAATTACCCAGCTCTTTTTTACACTGTCAATTTTTTGAGCAGCTGTGGGCATCTGGGGCTTGGGTATGATGGAACTTAAAAATAAACTGGAAACCAGGGAGTGGAGGGTCGACTGCACACCTTTCAGGACCAACAAGGTTTGAGATGAGAGCCTATTTGCTATCCATCCTCAAGATGCCACCGCCACCGGGCCCAACAGCCCACCCCGGATCAACATTGGGGGTTTCATGTGCATCCCTAGTGGCCGTGCACTCAGCACCCATGTCACGTTGTTGCAACGTGTCCCCTTGGAATTTGGAGATATTTATTTCTGCACCTTGGCTGTGGTCATAGAGGGGCCTGCCTGGAGGCCTCGGTTCAGGCTTGGTTCTCAGAAGTTTGAGGAGACTCAGACTTGGTGCATGGATGATCAAGTAGGTCGAGTTGCTATTTTGAAGAAGAAAAAAAATGTACAAAAATATTTAACCTTTATTTAACTAGGCATGACAGTTAAGAACAAATTCTTATTTACAATGACGGCCTACCCTGGCCAAACCCTCCCCTAACCCAGACGGCGCTGGGCCAATTGTGCGCCGCTCTATGGGACTCCCGATCATGGCCTGTTGTGATACAGCCCAGGATCAAACCAGGGTCTGTAGTGATGCCGCTAGCAGTGCCTTAGACCGCTGCGCCATTCGGGAAATGCCAAGTCATTTCACTGTGCCAAGATGGTGGCCTCCTTAAAATTCTTCCGTTTATTATTATGGCGGTGACCTCTTCAAAGAATTATGGTTTAATCGTTGTGGAGACACAATTTGAGAGGTCAAGTGAGTGTAGCATCATGCAGCGGGGCGATGGTTGTGACTGAATGTGGCCTGTGTGTGTGTTTATGTGGGAGTTTTCTCCATGTATGTGTCTCAGTGTGTTTTGTCTCAGTGTCCGTGTGTGTGTCTCAGTGTGTTTTGTCTCAGTGTCCGTGTATGTGTCTCAGTGTGTGTGTATGTGTCTCAGTGTGTGTGTGTGTGTGTGTGTGTGTCTCAGTGTGTTTTGTTTCAGTGTGTGTGTGTGTGTCTCAGTGTGTTTTGTCTCAGTGTGTGTGTGTGTGTCTCAGTGTGTTTTGTCTCCGTGTATGTGTCTCAGTGTGTTTTGTCTCAGTGTCCGTGTATGTGTCTCAGTGTGTGTGTATGTGTCTCCGTGTGTGTGTGTGTGTGTGTGTGTGTGTGTGTGTGTGTGTGTGTGTGTGTGTGTGTGTGTGTGTGTGTGTGTGTGTGTGTGTGTGTGTGTGTGTGTGTGTGTGTGTGTGTGTGTGTGTGTGTGTGTGTGTGTGTGTGTCTCAGTGTGTTTTGTCTCAGTGTGTGTGTATGTGTCTCAGTGTGTTTTGTCTCAGTGTGTGTGTGTGTGTGTCTCAGTGTGTTTTGTCTCAGTGTGTGTGTGTGTGTGTGTGTGTGTGTGTGTGTGTGTGTGTGTGTGTGTGTGTGTGTCTCAGTGTGTAACCTCCATGTCCAACAGGGCTGTTTTGACACCAGGCACTTCAGTGAAGCGATTTCCCTGAGTGGGGACCTGATGCTTTCTCGACTGAAACTGAACTAAAAATAAACCTGCCAGCTGCTTTCTGATGCATTTAGGCCAGTGGGTACAGAGAACCGAGGGCTGCACAGTATGACATAACATGGGAGAGTTGGGGAGAGAGGCTGCGTGTGTGTGTGTGTGTGTGTGTGTGTGTGTGTGTGTGTGTGTGTGTGTGTGTGTGTGTGTGTGTGTGTGTGTGTGTGTGTGTGTGTGTGTGTGTGTGTGTGTGTGTGTGTGTGTGTGTGTGTGTGTGTGTGTGTGTGTGTGTGTGTGTGTGTGTGTGTTGAAATCAAAGACGTGCTTCATGAATTTTGGGCCATCCACTGACCACTGCCATTTGAAAATTAAGAAGGCAGGCCATACTAAATTAGGAAATAAAAATGATTGGCATGGAAATGGGTACTGATATGGAGGGGGAAATTAAATTAGTTGCAACAACTTGATTTATCAAAATACCTAACTAATGTCCTACAGTAACCAACACAGACTACCAAAACAAGAATCACAGCATATCAATCGTTCCAATAAGAGTAACAATCAAACTTCAAATGCATTAAATAGGTCTGCTACAACAAGCTTCACATTGTAACACTGTTGTCATGGTAGCAGGGTAACACACAACACAGCAATGGGGTGAGAATATCCTATACATCCAACTTCAAAGCAGCACCATTCCACTAAGGGTTAAAGGTCGCAACCGGAGGTACCCAAACAGAAGAAGCAGTAGAGCAGCAGCTGAGAGCCCTTACCCAGAAGTCAGTGCTTCAGAAGGTGTCAATGCCACCCCCCCTCCCAGATGTCATTAGCAGAAATATTTCACACATCCACCTAGAGGAATGCAGGTGGCCTCTAAACCATTTCAAACCAGCGTCACATCTATAGGCCTGAAACGTCAGCATACGTGTGAAAGTTTACAACCGACCTGGGAGCTCCATGTACAGAGTGTGACTTGTTTGGGTCGTGTCCAGAGGGGAGAGAACGTTTTGAAACTGGAGGTAGACTACCTGAATTTATCCAGTATGAACACACACATTTTCCAGTTCTGTTGCAAAATGTTCCGCTACGGTGTGCCCTGCTGAACACGACCCTGAACTGAGGTGAACTACACCATAAAACTCTTTATGCAGCCAGGCACATATTAGGGGTTAGCATTTTGAGTCGTATTTACCAGTTGGGGGAGTGCGGGAGCTTTGATTTTCATTGCCTCAACATGGCTCCTGAAGTCCCTCGTGCGACATTTACATAACTTGATCCCTGACCTTTGAGTGGAACCTTTCCCGACCGAGGCTGGGCCTCCACTGGCTGTCATCACGAGGGCAACAAAAGAGACATCTGTCATCGATCAACAGCACACAGAACTGGAGCAAAACTCCAGGAATGGTATGTCCATGTCCTGAACACATGAACACAACATTTCCTCCATGCGAAACTGAGTAGGTCAGCAAGCAACCCACGGTGAAAAACATTAGCCATCATGACTGAATACATTATCAATGTAATGATGGCTCCAAACACTGATCTTCAGTCAGTTTTGCATTCCCCCAGCTAATGGTTATGGTTAGGCAACAAAGCAACTTTCACACAACTTTTGTTGCAGTTGCAGGTTGCAAGTGACATCTCAAGCAACTGTGCTGATACATGAAGGAACTGAAGCACTATTTCAATGGCATGCAACATCCAATCAAAATGAAGCTGCTTTTGTCATTTAATTCCATATGGTTTTGGAATTCTCAATACCAACGTCATCCGCTGCATTACATCGTGATTTCACAAAGTATGGGATTTTAATGAATGAATCCTTTATCGTCCCATAGGTACATTTGCTTGGCAACCTTACATGCATTTGTTCCAGACATACATATCACATCGGACCCCAGTAAGACTAGCTATCACCATTGGCGTTATTGGCACCTGATCCTAATAAATCAAAATAAAATAAATCACAAGACACTTCACTTAGCCTATACACAACATACACCAAATGTAGAAAACATTAGGAACACCTGCTCTTTCCATGATATGGACTGAGCAGGTGAATCCAGGTGAAAGCTATGATCCCTTATTGATGTCACTTGTTAAATCCACTTCAATCATTATAGATGAAGGGGAGGAGACAGGTTAAAGAAGGATGTTTAAGCCCTGAGACACAAATTGTGTATGTGTGCCATTCAGAGGGTGAATGGCCAAGATACATTTTCTTTTTATTCAAGAATGTGCCACCACCCAAAGGACATCCAGCCAACTTGACAACTGTGGAAAGCATTGGAGTCAACATGGGCCAGCATCCCTGTTGAACAGTTTCGACACCTTGTAGAGTCCAAATTAAAGCAGTTCTGAGGGCAAAAGTGGGGGTGCAACTCAATATTAGGAAGGTATTCCTAATGTCTGGTATACTCAGTGTACAGGAACCTGTTGCTGGTTGATATGAGGGGTAAACTCTGTGCATAAAATAATCTGTACCCCAACCTAATGATAGACTGCTAGTGTCTGGGGTTCAATGTTCTGCTTCGCTCTCTGATCAGCTCTGTATTATTGTGAGGAAATGGATTCATCATGATTTCCATCCTCCCCCATTCTCACAATCAATGAACCAGACCCTGGGTCTACTGTGACACACACATGAGGAAGGGAGAAAGGACAGGAGACAGGCCCTAGGACCAGTGTGTCTGGGCTGGCTCAGCTTGGTTGCCTACTGTGGTATCCCTGTATTGTTCATCATTCTGGTGGTTGGCAAGGGAAAATAAAATATTTCACTTTTTCTGGTAAATACAGTTCCTAGAGAATATACATATGCTTTTGTTGACAGGAAAAAAAATGTTTTAGGTGAAGCCGGCTATATTGAGATATGGTTATTTTCCGTTGCTAACCACCAGAACGATGCACAACACTGGGAGTTCGACCAATGCACACACTCCAGATGTTGTGTCCCAAAGCTAAGGCCCTTTATGGAGATTGTCTGTGACCTGCTGCGAGGGAGGCAATGGGTGTGTCCAAATAATCTCTCCTTCCTCCTGAAGTGTGCACTCGTTCACTGATCCCCACAAATGTAAAAGCATTGGATTGGTGTTAGAATGGGCTAGAGGGAGTTTCCATATACCAGTCATTTCCTTTTAAATCCATGAAGGGAAGTGAACAAGTGCACACTTCAGGAGAAAGATCATTTCTACGCACCCCTGTTGTGTGGGTGTTAGTGGCTTCTGCAGACAGGAGTGAGTTTTTAGAAACCACTACTTTACAGCAAGGATCCACTTAACCTAATTTAACCTCATTTATCATTTCACTTCTGACACTGCATCCCAGCAGTCAAGGGGGAAAAAATATACTACCACAGTCTAGGCCAATCTACTCCTTCCACCCAAAACATCCTAATGTGAGTAACTAGACATAATTCAAAGGTGACTGATATTACACAACGCTAAGCATTCATATTTTTAGGAGGATAAAAAAATAAAAAAAATAAGATGTTATTGGTCACATATTTAGCAGATGTTATTGCAGGCGTAGCTAAATGCTTGATTTCCTAGCTCCAACAGCGCAGCAATATCGCACAAATTCACAAATCTAAAAGTAAAAGAATGGAATTAAGTATATATATAAATACTAGGATGAGCAATGTCGGAATGGCATTGACTAAAATACAGTAGAATACAGAATTTACATACAGTTGAAGTTGGAAGTTTACATACACTTAGGTTGGAGTCATTAAAACTCATTTTTCAACCACTCCACACATTTTTGTTAACAAACTATAGTTTTGCAAGTCGGTTAGGACATCTACTTTGTGCATGACAAGTAATTTTTCCAACAATTGATCGTACTTTTTGGAGAAATGTCCTCTGGTCTGATGAAACAAAAATAGAACTGTTTGACCATAATGACCATCGTTATGTTTGGAGGAAAAAGGGGGAAGCGTGCAAGCCGAAGAACACCATCCCATCCATGAAGCAAGGGGGTGGCAGCATCATATTGTGGGGGTGCTTTGCTTCAGGAGGGACTAGTGCCCTTCACAAAATAGATGGCATCATGGTGAGGGAAAATTATGTGGATGTATTGAAGCAACATCTCAAGACATCAGTCAGGAAGTTAAAGCTTGGTCGCAAATGGGTCTTCCAAATGGACAATGACCCCAAGCATACATCCAAAGTTGTGGCAAAATGGCTTAAGGACAACAAAGTCAAGGTATTGGAGTGGCCATCACAAAGCCCTGACCTCAGTCCTATAGAAAATGTGTGGGCGGAACTGGAAAAGTGTGTGTGAGCAAGGAGGCCTACAAACCTGAGTCAGTTACACCAGCTCTGTCAGGAGGAATGGGCCCAAATTTATCCAACCTATTGTGGGAAGCTTGTGGAAGGCTACCCGAAACGTTGGATCCAAGTTAAACAATTTAAAGGCAATGCTACCAAATACTAATTAAGTGTATGTAAACTTCTGACCCACTGGGAATGTGAAGAAATAAATCACTCTCGACCATTATTCTGACATTTCACATTAAAATAAAATGGTGATCCTAACTGACCTAAGACAGGGAATTTTTACTAGAATTAAATGTCAGGAATTGTGAAAAACTTAGTTTAAATGTATTTGGCTAAGGTGTATGTAAACTTCCGACTTCAATTATATGGCATGAGTAAACATTATTAAAGTGACCAGTGATGCCATGTCTATGTACATAAGGCATCAGCCTCTAAGGTGCAAGGTTGAGTAACCCTGAGATTTTAAAACCATGACTAGAGAGACTGTCAACAAATACAGCAAAGAGATGCTGTTTCTGAGTGAGTTCGTGTTTCAGTTCTTACTCAGCACTGTCAACACTTTGTATTCAACACTTATAACCCATCAAATGTGTGTTTGTCCTATTTCCACTCAGCGCTACAAGAAGCAGTGCAGCAGTAATGAACGAGTAGGAAAGTGTATCTGTTGGCTTGCGTTGTTATTATTAGCAGCTTGGGTCTATTTTAATAGCAAGGAATCTTTCATTCTCTCTGGTGATAGGAGTAACAACAACAATTTTCGCATGCAGCAGAAATAATGCGGTGCGACACGAGTTTCGCCATCAGGTGTCCTTTTTGGTCAGTGTCAGTGGAGGAATGGGAGAGCAGAGGGATGTTGAGAGATGGACCCTCAGTCTGCTGCTCTCCCCCTCCACTGAGACTGACCAGATGCAGGCACCATCAGCCCAGTAAATAAAAAGCGAATTATTTAAAATATATGTTCACTCAGCTGTGCCTCACAAGTAATACAACAATGGATCTATCACCAGTGTGATCATATAGCCTACCTCAAATTTTGAAACAACAATGCATTGGCAGGTAAATTCAACCAGTGTGCGATGGTAATGTATTGGGCCTATAGCTTACTGCACAAACCTCATTGCTACAGTACTGTTTTTAATTGGTTAATGTTGCAACGGCTAACATTTTTTAAAGTCATATTAATAAAAAATCTGAGCAGTAGATCTCGGCCTGCATTTTGACTCAGAAAGTGATCTCGACTCAGAAAAGGTTGGTGACCACTGGCCTAGTGGTTAGAGCGTTGGGCCAGTAACCAAAAGGTTTCTGGATCGAATCCCCGAGCCGACAAGGTAAGAATCTGTCGTTATGCCCCTGAACAAGGCAGTTAAACTACTGTTCCTCAGTAGGCTGTCATTGTAAATAAGATTTTGTTCTTAATTGACTTGCCTAGTTAAATGAAGGTTAAAAAGAAATGTTTAAAAATGGAACATTAGCGAGTAATATACTCTGAAGCAGTGGATGGTGTGCACATCTCGAGTTGGACTAGAAGTCCACTGTGACGATGTGCGCTGAGAGTCGGGAAGCATATACTCTGAAGCAGTGGATGGTGTGCACATCTCGAGTTGGACTAGAAGTCCACCATGTGCGCTCGGGAAGCATATACTCTGAAGCAGTGGATGGTGTGCACATCTCGAGTTGGACTAGAAGTCCACTGTGACGATGTGCGCTGAGAGTCGGGAAGCATATACTCTGAAGCAGTGGATGGTGTGCACATCTCGAGTTGGACTAGAAGTCCACTGTGACGATGTGCGCTGAGAGTCGGGAAGCATATACTCTGAAGCAGTGGATGGTGTGCACGCCTCGAGTTGGACTAGAAGTCCACTGTGACGATGTGCGCTGAGAGTCGGGAAGCATATACTCTGAAGCAGTGGATGGTGTGCACGCCTCGAGTTGGACTAGAAGTCCACTGTGACGATGTGCGCTGAGAGTCGGGATGCATATACTCTGAAGCAGTGGATGGTGTGCACATCTCGAGTTGGACTAGAAGTCCACTGTGACGATGTGCGCTGAGAGTCGGGAAGCATATACTCTGAAGCAGTGGATGGTGTGCACATCTCGAGTTGGACTAGAAGTCCACTGTGACGATGTGCGCTGAGAGTCGGGAAGCATATACTCTGAAGCAGTGGATGGTGTGCACGCCTCGAGTTGGACTAGAAGTCCACTGTGACGATGTGCGCTGAGAGTCGGGAAGCATATACTCTGAAGCAGTGGATGGTGTGCACGCCTCGAGTTGGACTAGAAGTCCACTGTGACGATGTGCGCTGAGAGTCGGGATGCATATACTCTGAAGCAGTGGATGGTGTGCACGCCTCGAGTTGGACTAGAAGTCCACTGTGACGATGTGCGTTGAGAGTCGGGAAGCAAGTTCAGGGAGTGAGTGTTTTAATAAATAAAACGCAACATAATACAAAACAAGAAACACTAACAGATATGAAACAGAAACACGAACAGACATGAAACAGAAACAGTAATGCCTGGGGAAGGAACCAAAAGGAGTGAAATATATAAGGAAAGTAATCAGGGAAGGGATGGAGTCCAGGTGAGTCTGATGACGCGCAGGTGCTCGTAACGATGGTGACAAGTGTGTGCCATAATGAGCAGCCTGGTGACCAAAAGGCCAGAGAGGGAGCACAAGTGACAGTACCCCCTCCCCGACACGCAGCTCCAGCCGCAGGAAGTCGACCAAAATGACGACCCCGGGGATCAGGAGCAGACACCTCTGCAGAGGCGCTGGAAACCTGTCAATCTGGCTGAGACGCAGGAGCATGGCGACCTAGAGCGCCGGAGACAGAGCATACCTGACGTTACCCCCTCCCCGGTGCGTTCGGCTCCAGCCGCAGGACGCCAACCCAAGGGATGATCCATGGGAACCAGGCAGCTGCTGAGTATGCGCTTACCTTCCAGTGGATGGAATGAGCTGGCACTCAGCACGTTATTTAGAAGGGGTCTGCGCGGGGAGGACAACCGGACATCTCCCAGACGATCAATGAACAAGGTGACCTTCTTCGTCAACACCATGATCAGCTGGCTCAACTGGGGACGGCCATGAAAGAGGTTCTTCACAGTCTACAACGTCTCAACAGCGGAGGATATTCTAGAGCCAGTCTACCCAAAGAGTCAGCGGAGGATATTCTAGAGCCAGTCTACCCAAAGAGTCAGCGAAGGATATTCTAGAACCAGTCAACCCAACGAGTCAGCACACCAGCCCATTCAGCAACCTGCTCAGGTCGGCGATGCCTGTTTATCCCTCCCGGAGAAATATGACAAGACACCATCCAAATGCCGTGGCTTCCTCCATCAGTGCTCCCTCTATTTCGCACATCAGATGGGAGCCCCAACCCCCGAGAGGTCTAAGGTTGCCATGGCTTTTTTCTCTGCTGACCGGGCGGGCATTGGAATGGGCTACGGCCGTCTGGAAGAGAGGAGGAGCTCGAGTCTTATGAGGGGTTCGTGGCTCTGTTTAAATGTATTTTCGATCATCCTTCGGAGGGCAGAGTTGGAGGTGAGCGTCTGCTTCAGCTCTAGCAGCGGAATCAGATGGCTGCTGAGTATGTGCTTACCTTCCAGTGGATGGAATGAGCTGGCGTTCAGCACGTTATTTAGAAAAGGTCTGCCCGAAGGGGTCAAGATGGAACTGGCCTGCCGAGATGACAACCTCACCCTGGACGCACTCGTTGGGATGACAACCTCACCCTGGACGCACTCCTTGGGATGACAACCTCACCCTGGACGCACTCCTTGGGATGACAACCTCACCCTGGACGCACTCCTTGGGATGACAACCTCACCCTGGACGCACTCCTTGGGATGACAACCTCACCCTGGACTCCTTGGGATGCACTCCTTGGGATGACAACCTCACCCTGGACGCACTCCTTGGGATGACAACCTCACCCTGGACGCACTCCTTGGGATGACAACCTCACCCTGGACGCACTCCTTGGGATGACAACCTCACCCTGGACGCACTCCTTGGGATGACAATCTCACCCTGGACACACTCGTTGGGATAACAACCTCACCCTGGACGCACTCCTTGGGATGACAACCTCACCCTGGACGTACTCCTTGGGATGACAACCTCACCCTGGATGCACTCCTTGGGATGACAACCTCACCCTGGACGCACTCCTTGGGATGGCAACCTCACCCTGGACGCACTCCTTGGGATGACAACCTCACCCTGGACGCACTCCTTGGGATGACAACCTCACCCTGGACGCACTCCTTGGGATGACAACCTCACCCTGGACGCACTCCTTGGGATGACAACCTCACCCTGGACGCACTCCTTGGGATGACAACCTCACCCTGGACGCACTCCTTGGGATGACAACCTCACCCTGGACGCACTCGTTGGGATGACAACCTCACCCTGGACGCACTCGTTGGGATGACAACCTCACCCTGGACGCACTCGTTGGGATGACAACCTCACCCTGGATGCACTCCTTGGGATGACAACCTCGCCCTGGACGCACTCCTTGGGATGACAACCTCACCCTGGACACACTCATTGGGATGGCCCTCTGTCTGGATAATCTCCTCCGGGAGCGTCGGCATCTACATAACTTCTCCCTCCTTCGGCGGATGTTCGGGATCAGAGCCTGAACCCATGGGGGTAGCGGTTACGCGCCTTCCCGCAATGGAACGACGCAAACGGATACAGATGGGGCGTTATCTGTACTGTGGCCAGGGAGGACACAAGCGCCAGCCATGTCCGTTACTTCAGAATCAGGGGTCCACTAGAACAGAGGGATGGTCACGTGATGTTACATCACCTGGACCAGGAGTGAATATTCCCTCTTCTGCTCTTCCTGTTAAACTCTTTAGTACCCATCACTCTGACTGACTGTCCCTCATGCCCTGTGTACACAGATGTAGTGGATTCTGACGTCGCGGGGAACAGACCCTTGCCTCCTCTCTCAATATTACTACCTACCCGCTCTCCTCTCCTTTTCCAGTTCAAGGTCTCGACTGTCAGCCTCTAGGATCAAGAACCATCACACATCACCCAACCACTGACCCTCACCGTGGAGCCAAATCACCAGGAAAACATCCTCTTCTTCATCTCCAGTACACCCGTTCACAAGATCATCCTCAGCCTACCTTGGTTTCAGCGGCATGACCCTACCATCTCATGGTCGAGGATGAGAATCACTGACTGGTCACCTGAATGCCGGAAGACCTGCTTTCCTGTCCCCTGTGGTTCCACGTTTGTTGAGAGTCCTGTGGTTGCCCTCCAGCCCAACATCCCGGAGGAATCAAATCAGCCCTTCGTACATCAGCTGATCTCAAAGTGCTGTACAGAAACCCAGTAAAACCCCAAACAGCAAACAATTCTCAGGATCAAGATTCTCCAAGCGCTACCGGTCTCCGTCCTCATCGCCCCTGGGACTGTGCCATCGGCCTGTTTTCCAGTGCTACACCTCCGAGCAGACATATCTACCCTCTGTCTGTGGCTGAGACCCAGGCCATGGAGGATGACATTCAAGAGGCGTTATTCTGTGACGATGTGCGCTGAGAGTCGGGAAGCAAGTTCAGAGAGTGAGTGTTTTAATAAATAAACGCAACATAATACAAAACAAGAAACACGAACAACGCACAGACATGAAACAGAAACAATAACACCTGGGGAAGGAACTAAAGGGAGGGACATATATAGGGAAGGTGATCAGGGAAGTGATGGAGTCCAGGTGAGTCTGATTACGCGCAGGTGCGCGTAAGTAACGATGGTGACAGGTGTGCACCGTAATGAGCAGCCTGATGCCCTAGAGGCCGGGGAGGGAGCACACGTGACATCCATTCCGAATACCTCTTCTCCATATCTTGGAGCAGCCTCTGGGATAAGTCCAATTGCCCTGGAGGGGTACGAACAAAGGATCCAATTGGGGAAAGTTGTATTTCTGGTCGTACTGCTGGTGATATCCAAAAGTTATTTCCGGCTGTACACTACTGGTCAAAGGTTTTAGAACACCTACTCATTCAAGGGTTTTTCTTTATTTTTACTAGACATCAAAACTATGAAATCACACATATGGAATCATGTAGTCACCAAAAAAAGTGAAGTGGGGGAGGGATAGCTCTTGAAAGAGTAGGTGTTCTAAAACTTTTGAACAGTAGTCTATGTAATAACATAAAAAACATTCTGAGCTAATAATGTAATACTGCAAAGTTGCTTAGGAGCTAGAAGCAGAGCTGCCATGTCTGTCAGCGCCATCTTCTTAGCAGCTATAGCCTAGTGGCTTTCTGTTTTTTCCAAGTGCCTCAGACGCCACAGGACCACATATTAAAACCACTACTTGGCATTTGTCACCAATGCCAGCCGGGCGTTTTCAGACAGAACACCCCACAATGACTAGGTGTGTGTTACTGTTAAGCAGGGGGGCTTTGGGTGTCTAGGTGGCACAGTGAATCATTCTGTGTGTGTGTGTGTGTGTAATTCCTGCGTTACGTAGAGTCTGAGGAAAACAGGTCAGTCAGGCTGAGTCGTGACTAAACACAGACACCAGGAGTCCCTCCCGTTCCCTCCCTCTACCAATCTCGCTCTCGTTTCCCTGAATTGTAATTTAGTCAGCTATTACAGAATTGTCTGTCAAACAGATTTCTCTGACAGTGCTCACGACAACCCTCACAGCAGCTCCTCTGGGTCCAATCACAGCCGCAAGCAGTGCATCTTTACAGCCCTGAACCAATTCTGTTGAAGTTTCCCCTATGTACAGATCTAGGATCAGCTTCCCCTCCTCCAATCGTAACCTAAACCATTTGAGGGCTCTGAGAAGAGGGAATTCAAATCAAACTAAAATTAGAGGATGGGTGTTTAAAGACCACTCATTTATCACAACATACTGAATGCAGATGCTATGTTATGGAGAAAACACACCACATTAAAAGTCAGTCCGTTTGCTGTCTGTTCGCTTGCTGTCTGCGCGGTGTGTTATAGTGACCGCCAGGGGGAAACAGACAGACATCATTTGTGCCCGTTTCTACATATAGAATCGGTTTGCAAATTAGTGCTGGCACTTGAACAGAGGTGCCTACCAGCCTGGCCGTGCCTTTTGGTTAAGTAAACATTGGCTATAGGCCTTTAAATGAGCAAATTTACATGTAGTGTACATGTTGAACGTCCATCACAGTCACTAACTGTTGTTCTCCACAGATAAATCTGACCCGATTCCAGTCATTGTTTTGAATCAAGATTGTTTTTAACCTTGTGTTCACTTGACTGTGAACTGTGTCAAAGCCAAGGCTATTGATGCAGAAGAACAGGTCCAGAGTTACAGGCAGACACACACACTATACTCAACAACAGCAGAGCACCACTTCCCCTAGCTTTAGATAGGTAGGTAGGTAGGTAGGTAGGTAGGTAGGTAGGTAGGTAGGTAGGTAGGTAGGTAGGTAGGTAGGTAGGTAGGTAGGTAGGTAGGTAGGTGAACTGAAAGCAAGGAGGATGGAAAATAGATTATAGGAAGAGGGAGAAAGAGACTGATTGAGAGTGAGATCATTCCAGAATATGAAAGAAATTGAGAGGGAGCGAGAGAGAGAGGGATCAGAGAAAGGAAAGACAGTGAAAGAGATGAGCTAAATGTAGGCTAGAATGAAAGGGCTGGGGATTTGGCAACAAGAGATTTCTCTCTCTCTGTATGTATTTTTATTTGACATTATAAAATCTCTTTTTCCCCTAGTTGCTCTGGGAGTCAGAATTCCCACAGCTATCAGTAGGTCAGGACTATCCCATCGTGGTTTTGGTGAGTCCCCCCCCATGTTGTCAGTAATGGGTCAACTGTGCGCTAAGGAAAGTCCTGGTAGTTGAACTACTTGGCTCAAGTGGTCAAGCTACACTAAGAGCTGCTCAGGCTTCTCTGGGATCGCCTCGTCACACACCATCGCAGAGGGATCGCCTCATCACACATCCAAAATTGTCCTACTCCACTCACTTGCTCCGGCTTTGGGCAACACCACAGCTTTGATTCAGAAACCAAAGGAAGCGGCTCACATTCTGGCTGTGTGTTCAAAGGGATATTCCCATTCCCTGCAGCTGGATGATTTCAAATGACACACACAAAGCTAGGCTAATGTCACGGAGCTTCCTGTTTCAGATAGTCACAGCCGGTGCCCCAATCTGCAAAGAAAACACCATGTCTGCATTTCAAATGTAACACTATTCCCTACGAGGGCTCATAGGGCACTGGTCAAATGTAGTGCACTATATAGGGAATAGGGTGACATATGGGATGCGCAATATGAGAGAGAGGAAAGACCAGGGAGAGTAAACCTACCCCCATCCTCACCCCACTTCTCTGCCATACAAATAAGTATGTATTCTGCTTCCTTAAAGTTGGAGTTCAGTGCAGTACATTAAAGTACAGTTAGGTACAGTAAGGTAAAGTACAATACAGCAAATTATATTGTACTAAACTCTACAGTACTGTATTGTACTGACCTATACTCTACTTTACTGTGCTCTACTGTACTATCCAAACTTCTATGATAAGTTTAGATTTGTACTGACCAAATTTGAACTACTTTTCAAAGAGAGAGTGAGAGAGAGAGAGAGAGAGAGAGAGAGAGAGAGAGAGAGAGAGAGAGAGAGAGAGAGAGACAGAAGGGGGAGGGGGAGGGGACAGAGAGAGAGCGAAGAGACAGGGGCAGAGAGAGAGAGAAGAGACAGGGAGAGAGACAGGGGGAGAGAGAAGAGAGAGAGAGAGAGAGGGAGAGGGAGGGGAACAGGGGAGAGAGAGAGAGACAGACAGGGGAGAGAGAGAGAGAGAGAGAGAGAGAGAGAGAGAGAGAGAGAGACAGGGGAGGGAGAGAGAGAGAGATAGAGAGACAGGGGAGAGAGAGAGAGACATGGGGAGAGAGAGAGAGAGAGAGAGAGGAGAGAGAGGGAGAGAGACAGGGGGAGGAGAGGGAGAGAGATAGAGAGACAGGGAGGAGAGAGAGACAGAGGGAGAGACAGGGAGAAAGAGAGAGAGAGAGAGAGAGACAGAGAGAGAGAGAGAGAGAGAGACAGAGAGGAGAGGGGAGAGAGAGAGAGAGACATGGGGAGAGGAGAGAGAGAGATGGGGAGAGGAGAGAGAGAGAGAGAGACAGGAGAGAGAGAGAGACAGGAGGAGAGAGAGAGAGAGAGACAGGAGGAGAGAGAGAGAGAGAGACAGGAGGAGAGAGAGAGAGAGAGACAGGAGAGAGAGAGAGAGAGGAGGAGAGAGAGAGAGAGAGAGAGAGAGAGAGAGAGAGAGAGAGAGAGAGAGAGAGAGAGAGAGAGAGAGAGAGAGAGAGATCTTATATCTTATGATATAAGATCTTAGATCTTATGCACAGATTCTGTCAGACCTGGGCCCTGACAGTAAATCTCAGTAAGACCAAAATAATGGTGTTCCAAAAAAGGTCCAGTCACCAGGACCACAAATACAAATTCCATCTAGACACTGTTGCCCTAGAGCACACAGAAAACTATACATACCTTGGCCTAAACATCAGCGCCACAGGTAACTTCCACAAAGCTGTGAACGATCTGAGAGACAAGGCAAGAAGGGCATTCTATGCCATCAAAAGAAACATAAATTTCAACATACCAATTAGGATTTGGCTAAAAAATACTTGAATCAGTCATAGAGCCCATTGCCCTTTATGGTTGTGAGGTCTGGGGTCCGCTCACCAACCAAGATTTCACAAAATGGGACAAACACCAAATTGAGACTCTGCACGCAGAATTCTGCAAAAATATCCTCCGTGTAACACCAAATAATGCATGCAGAGCAGAATTAGGCCGATACCCACTAATTATCAAAATCCAGAAAAGAGCCGTTAAATTCTACAACCACCTAAAAGGAAGCGATTCACAAACCTTCCATAACAAAGCAATCACCTACAGAGAGATGAACCTGGAGAAGAGTCCCCTAAGCAAGCTGGTCCTGGGGCTCTGTTCACAAACACAAACACACCCTACAGAGCCCCAGGACAACAGCACAATTAGACCCAACCAAATCATGAGAAAACAAAAAGATAATTACTTAACACATTGGAAAGAATTAACAAAAAAACAGAGCAAACTAGAATGCTATTTGGCCCTACACAGAGAGTACACAGCGGCAGAATACCTGACCACTGTGACTGACCCAAAATTAAGGAAAGCTTTGACTATGTACAGACTCAGTGAGCATAGCCTTGCTATTGAGAAAGGCCGCCGTAGGCAGACATGGCTCTCAAGAGAAGACAGGCTATGTGCTCACTGCCCACAAAATGAGGTGGAAACTGAGCTGCACTTCCTAACCTCCTGCCCAATGTATGACCATATTAGAGAGACATATTTACCCCAGATTACACAGATCCACAAAGAATTCGAAAACAAATCCAATTTTGAAAAACTCCCATATCTTTTGGGTGAAATTCCACAGTGTGCCATCACAGCAGCAAGATGTGTGACCTGTTGCCACGAGAAAAGGGCAACCAGTGAAGAACAAACACCATTGTAAATACAACCCATATTTATGCTTATTCATTTTATCTTGTGTCCTTTAACTATTTGTACATTGTGTATATATATATATATATAATATGACATTTGTAATGTCTTTACTGTTTTTAAACTTCTGTATGTGTAATGTTTACTGTTAATTTTTGTTGTTTTTCACTTTATATATTCACTTTGTATGTTGTCTATCTCACTTGCTTTGGCAATGTTAACACATGTTTCCCATGCCAATAAAGCCCTTGAATTGAATTGAATTGAATTGAGAGAGAGAGAGAGAGAGAGAGAGAGAGAGAGAGAGAGAGAGAGAGAGAGAGAGAGAGAGAGAGAGAGAGAGAGAGAGAGAGAGAGAGAGAGAGAGAGAGAGAGAGAGAGAGAGAGAGAGAGAGAGAGAGAGAGAGAGAGAGAGAGAGAGAGAGAGAGAGAGAGAGAGAGAGAGAGAGAGAGCCTTAGGCCTGTACATGCTTAATGGTAGAATCAGAGGGGACTCTTTAGGTCAGTTTACTTACTGCTCAGCTCTTGGGACAAGTGTAGTCGATTATGCCATCACTGACATTGACCCCTCCTCCATTAGTGCATTCACTGTCAGACCACAGACACCATTGTCAGATCACAGTCAGATCAACGTGGTTCTGAAGAAATTAACCGGCAATATTCATTCAAAAAAACAGCCCAATAAACTTTACAACATAAACCAATCATACAGATGGGCTCCAAACAGTGCAGAGACATTCATTGAAACATTGAACTCAAATGAAATGATGAACTCTATACAGTTTTTCAATAACTCACAGTACCACAACAATAAAGATGGTGTCAATTCAGCTACCCAAAACATCAACTGCATATTTGAGAAAACCAAAGCAATGCAACATCAGAAGCAAAAATCAAAATGTTTCTGACAAATGGTTTGATAATGAATGTAAAACAATTAGAAAACACCTAAGACAAATGTCAAAACAAAAAACATAAGCAGCAAAACAACCCAGAGCTACGATATGAATACTGTGAAACTCTGAAACACTAGAAACAAACACTGAAATGCAAGAAATTGAATTATACCAACAAGACACTTGATGAAATTGAAAACGCAATTGACCAAAATCAGTTCTGGGACATGTGGAACAATTTAAGCACAACAAAGCCACAATAATTAGTCATACAAGATGTAGGAATTTGGAAAACTTATTTTGATAATCTATACAAAAACATCCCACAAAACGACTTACAACAGAACCAATTAGAAATTAAAGAAAAATTGAACATCATTGAATCAGTCATTAAAAACAACCAAAATCCATTAGATGACCCAATAACCCAACAAGAACTAAATGAAAAGCTAAAATCTATTAAATCAAAAAAGGCTTGTGGTCTAGACAACATCAGAAATGAAATGCTGAAAAACAGCACACCTGAGTTGCAAAATGCTGTGCTTAAATTGTTCAACATGGTTTTAACTTCTGGCTGCTTCCCTGATGTCTGGAACCAGGGGCTCATCTCCCCTATCCACAAAAGTGGAGACAAATCAGACCCCAATAATTACAGGGGAATTTGCGTCAACAGTAACTTGGGAAAGATTTTCTGTAGTATTTTGAATTCAAGAATTCAAACCTTTCTTCAAGAAAAAAATGTAATAAGTAAATGTCAAATTGGCTTTCTTCCTAACCATCACACTACTGACCATATATACACCTTACACACTAATTAATAAACACCATCACACTACTGACCATATATACACCTTACACACACTAATTAATAAACACCATCACACTACTGACCATATATACACCTTACACACTAATTAATAAACACCACCACACTACTGACCATATATACACCTTACACACTAATTAATAAACACCATCACACTACTGACCATATATACACCTTACACACACTAATTAATAAACACCATCACACTACTGACCATATATACACCTTACACACACTAATTAATAAACACCATCACACTACTGACCATATATACACCTAATTTAAACACCACACACACTAATTAATAAACACCATCACACTACTGACCATATATACACCACTAATTAATAAACACCACACACTAATTAATAAACACCATCACACTACTGACCATATATACACCTTACACACACTAATTAATAAACACCATCACACTACTGACCATATATACACCTTACACACACTAATTAATAAACACCACCACACTACTGACCATATATACACCTTACACACACTAATTAATAAACACCACCACACTACTGATCATATATACACCTTACACACACTAATTAATAAACACCATCACACTACTGACCATATATACACCTTACACACACTAATTAATAAACACCATCACACTACTGACCATATATACACCTTACACACACTAATTAATAAACACCATCACACTACTGACCATATATACACCTTACACACACTAATTAATAAACACCATCACACTACTGACCATATATACACCTTACACACACTAATTAATAAACACCATCACACTACTGACCATATATACACCTTACACACACTAATTAATAAACACCATCAACTTATATAAACACTAATTAATAAACACCATCACACTACTGACCATATATACACCTTACACACACTAATTAATAAACACCACCACACTACTGACCATATACATACACACTAATTAATAAACACCACACACACTAATTAATAAACACCATCACACTACTGACCATATATACACCTTACACACACTAATTAATAAACACCACCACACTACTGACCATATATACACCTTACACACACTAATTAATAAACACCACCACACTACTGACCATATATACACCTTACACACACTAATTAATAAACACCACCACACTACTGACCATATATACACCTTACACACACTAATTAATAAACACCATCACACTACTGACCATATATACACCTTACACACACTAATTAATAAACACCATCACACTACTGACCATATATACACCTTACACACACTAATTAATAAACACCACCACACTACTGACCATATATACACCTAATTAATACACACACTAATTAATAAACACCATCACACTACTGACCATATATACACCTTACACACACTAATTAATAAACACCATCACACTACTGACCATATATACACCTTACACAC
The DNA here is from genome assembly GCF_021184085.1 of Oncorhynchus gorbuscha. NCBI lineage: Eukaryota > Metazoa > Chordata > Actinopteri > Salmoniformes > Salmonidae > Oncorhynchus > Oncorhynchus gorbuscha. The sequence continues at coordinate 21,482,874 of NC_060181.1, read as the reverse complement.
ACTAATTAATAAACACCACCACACTACTGACCATATATACACCTTACACACACTAATTAATAAATTAATAAACACCACACTACTGACCATATATACACCTTGACCATATATACACACACTAATTAATAAACACCATCGCACTACTGACCATATATACACCTTACACACACTAATTAATAAACACCATCACACTACTGACCATATATACACCTTACACACACTAATTAATAAACACCATCACACTACTGACCATATATACACCTTACACACACTAATTAATAAACACCATCTCACTACTGACCATATATACACCTTACACACACTAATTAATAAACACCATCTCACTACTGACCATATATACACCTTACACACACTAATTAATAAACACCATCACACTACTGACCATATATACACCTTACACACACTAATTAATAAACACCACCACACTACTGACCATATATACACCTTACACACACTAATTAATAAACACCATCACACTACTGACCATATATACACCTTACACACACTAATTAATAAACACCACACTACTGACCATATATACACCTTACTAATTAACACACTAATTAATAAACACCACCACACTACTGACCATATATACACCCTTACACACACTAATTAATAAACACCATCACACTACTGACCATATATACACCTTACACACACTAATTAATAAACACCATCTCACTACTGACCATATATACACCTTACACACACTAATTAATAAACACCACCGCACTTACTGACCATATATACACCTTACACACACTAATTAATAAACACCATCACACTACTGACCATATATACACCTAATAAACACACACACTAATTAATAAACACCATCACACTACTGACCATATATACACCTAATTTACACCATCACACTAATTAATAAACACCATCTCACTACTGACCATATATACACCTTACACACACTAATTAATAAACACCACCACACTACTGACCATATATACACCTTACACACACTAATTAATAAACACCACCACACTACTGACCATATATACACCTGACCATATTACACACACTAATTAATAAACACCACCACACTACTGACATATATATATACACACACTAATTAATTACACACACTAATTAATAAACACCACCACACTACTTACATCATATATACACCTCACACTACTGACCATATACACCTTACACACACTAATTAATAAACACCACCACACTACTGACCATATATACATACACCTTACACACACTAATTAATAAACACCACCACACTACTGATCATATATACACCTTACACACACTAATTAATAAACACCACCACACTACTGATCATATATACACCTTACACACACTAATTAATAAACACCACCACACTACTGACCATATATACACCTTACACACACTAATTAATAAACACCACCACACTACTGACCATATATACACCTTACACACACTAATTAATAAACACCACCACACTACTGATCATATATACACCTTACACACACTAATTAATAAACACCATCACACTACTGATCATATATACACCTTACACACACTAATTAATAAACACCACCACACTACTGATCATATATACACCTTACACACACTAATTAATAAACACCACCACACTACTGACCATATATACACCTTACACACACTAATTAATAAACACCACCACACTACTGACCATATATACACCTTACACACACTAATTAATAAACACCACCACACTACTGACCATATATACACCTTACACACACTAATTAATAAACACCACCACACTACTGATCATATATACACCTTACACACACTAATTAATAAAAAACGTCCACCAAAAAAAAGAGGGCAAAATCTTTGCTTGCTTTATTGACTTTAAAAAAGCATTTGATTCGATTTGGCACGAAGGGCTATTCTACAAAATTCTACAAAGTGGGCTTGGTGGTAAGGTGTATGACTTAATAAAATGTATGTACACAGAAAACAAGTGTGCAATAAAAATCAAAAACCAAAGAACATAATTTTTTTCACAATGTCGAGGTGTGAGACAAGGCTGCAATTTGAGTCCAAATCTTTTCAACATTTACATCAATGAATTAGCAGACATGTTGGACCAATCTCCAGCCCCAGGACTCACACTATTTGACACAGAGGTGAAATACCTGCTATATGCTGATGACTTGGTACTTCTATCACCAACCAAAGAAGGTCTTCAACAAAACATTAATATTCTGGAGCAATATTGCCATAATTGGGCCCTGGCAGTAAATTTCCAAAAAACTAAAATCATGATTTTCCAAAAAAAACCGAGATGTCAGAAACACAAATGTAAATTCACCCTGAACAATACCTTAATTGAACACACAAAAAATGACATCTACCTTGGTCTGACCATATCTGCATCGGGAAACTTTAATATGGCAGTGAATGCACTCAAAGAAAAAGCCCGCAGAGCAATGTATGCAATAAAAATGAAATTATTCAAAATCAACATCCCAATGAAAATTTGGAATAAAATATTTGACAGTGTAATCCTACCAATAGCACTTTATGGAAGTGAGGTTTGGGGGCCACTCAATAAAATGGATTTTAAAATGTGGGACAAACATCCAATTGAAGCCCTACATGCAGAATTCTGTCGGAAAATTCTACAAGTCCAGAGAAATACACCAACGAATGCATGTAGGGCAGAATTGGGCCGTTTTCCAGTAATAATGAAGATACAGAAAAGATCATTAAAATTTTGGCTACATCTAAATTCAAGTCCAAATTCGAGTCTGCAATTTAAAGCACTTCAAGCCCAAGAGCTGAGCCCAGAAACGAGTCCTCTCAGTCAGCTGTTGTTGGACCTCACCAACCAAGCAGACACCAGCACTGCTTCAAAAGAAAGAATTCCAATAAGCAAAATCATGAACCAATCAAAGGAATCATATTTACAATACTGGAAAAACGAAACAAAATCCCAAAGCCGACTAAATTGCTATCTGACCCTAAACAGAGAATATGAATTTTCTGATTATCTCTACTCAGTCAGAGATACGAAGCAGAGACAGATCCTTACCAAGTACAGGCTGAGTGACCACCGATTGGCAATAGAAACCGGCAGACATAAAAAGACATGGCTACCCAAAGAGGAGCGTGTATGTGGTCACTGCATGACAGGGGAGGTAGAGACAGAGATGCACTTTCTCCTTTACTGTGAGATATATTCCTCACAAAGAGATTCATTATTCACAGAAATGACTACATATATTCCAAATTTTTACAAATTGAACCCAGAGGAAAAACTAAGAATACTCATGGGTGAAGGAGCAATGGCTCCTCTTGCAGCCAAATATGTATTTTCCTGCCATAGCCTGAGGGACACTGAATAATAACATCTGCATAGTAAACAGTAACTTACTTATTATTACTATTATTGTTATTACTATAATTATTAATGTTTATCATTCCAAATATGGTGATAACAGTATTATAGTGATAACAGTTTAGTGATGGTAGTAGTAGTCGTAGTAATGATGATTGTAGTTGTAGTATTGATATAAAGAAGAAGATGACCGTTATTTAGTTATAAGTTAGTTATAGTTTCATTTTTATTTGATTTTATATTTATTACATTTCTACTATTGACTGTTACCATTTTATTGTTATTATTTTTGTATTTAATTTTGTATTATTATTTACTACCATTTTATATTATTATTTGCTATCATTTATCATTTTGTTACAATGTATATTGTATACATTGTTGCTTTGGCAATATTGACACAATGTTTTTCATGCCAATAAAGCAGCTTGAATTTGAATGAGAGAGACAGAGAGAGGGGGAGAGAGAGAGACAGGGGGGAGAGAGAGAGAGACAGGGGGAGAGAGAGAGACAGGGGGAGAGAGGGAGAGAGGAGACAGGGGAGAGAGAGAGAGAGAGACAGGGGGGAGAGAGAGGGAGAGGGGGAGAGAGAGAGAGAGAGGGGAGAGAGAGAGAGAGAGAGAGAGAGAGGGAGAGAGAGAGAGGGAGAGAGAGAGAGAGAGAGACAGGGGGGAGAGAGAGAGAGAGAGAGAGAGACAGGAGAGAGAGAGAGAGGGAGAGACAGAGGAGAGACAGGGAGAGAGAGAGAGAGAGAGAGAGAGAGAGAGAGAGAGAGAGAGAGAGAGAGAGAGAGAGAGAGAGAAGAGAGAGAGAGAGAGGGAGAGAGAGAGACAGGGGAGAGAGAGAGACAGGGAGAGAGAGAGAGAGAGAGAGAGAGAGAGAGAGAGAGAGAGAGAGAGAGAGACAGGGGAGAGAGAGGAGAGAGAGACAGAGGGACAGGGGAGAGAGAGAGACAGGGGAGAGAGAGAGACAGGGGGGAGAGAGAGAGACAGGGGGAGAGAGAGAGACAGGGGGAGAGAGAGAGACAGGGGAGAGAGAGAGAGTGAGAGAGAGAGAGAAGAGAGAGACAGGGAGAAGAGACAGGGGGAGAGAGAGAGAGACAAGGGGAGAGAGAGAAAGAGAGACAGGGGGAGAGAGAGAGAACTTTTTTGAAGGGAATAAACCACACACACAGGGGACGTTTCCTGGACACAGATTTAGCCTCAGAGAAGGACAAACTGAATTGCTTTCATGGAGGACTGGCTTAAATTGTGAGGTTGAACACACAATTTATTGTCATCATGAACAAAAGCTATTGGTTTTCTACCCAAAGTTGCAAAGAAAATGTTGTGATCTATATAATAAACACAAAAGACAACATCGATAAAAGGGAGTGGCAGGTACAGCAGCATCTAGGGGGCACATTCTGTTCATTTCAAACTAATTTACTATGGTAAATAATAAATAATGCATGTGACTTCAATGGCTAATTTCTCTGAATGACCAGATTCACAGGGAATACATGACATAGTATAAAGAAGCAATACTCCAAGCCACAGCTACATACTACTTGTCAGACATAGAGAACTGATACTATATACTAGTTGTTCTGGTTGGATTAGCACGGAGGTCTGTGGGTGGCTTTTGATCAGTTTATTGAATTCCCCATGTCTTACTTAATGATAGGAAGAAGTTTGGTCCGAATTAGATGTTAGGTACTAGATTTAATTAATACTATATGAATCCTATAAATTAAAATAACTCATTTGGGTGCAATCAACTAGCTTAATCTCCCCGATCAAATTATATTTCTACAAAATAATGTTTCAGGAACACTAATCTTATCTGTTTCTGACGAACAAATCAATTCCAACACAATCTGAGTCAAAATCCTCCTGTGCTTTGAGGTGGAACGACCCACTGATTTTGTGGAAGTGGCTGTTTATTTTCTGAAAGACGAGATGTTGAGCAGCAACTTCACAACTGGGCTAAATACGGGGTTGTGTTCATTAGGGACTAAGAGAAAGAAAACACGTGTTTCTCATTGGAAAGGTACAGAGCTGAATGTAGAGTACAAATGCAGAAACAGGCTAAATTAGGCTAAAATAACAGGGTTGTGTTCATTAGGGCAGGGTTTCCAAAATTGGGTCCTGGGGCCTCCCTCACAGTTTGTTTTTTGCCCTCGCACTACACAGCTGATTCAAATAGCCAACTCATCATCAAGTTCGAGGACCGAGTTTGGGAAACGCTCCATTAGGGCACAAGAGAAAACAAAAACAAGTGTTTCTCATTGTAAAGTTGAAGGTAGTATCTCCCTGTTTCACATTATTTTATACCATTATGCGTCTACTGAATACGACCCCGTCCTAAACGGAGCAGCAGGCATCTGGCCAAGACCAGACCTCAAAAACAACCATAACTAGACGTCTGGAAGCATCTCGAATGTCATTTCGACTGAGTGGAGAAAACCACTGCTCCTGTCTCTGGCATGGGGACAGGGGGTCATGTGGACCCTTTCGGGAATTCTCAGTGGCTCTACAGGTAGGACCAAAGCACTTGGTATAGCTTCCTTGTGAGGTCTCTCTCGTGGTGGATGTGTAGAAGAGCTTTGTGGCCAAGCAATTCTCACTGGAATCCCAAAGAAATGCAGCAAGGTGTATATGTAGAGATCACATTTCAATATAAAAGTGTAAACCATTTACATTTACATTTACATTTAAGTCATTTAGCAGACGCTCTTATCCAGAGCGACTTACAAATTGGTGCATTCACCTTATGACATCCAGTGGGACAGTCACTCAACAATAGTGCATCTAAAACTTAGGGGGGGTGGGGTGAGAGGGATTACTTAACCTATCCTAGGTATTCCTTAAAGAGGTGGGGTTTCAGGTGTCTCCGGAAGGTGGTGATTGACTCCGCTGTCCTGGCGTCGTGAGGGAGTTTGTTCCACCATTGGGGGGCCAGGGCAGCGAACAGTTTTGACTGGGCTGAGCGGGAGCTGTACTTCCTCAGTGGTAGGGAGGCGAGCAGGCCAGAGGTGGATGAACGCAGTGCCCTTGTTTGGGTGTAGGGCCTGATCAGAGCCTGGAGGTACTGAGGTGCCGTTCCCCTCACAGCTCCGTAGGCAAGCACCATGGTCTTGTAGCGGATGCGAGCTTCAACTGGAAGCCAGTGGAGAGAACGGAGGAGCGGGGTGACGTGAGAGAACTTGGGAAGGTTGAACACCAGACGGGCTGCGGCGTTCTGGATGAGTTGAAGGGGTTTAATGGCACAGGCAGGGAGCCCAGCCAACAGCGAGTTGCAGTAATCCAGACGGGAGATGACAAGTGCCTGGATTAGGACCTGCGCCGCTTCCTGTGTGAGGCAGGGTCGTACTCTGCGGATGTTGTAGAGCATGAACCTACAGGAACGGGCCACCGCCTTGATGTTAGTTGAGAACGACAGGGTGTTGTCCAGGATCACGCCAAGGTTCTTGGCGCTCTGGGAGGAGGACACAATGGAGTTGTCGACCGTGATGGCGAGATCATGGAACGGGCAGTCCTTCCCCGGGAGGAAGAGCAGCTCCGTCTTGCCGAGGTTCAGCTTGAGGTGGTGATCCGTCATCCACACTGATATGTCTAAGAGCACATAGAAACAGCCCAACTCTTGATTCACCGGAATTTGTATTGGAGGACAAATTGCACCACATACTCATCTTACGCAGTGGTAACGAAAATTCTATTGTCTATATTTCTATTATTTCAATCAGTTTCCTATGGAAGATTGACAGTTGAATTTATAACAATGGATATCCCCACTCAAGTCAACATTCTCTGATGTGTGGACCTAAAAACATATTTGTGGTACCATTTAAAATGTTAGTACATTTATTAGCCAAAACATGACACCCACCCTGTATTCAAGAGTATGCCATGTCTCAACTGATGGCAGGACAAGTAGACAATGGAACTGATCGGACAGCTCAGAGCCTCTGTTCTTTTCTGTCCATAGGAAACAATTGGATTAGTGGAAGAGGCAGGGCAGGCCAGGAACAAGGAAGAAGGGTATGGTCAGCAGGGCATCCCCCGAGGCTGAATGCCCTAAGGTTTTTATCAGAACGGTTAGTTTCACCTTTTTGCTTTTCCCGGCATTAGTTCGTGGTGTTTTGTTTTAAAAATAGAGGTAAAAAATAAAAGGGGAAAAAAAGTGGAATAAAAGGGGGATAAAAGGACTTCATTAAAATTGTAGCTCACAGCTGAGCATGGGGAGAGGGGTCAGGGTGCTAAGGAGTGCATTCACATATATATACACATTTTCATACACACACTTTTATTTTTTTATATATTTTTTTGTATTTTGTATTTTTTTTTTGTATTATTATTATTTTTTTTCCTCTCTTCTAGGTCAGCTTTAGCATTATGGACATGGGTGTATCTGTGTACCATTTTGCCTGTCCCACGGCTTCCTTCAATGATGGGTTGTGAGTGGCTCTGTTGATGATCGTAGTGGTTGCTGATGTATCTTGGTAGTCTGTAAGCCATTTTTGCTGCCATGTTTTGGACTATCTGTAGCTGATTCATCTGCTGCAGTGAAGCTGTTATTCAGGCTGGCAGGGCGTATTCAAAGAGGGGACGGATGTAGCTGATGTAGACTTTCAGCACTGTCTGAGGTGAGGCTCCATATTTTCTTCCGCACAGCGTTTTTAGGTGGTTTCGTCTTTTTCGTCCCCCTCTCTCTATGTTCGCTTTATGGGTTGTCCAGCTCATGTTCTTCTGGAAGGTGACTCCAAGGAATTTTGCTTCTTTTCCTACTTTTATTGTTTCCCGTTGAGTTTGAGATCTATGGGTTTCCTATTTTTTTTCCCTGTGCTTTTTGTGAAGAGGACACATTGGGTCTTTTGTGGGTTCAATTTTACTCGCCACATGTTGGACCACGACTCGATCATTTCAATAGACTTCTGGAGTTTTTTGCAGCAAGTTGAGGACATTTGGAGCTGGACCAGTAGCAGAGGTCATCGGCAAACTGTGAGACTTGTCCTACGGTGGGTGGAGGGTAGTAGATATCTGATATGTAGAGTAGAAAAAGTAGCGGGCTTAGAACTGCCCCCTGTGGGACACCTGCCTCCGGGGTGAAAGGTGATGATATTGCTGTGGAGACCTTCACTTTAATTGTACGGTTGTGGAGAAAGCTGGTGATGAGGTTTCTGATGGAGAGCGGTAATTTGAGATTAGAATCTGCAAGCCGGTAACATAGTCCGTTGTGCCACATCTTGTCAAATGCTTTCTCTATGTCAAAGAAAGCCGCCAGCCAGGGTAAGTTCTTTTTTCTTGAAGTTCCGAAGGATGTCCTCTGACAGTCTTAGAATGTTATCGGTGGTTGATCTTGCTTTCCTGAAGCCAGCTTGGTGGATTCCAAGGAGGCCCATTTCCTCGGTGTGGCCGCTCAGTCTTTGGGTGAGTACTCGCTCAAACAGCTTCCCGACATGGCTGAGGAGGCTGATTGGTCTGTAACTTGTGATGTTGTATGGGTCTTTGCTAGGTTTGTGAATCATTGTGACAACTGCAGATTTCCAGGGTAGGGGAAAGTAGCCTTCCGTGAGACATGCTGTGAAGAGGTTGGAAAGAAGGTGCAGGTATTCATCAGGTGCTTGTTTGATGAGTGTGCTGTCAATGTTGTCTTCCCCTGGTGCTTTGTTTTTTTTTTTTCAGGTGGGTCTTGATTTCTTCAATGCTCACAGAGCGGGTGAGGGGATGGTCTACTGGTGTCGGATTTGAGGTGTACACTGTTTTCTGCATTTCTCTGTCGACGATGGTTTTCCAGTCTTTGTCAAAGAGAGGATCGTTGAGACAAGAATTAACATTTTGTAGGTGGTTTCTGAATAGTGTTGCTTTTGTTTTGTTGTCTTCGATGAGTTGGTTTTGGGACTTTAGCACAGGTATGATGTTATTGGTTTTGTCTCCGTTGATTGTTTTGATTTTTTTGCCAGAAGGTCCGGGGGTTGGTGTCTGTATCTAGCTGGTGATAGAAGGCAGTCCACTGTTTCTGTTTGTGGAGGGTGAGTTGGTGTCTGATGTGATTCTGCAACCGATTAACTTCTGTTTTCAGGTTGGGTGCTCTTGTTCTGATAAAGTCTCTCCGGATCTTTCTTTTCTGCTTGATGAGACTGAGAATGTGTGGTGGGAGTTGTTGTGGTGGTCTGGTGGTGGTAAGTGGGATGGTCTCTTCCCGGGCCTGGATGAGGATACTCCCTATTCTCTCAGTCAGCTGGTCCAGATCTTTGGGGTTCTGTGTTGGTACTGCAATATTTGTTATCTTGTCTGTAATGCAATTTCTGTATTTTTCCCAGTCAGCTTTCTTGTAGTTGTATCTTTGCTTTTCAGGTGCTTGTTGGGTGCTTGTTGGTGGTCACTTCCCACGTCGTGGCTGACCGAGAAGCTAAGAAGTTTAGCAGCCAAGTCCGGGGAGCAGAGGACAAGATCAAGGATGTCTACCGTGGAGTTTGCAGAATGGATGTGTGTAGGCTCGTTGGTGTTGAGGATGGCCAGGTTTGTGCTGTCGAGGATATCCCTTAGTACTCTTCCCGATGTGTTTGTAGTATTACAGTTGAAGTCGATGTGTTTGGCATTAAAATCTCCCATTATGATGGTGTGGCAGTTGTTGTCTGCAAGGGTGGCGATCAATTTTTCAGAGGGTGTTGTTGCGGGTGGACAGTATATGGTGGCTACCACAAGAGTTGTTTGTGCATTTAGGAGTATTTTCACTGCAGTGTACTCGTTGTTGTTGAGTTCTTCTTTGGTGAGGTTGAAAACAGCTTCAGAGTACATTTACATTTAACATTTACATTACATTTAAGTCATTTAGCAGACGCTCTTATTCAAATTGGTGCATTTAAACATCCAGTGGGACAGTCACTTAACAATAGTGCATCTAAAACTTAGGGGGGGTGGGGTGAGAGGGATTACTTAACCTATCCTAGGTATTCCTTAAAGAGGTGGGAGTACTCTATTCCTTCTTTTAAAAGCAGTGCCACACCCCCCCCCCCTGCATCCCTCTAGTCGCTCCTTCCTTAGAATGTTAAAGCTAGGAATACGGAGTCTTGCATTAGTACTTAGGAAGGTTTCTTTGATAGAGGCAATGCTGGTTTGCTTTTCTAGAAGAAGTTGCTTCAGCTCCTGCTCGTTTTTCCTTAACCCTCTGATGTTGATATGTAGAACATTTATTGGAGTAGCCATTTGGTTTGGAGTGGATTTAACTTGGAATCGCCTTCTACAGCCTTAAGAGGGGGGGCCATCTATGTGTTTCCTTATGCTGTCCATAACTCTCTTTACCATTTCTTCATCTCCGCATATTCCTTTCAGATCCTCCTGCAGGTGAGTGGTGCTGGTGAGAGGCTGGGAGCCGGAGAGGCTTGGTGTTGCGAGATGGTTGGTAGTGGCTGTGCTGATGGTGGTAGTAGTCCTGGTGGGCTTGGTGGTGGTGAGGGCTAGGTAGGTGGGGCATTGTCTGGAGACCGATGGGTGGGCACCGCCACAGTTGGCACAGCTGGCATCATTTTTCTCTTTGGGGCACTCTTTATGGTGGTGGCAGGCACAACAAACACTTCAATTTATGTAAAATAGGGTCCAAGTTACAACATACACCCCCACCCCACCCCCCCTTGACCCTCAGAATAGCCTCAATAAATCAGGGAATAGTCCAAGGTGTCGAAAGCATTCCACAGGGATGCTGGCCCAAGTTCACTCCAAGGCTTCCCACAGTTGTGTCAAGTTGGCTGGATGTCCTTTGGGTGGTGGACCATTCTGGATTTAATCAGTGGAATCAATAAGGGGTCATAACTTTCACCTGGTCAATTTGTGATGGAAAGAGCGGGTTTAAAAAAATGTTTTGTACACTTTTTTTTATATTTGCTGTTAAAGTTTTTAAAAAGACACAAGTATTTGTTATTGTAAAGTGGTTGTTCCACTGGATGTCATAAGGTGAATGCACCAATTTGTAAGTCGCTCTGGATAAGAGCGTCTGCTAAATGACTTAAATGTAATGTAATGTAAATGTTTAAATATAAATCATAAAACAGTTTAAGAAGCCTGTTTGTCAGCTTTCAAATGATATCAACCCTTTATATTTTCCAGTGATGAAGACATGGATGGGGTATTGAAAATGGGTCAATTTGAGCACCTCTATCTCAGGAATGTTTTGGCATTCAGGTCCACCACTTCTACTATGGGGCAAACATGTAGGCCTACGGAAGGTTTCGTTAAAGTCAAAGGGAAGCAGTCAGAAAGTGATTGAAATCATATGGAATGACCTTACTTACTATCGACGTTAGTTTCATGATTGAAGAATAAAATAACCTGCAAGAACTGCCCTACTTCTGCCTTCAATGATTGCAACAATGCTGCAAATGTCCATCGCCCACTATACATTTGGACATAATGTAGTCTATATGGTGGTTACAAAGTAGCAAGACATTACACGATCCTTCCACTCAAATGTTACATTGTATCGCATTGTTGCTACTTCGACAACAAAAAAAAGAGATAACAGAACAAGAGACGTGGAATCATGTTTAGACTGTTTGAATCAATCGTTATCATTTCAAACTGGCTTGCCACTAATTTAATAGGCTATAGCTAATGTTGCCAAGCTACCCTGACCAAGAAGCAGGAAGACACCCAGCACTGTCGCAGGCAGAACGCATGAATTGCATAGCGATCTCAGCGCATGGCTGTTGGAAATTGTCATAACGTTATATTTCGAGCTATGTGCAGCAGTCTGGCCGGCAATAGACTATTTGTCAATAGAGTGGTGTCTAAACAAGTTATTAGCCTACTGGTGTCGGTTTGTGATGAGTCGTTTACTCACCAGTCGTTTTCTTGCTGATACTACCGGTAGGTCCAAGGTGGAGTATTGGGTTCATGTGCACTGACGTTCATCCCACTAACTACGTGCGTCAGTCAAGATTCTGAATGCATGATTTCGGGACAAATGGGAAAAGCATGAAGTCGTTATAGCGGGAATTCGAATCGCCGGCTGGACTGGGCTACACAAACTCTATGCTGTGGACCATCAGATGGGCTCCCGAGTGGCGCATCGGTCTAAGGCACTGCATCTCAGTGCTAGAGGCGTCACTACAGACCCTGGTTAGATTCCAGGCTGTATCACAACCGGCGTGATTAGGAGTCCCATAGGGTGGCGCACAATTGGCCCAGCATAGCTAGGGTTTGGCTGGGGTAGACCTTCATTGTAAATAAGAATTAGTTCTTAACCGACTTGCTTAGATAAAAAAAAAAAACTTGCTCAGTTAAATAAATATTTTTAAAATGTCAAATGCACAGGACTTGGAGATGACAATGGATATTTCTCTGAAGCCCTATTATAGCCTACTAATGTGATGAGTTCAAGCCGGTTCAAGCCCATTTAGGCCGAGCCCATTTAATATTACCGAGAGCTTTCCAAAAACACAATCTTCATAGTCGTGAAAAAAATAATAAAAAAAACAATGTAAATTATTTATAGACTGGACATCACTGCAGGGTTAACCTAAAGTAGCACGCTGTATTGAAACTGCATTGGCAGCCCTGGCCTATCAATCAGCCTACAAAATATCTCAGTGTAGTCCTAGATTTGAGGTTACTTTTCGCTGAACAGTAGTTCATTTCCTGTCCAACATTTCCATCTAGTGAAGAATTGTTGAATCACATCCAATCGAATGTTAGGATGGAGAACGCTATACAAAGCAGGATTGCCTAAACTATACACAGGCAAGAAAAAAAACATTTAGAAAACAGTCCCCTGTTTATCTGCTTTTCAAACATAGGCTAAAACTGTGAGTGGCAAGGCAGCACTTCACAGCATTCATTACATTTACATTTAAGTCATTTAGCAGACGCTCTTATCCAGAGCGACTTACAAATTGGTGCATTCACCCTATGACATCCAGTGGAACAGTCACTTTACAATAGTGCATCTAAAACTTAAGGAGGGGGGGGGGTGAGAGGGATTACTTATCCTATCCTAGGTATTCCTTAAAGAGGTGGGGTTTCAGGTGTCTCCGGAAGGTGGTGATTGACTCCGCTGTCCTGGCGGAGTCAATCAATGAATGTCTAATACATATTTAGTGGATGCAAATGCCACAGAATTCCTTGTTATACAGAACGCATTAGCTGGGACAATGGAAGAGATGAGTGAGGTGAACATAATTTCAATGAGGTCAGGCCCTTTGTATACAACGAAATTTAAATAACAAAAATGTTTTCTTTAAATGAGAGGTTCCAACTGTATCAACAGACATTTATAAAAGCATACATTGACATTGTCTAGGTTATAGATTAACAATGTATACACAAATGTTACCAATTTAATCAGGGATGGGAGCATATGAATGCGTAAAAGTAGCTTATTAAGTTGTTATAAACTTTAATGAGGCAAAAACGGCTTAAAGGTGCATATTGTGAAGTGAAAAACGTTTTTTTCTCCATGTAAAATGGTGATCATCATAAGCATATGTAGGCACAGGTTACTACTACACGTACAGGTGTGCATTCCAGGTTAACGAGGCCTATAGGACCTTTTCATACCAGGATAAGGTGGTAAACAGCGGGCGGGGCCCTGAGAAAATGTCCCTCAGACTTAACTTGGTTTCATTGATTCATTATATGGTTATTTTAAAACAATAATGGTCGAAATTATCAATGCAAGATCTATCCCTGAAGTTCAGGACATCTTCGTAAACACGTCTTATAATTCACACGTCATTTGATAAAACAGTCAGTGCAGTCCACGTTGTTTTGTAATCATCGAGTAGGCTTTCAATATTGTTGGCTCAAATAGACTATTTATTTTCATTCATTCTACTCAAATAACTGTGTTAGACTTTAAATAGATAAGCCTTACATGAGATTAACGACGCTGTTTTTTAAAACCTTCCTTCTACATATAGCCAGTAGTCTAAATCGTTTGAAAATAATATACATTTGAAGTTAATTTAATATGTAATCCTATACGGAATAAAATGTAAACGTACTTACGTATCCAGTCTACTAAATATTTATCCAAGGGATTAATTATCTAATGTGGCTAGACTACTACTTTCTACAAAACTGGAGTCTGAAGGCCCTACCTATAGTCCAAATAGTCTCCCCCATTTAGATCTATCAGTTCCATTGTCCAGGGGCAAAAGGCTTACTGATGAGGCCACCTGTACCATTCACATGCAGCAAATCGTTTATCACAGGGCCATAACATTGGAACGTTTGCAAATCACAGTTTTGACTTCGCCCTGACCCATCCACAGATTATTTACATTTTTGTTCACAGTTTGTCTGTCTTTAGGGACAGGGGTCTAAACCAGGGGTACTCAACTCTTCTCCCACGAGGTCAGGAACCTGCTGTTTTTCTGTTCTACCTGATAATATTGATTTATTTTTCTTAAATTTAACCTTTATTTAATCTAGGCAAGTCAGTTAAGAACAAATTCGTATTTACAATGACAGTGTCCTACATTGTCCTACAGTGTCCTACCCGTATTTACAATGACAGTGTCCTACCTGTTCTACAGTGTCCTACCTTTCCTAACATCAACATACAGTACCAGTCAAAGGTTTGGACACATCTACTCATTCAAGGTTTTCTTTGTTTTTACTATTTTCTATATTGTAGAATAGTGAAGACATCTAAACTATGAAATAACACATGGAATCATGCAGTAACCAAAAAAAGTGTTCTCTCAACCAGCTTCATGAGGTAGTCACTTGGAATGCATAGTCCCACTATGCACAAACCAGATGGGATGGCGTATCACTGCAGAATGCTTTGGTAGTCGTGCTGGTTAAGTGTGCCTTGAATTCTGAATATATCATTGATAGTGTCACAAGCAAAGCACCCCCACACCTTCACACCTCCTCCTCCATGCTTCATGGTGGGAACCATACATGCAGAGGTAATCTGTTCTCCTCCTCTGCGTCTCACAAAGACATGGCACTTGGAACCAAAAATTGCGAATTTGGACTCATCAGACCAAAGGACAGATTTCCGCATTTAATACCCTGCAATTTCTGAGGCAGGTGACTAATGAACTTGTCCTCTGCAGCAGAGGTAACTCTGGGTCTTCCGTTCCTGTGGTGGTCCTCATGAGAGCCAGTTTCATCATAGAGCTTGATAGTTCTTGCGACCGCACTTGAAGAAACGTTCAAGGTTCTTGACATTTTCCGCATTGACTGAACTTCATGTCTTAAAGTAGTGACTGTCGTTTCTCTTTGCTTATTTTAGCTGTTCTTGCAATAATATGGACTTGGTCTTTCACCAAATATGGCTATCTTCTGCATACTACCCCTATCTCGTCACAACACAAATGATTGGCTCAAACGCATTAATAAGGAAATAAATTAATTCCACAAATGAACTTTTAACAAAACACACCTGTTATTTGAAACCCATTCCACCTCATGAAGCTGGTTGAGAATCTCAAATATAAAATCGATTTGATTTGTTGAACACTTTTTGGTTACTACATGATTCCATGTGTTATTTCATAGTTTGATATATTCACTATTATTCTACAAAAAAAATGAGTAGGTGTGTCCAATCTTTTTCAATATAAAAGTGTAAACCATTTAAGAGCACATAGAAACAGCCCAACTCTTGATTCACCGGAATTTGTATTGGAGGACAAATTGCACCACATACTCCTCTTACGCAGTGGTACGAACTCTCAACACCCAAGTCAACCAAATGGTCAATTGTAGTCTCCAGCTGTATAACCTACACTCAAGATGATAAGGCATATTGGATCATTACAGGGGAAACGGTAAGAAGTGTTATGGTCACCTCTCATTTGACAAATATTGTAGCTTATACCCTATTTGACATCATCTAAAATGTTTGTGTGGTGCCCATCCATCATCAGTTGAGACAGTATACTGCTGAATACAAGGTGGTTGTCAGTTAAATCATAGACATCGAATTCATAGAATTGGCCTATCCTTTCAGACGCCTGAAATTTAGCTGGTAAACCATTGACATTTAAATTGAATTAAAACTGTAACTTCCAATTACTACCAGAAAGATGGCGGCTGGTCCACCCATTTTCAAATGTCAATTTGAATGGGAATGTTTATTCTATTGTCTATATTTCTATTATTTCAATCCGTTTCCTATGGAAGATTGACAGTTGAATTTATAACAATGGATATCCCCACTCAAGTCAACATTCTCTGATGTGTGGACCTAAAAACATCTTTGTGGTACCATTTAAAATGTTAGTACATTTATTTGAAACCCATTCCAGGTGACTACCTCATGAAGCTGTTTGAGAATCTCAAATATAACATCGATTTGATTTGTTAAACAATTTTTGGTTAACGACATGATTCCATGTGTTATTTCATAGTTTGATATATTCACTATTATTCTACAATGTAAAAATGAGTAGGTGTGTCCAATCTTTTGACTGGTACATTACCAGTCAAACGTTTGGATACACCTACTCCCCTGCATCTCAGATGGATTTATAAAACAGGGTGAGCCTGTTATGGAGCCCAACTTGGCAATGTGGTCGTACATTCCTCTCCCAATGTTAACACTCAGAATCACTTAACACTGAGAACTACAGGACAGTGGAGTCTATACAGTGAGACAGTTTGTGAATCAGAGCTGTTCAGCAAAGGAGAGGGCTATCCTGGGTTTACATTTACATCATGTTACTAAACATATGTAGCTTAATATACTGTATATTTAAACATAATATCATTACTTAGGCCTACTACTATTGTATATGTCAAATATATATTAAACACCCATGCATATATTTAATATGTCCTATGATTAAAGGCCTCAGTGTTCAATTTCTGGCTAATAGTAGTCTTTCTCTTTCCCCATCACATTGTCTTCAAGGTTAGAAGGGGCACATGGTGGTGAGTGCTGTGACTGTGGATGTTGGAGTGTACATATTACTCTAAGAAGAATGGATTTTATAGATTTGATTCATTTAGATAGTTTTCTGAGTGTGACTGACCAATAAATTGCTTGGTTATGTATTTTAAAAGCCCAATAAAATCACACAGGAATGTTACAGAATCAATACACAATAGACACATAGCCAGGGCTGGTAGAGTATAGTTATATGTCAAAGAAGGTTAAAGTCTTAGTGGAAGATTTATTAAGGTACTGCTACATGGGCCACTTTCAAAGAATTTGTTATCAAAGGAAATACTCATATGCCTTCACCACCAGTTAGCTACAACTACACAGACATAAATAATTGCATTCATCAGTTTCATTGACAAATGTCAATACATTTAAAAAAGGTCAGCCACAGTAAAAATCTGATTCAAATGATTTTTTCCCGAATGCTGTAAGTACAGAAATGGTTTGCTCAGACAGAGATGAATATAGTCAGTGACAACTCTGTGGAGTTTTGTTGTTGGGAGTTAAGGGTTTGTGATAGCAACTATTTATAATATTACAATATTATCGAAACTATGTTCTAGGATTTCCTAGGATCTTCTATGAAGAACCTCGTATCTACTAATTACTCTTCTGTAGCTTGTGAGCCTAATTGACCAAAGCATGCTGCATGCATGTTCGTGAGAGTGTCAGCTTTACATAACTTTGAATAGCTTTTAATTCTGACTCTACATACGTTTTTGTCAACAACAAAAAAGACCCAGCCCCCTTGTCTCACCATCACCGCTCTAGCTCAGTTAATCACATGGTTGACCCAGACACACTAGACGAATCCAGTGGTACAACCCAGAAGTATGTAGCTCAACCACACAATGTTTACAAGGGGTTAAAAGTCTTAAATCATGCCAGGGCAACAGTGGGACTCTACCGACTTATAATGGGGAACAATAAAGCATACAAAACGCATGAACTAGTACTGGACAATATCAGCATTTTGAGTAAACAGGCTGCACGTTTGTCATATAACTGATTACTTAATAATAACGAACATTATAGTCGAACCCTGGTCAAATAAAAATAAGAAAATCCTAAAGAGAAGGACAAACTGTACATGTCCCCCCTCAGCGCCCCGCCCCTTAACACCTTCTCTCAGTATGAAAAGGTCCTATAGGCCTAGTTAATGTAGAATTTTTGTCCTATTGTTCTAGCAGGACATATATCCAGAGGTCAGCCCAGGTTAACAGTTCCACTGAGCAAGGTCCTGATATCAGTGCTCTGTGTGACACTTGGTGTGAGAAGAACTCTACAACGAAAAAGATGCAGAACGTAACAGAGAACATCATGGGAACTCTCCTACCTCCACAGGCTCCGTCCAACGTTGTTCAGCGAAGTAAGAACCAACGTTATGGCAAGAGGAAGAGCACAACCTATCTGGGACTGATTGCTTATGTCATACAGGACTCTCCAGACAAGATGCTCACATTTACTCAGGTAAAACCAATATATTTGATCACCCAGGGTGTAATTTCAATTGTGTTCTGAAAAGGAATTACTGGTCCTTAATTAATGACGAGTGCTAATATGGAGTGTTATCATTTGTAGTTGATGGACAAGTTGGGAGCTTTCCTCTCAGGAGACAGAAAAGGCATCGAGAACAACATCAGGGTCTGCTTATCATCCAACGATTGTTTTGTCAAGGTATGTCCACAATAATTATATCAACTGTATCAGACCGTACTTATTGTATCTTTTATTCAACCACCCTGAGATCAACAGACATTCATTTGTTGATCGTGTTTATCTATTTCAGGTTCCAGTCAGTCCATATATGTCAAACTCAAAAAAGAACTTCTGGAAATTCGACGAGAGGCAAATAACAGCGAAGATGGCAAGACGCCACTTCAAGGGCATACTGGACTTGTTCCCCGAGTTGGCCACCAAAGTGCGAATGGAGGCAGAACAGATATCAGAACGCTCTGCCGCGGTCTTCTCACCAAAACCAACCCTCGCCAGCCCTCAAATGCAGAATAATAATGAGGTGAACTTTAGCAGTCCTTTCTCCATCGAATCCATCTTGAAATACTCCAGACCCAACGCTGCTCCTCGTTTTGCCGACCCACCGCCTCACTGTTATTTGAAGTACCCTGTGCCCAGGTACGCTTGTGATGCTCACCATTTTGGATTGTAACTAACTTTTTTCTTCATTTATTTTCATCGTGCACTGTTAACTTTTGTGTATTTTTTCAATAAAGTCTACTTGGAAAATAAAATTATGCAATCCAATTATTTTAATTGATATGATAGCTGGGTAAATTAAAAAGCGCCCTGCTGGGCACAGACATCAGTTCGACCTCTATATTTGATTTACATTTGTTTGAGTTGTTGAATTAAAGGTGAATCAGCAAAACATTTCACAATGTCATTGGATTTAGTTTAAAAGTTTATTGAAAAAAATACGAAATGTCATTGCATTGATGACTTCTCAAATCCAGTTAGTTTTACACGTTAATTCAACGTCACCACATAGATTTTTGTGGTCGAAATGACGTGGAAACACCGTTGATTCAACCAGTTTTGGAACAGTACTGTATCCTCATGTTTCTTCCAGACACTAATCAAGAGATATCCATGGCTAAATAGACAATATTTATTATATACACACTTTCTATCGAAAATCTAATGGCCTATGTTCGTTTTGAACTTGTATTTGAAGTTGCATAGATCTATTTAAATGATTATAAACTGGGTGTTTCAAGCACTGGATGCAGATTGGCTGACAGCCGTGGTACATCAGACCTATACCATGGGTATGACAAAATATTTATTTTTACTGCTATAATTACGTTGATAACCAGCGTATACTAGCAATAAGGCACCTATGAGGTTTGTGGTATAAAGTATGGCCAATATACCACGGCTAAGGGCTGTATCCAGGCACTCCACGTTGCGTCCTGCGTTATAACAGCCCTTAGCCGTGGTATGTATTTTGGCCATATATCACACATCCTCGTGCCTTATTGCTCAATTATGCCCTCGAAGCCACTGTTTGGAGGATATTTTGGCCAATATTTGCCAAACCATGCCAATATACCCTCCAACATCGGCTTCGAGGGCATTAGCACTTTTATACCACGGGTTACAAACATATTCAAATAATTGACATATTTTCGTTAAAAACGTTATTTTGATGAATTTATTCATACTATTTCATCCTTCCACAATATATAGTCCGGACACAAATCTAGGGTTGCTAACCAAGCCGGCTGGTTGATCATTCTATAGGTTCGGTTGCGAGAGACGTGACGCAGTCGTTCAGTTTCTGTATCTATGGATTCGACCCAGTCGTTTGTTCTAAATGTACCATTGCCATACTTGCTGGCAACGTTCTTATGCCTTACTTGCTAGCTAACCAACTACGGCTAATTTACAGTCAAAAAGTGCAGTCAGAATAACAACAAAGTAGCCGCATTTCCTTTCCTGTGGTGGTCCTCATGAGAGCCAGTTTCATCATAGAGCTTGATAGTTTTTGCGACCGCACTTGAAGAAACGTTCAAGGTTCTTGACATTTTCCGCATTGACTGAACTTCATGTCTTATTAAAGTAGTGACTGTCGTTTCTCTTTGCTTATTTTAGCTGTTCTTGCAATAATATGGACTTGGTCTTTCACCAAATATGGCTATCTTCTGTATACTACCCCTATCTCGTCACAACACAAATGATTGGCTCAAACGCATTAATAAGGAAATAAATTAATTCCACAAATGAACTTTTAACAAAACACACCTGTTATTTGAAACCCATTCCAGGTGACTACCTCATGAAGCTGGTTGAGAATCTCAAATATAAAATCGATTTGATTTGTTGAACACTTTTTGGTTACTACATGATTCCATGTGTTATTTCATAGTTTGATATATTCACTATTATTCTACAATGTAAAAATGAGTAGGTGTGTCCAATCTTTTGACTGGTACATTACCAGTCAAACGTTTGGACACACCTACTCCCCTGCATCTCAGTTGGATTTATAAAACAGGGTGATTTATGGAGCCCAATTTGGCAATGTGGTCGTACATTCCTCTCCCAATGTTATAACAGCCCTTAGCCGTGGTATGTATTTTGGCCATATATCACACATCCTCGTGCCTTATTGCTCAATTATACCCTCGAAGCCAGTGTTTGGAGGATATTTTGGCCAATATTTGCCAAACCATGCCAATATACCCTCCAACATCGGCTTCGAGGGCATTAAGCACTTTTATACCACGGGTTACAAACATATTCAAATAATTGACATATTTTCGTTAAAAACGTTATTTTGATGAATTTATTCATACTATTTCATCCTTCCACAATATATAGTCCCGACACAAATCTAGGGTTGCTAACCAAGCCGGCTGGTTGTTCATTCTATAGGTTCGGTTGCGAGAGACGTGACGCAGTCGTTCAGTTTCTGTATCTATGGATGCGACCCAGTCGTTTGTTCTAAATGTACCATTGCCATTCTTGCTGGCAACGTTCTTATGCCTTCCTTGCTAGCTAACCAACTACGGCTAATTTACAGTCAAAAAGTGCAGTCAGAATAACAACAAAGTAGCCGCATTTGCTTCAGCTGTTTCCAAGGGACATTTATTTGGAACATATACTGCAAAGGTTTCAAACTCATTCCACAGAGACCCTGGGAGTTTCGCTTCACCCTTGTACTTGATTGATGAATTAAGGTCACTAATTAGTAAGGAACTTCCAATTCCTGGTTGTCTAGGGCTTCATTGAAAGGAAAGATCTGTGTATATGTAGAGATCACATTTCAATATAAAAGTGTAAACCATTTAAGAGCACATAGAAACAGCCCAACTCTTGATTCACCGGAATTTGTATTGGAGGACAAATTGCACCACATACTCCTCTTACGCAGTGGTACGAACTCTCAACACCCAAGTCAACCAAATGGTCAATTGTAGTCTCCAGCTGTATAACCTACACTCAAGATGATAAGGCATATTGGATCATTACAGGGGAAACGGTAAGAAGTGTTATGGTCACCTCTCATTTGACAAATATTGTAGCTTATACCCTATTTGACATCATCTAAAATGTTTGTGTGGTGCCCATCCATCATCAGTTGAGACAGTATACTGCTGAATACAAGGTGGTTGTCAGTTAAATCATAGACATCGAATTCATAGAATTGGCCTATCCTTTCAGACGCCTGAAATTTAGCTGGTAAACCATTGACATTTAAATTGAATTAAAACTGTAACTTCCAATTACTACCAGAAAGATGGCGGCTGGTCCACCCATTTTCAAATGTCAATTTGAATGGGAATGTTTATTCTATTGTCTATATTTCTATTATTTCAATCCGTTTCCTATGGAAGATTGACAGTTGAATTTATAACAATGGATATCCC
The DNA here is from genome assembly GCF_021184085.1 of Oncorhynchus gorbuscha. Taxonomy (NCBI): domain Eukaryota; kingdom Metazoa; phylum Chordata; class Actinopteri; order Salmoniformes; family Salmonidae; genus Oncorhynchus; species Oncorhynchus gorbuscha. Next base: position 21,460,230 of record NC_060181.1, on the reverse strand, counting down.
CACTCAAGTCAACATTCTCTGATGTGTGGACCTAAAAACATCTTTGTGGTACCATTTAAAATGTTAGTACATTTATTTGAAACCCATTCCAGGTGACTACCTCATGAAGCTGTTTGAGAATCTCAAATATAACATCGATTTGATTTGTTAAACAATTTTTGGTTAACGACATGATTCCATGTGTTATTTCATAGTTTGATATATTCACTATTATTCTACAATGTAAAAATGAGTAGGTGTGTCCAATCTTTTGACTGGTACATTACCAGTCAAACGTTTGGATACACCTACTCCCCTGCATCTCAGATGGATTTATAAAACAGGGTGAGCCTGTTATGGAGCCCAACTTGGCAATGTGGTCGTACATTCCTCTCCCAATGTTAACACTCAGAATCACTTAACACTGAGAACTACAGGACAGTGGAGTCTATACAGTGAGACAGTTTGTGAATCAGAGCTGTTCAGCAAAGGAGAGGGCTATCCTGGGTTTACATTTACATCATGTTACTAAACATATGTAGCTTAATATACTGTATATTTAAACATAATATCATTACTTAGGCCTACTACTATTGTATATGTCAAATATATATTAAACACCCATGCATATATTTAATATGTCCTATGATTAAAGGCCTCAGTGTTCAATTTCTGGCTAATAGTAGTCTTTCTCTTTCCCCATCACATTGTCTTCAAGGTTAGAAGGGGCACATGGTGGTGAGTGCTGTGACTGTGGATGTTGGAGTGTACATATTACTCTAAGAAGAATGGATTTTATAGATTTGATTCATTTAGATAGTTTTCTGAGTGTGACTGACCAATAAATTGCTTGGTTATGTATTTTAAAAGCCCAATAAAATCACACAGGAATGTTACAGAATCAATACACAATAGACACATAGCCAGGGCTGGTAGAGTATAGTTATATGTCAAAGAAGGTTAAAGTCTTAGTGGAAGATTTATTAAGGTACTGCTACATGGGCCACTTTCAAAGAATTTGTTATCAAAGGAAATACTCATATGCCTTCACCACCAGTTAGCTACAACTACACAGACATAAATAATTGCATTCATCAGTTTCATTGACAAATGTCAATACATTTAAAAAGGTCAGCCACAGTAAAAATCTGATTCAAATGATTTTTTCCCGAATGCTGTAAGTACAGAAATGGTTTGCTCAGACAGAGATGAATATAGTCAGTGACAACTCTGTGGAGTTTTGTTGTTGGGAGTTAAGGGTTTGTGATAGCAACTATTTATAATATTACAATATTATCGAAACTATGTTCTAGGATTTCCTAGGATCTTCTATGAAGAACCTCGTATCTACTAATTACTCTTCTGTAGCTTGTGAGCCTAATTGACCAAAGCATGCTGCATGCATGTTCGTGAGAGTGTCAGCTTTACATAACTTTGAATAGCTTTTAATTCTGACTCTACATACGTTTTTGTCAACAACAAAAAAGACCCAGCCCCTTGTCTCACCATCACCGCTCTAGCTCAGTTAATCACATGGTTGACCCAGACACACTAGACGAATCCAGTGGTACAACCCAGAAGTATGTAGCTCAACCACACAATGTTTACAAGGGGTTAAAAGTCTTAAATCATGCCAGGGCAACAGTGGGACTCTACCGACTTATAATGGGGAACAATAAAGCATACAAAACGCATGAACTAGTACTGGACAATATCAGCATTTTGAGTAAACAGGCTGCACGTTTGTCATATAACTGATTACTTAATAATAACGAACATTATAGTCGAACCCTGGTCAAATAAAAATAAGAAAATCCTAAAGAGAAGGACAAACTGTACATGTCCCCCCTCAGCGCCCCGCCCCTTAACACCTTCTCTCAGTATGAAAAGGTCCTATAGGCCTAGTTAATGTAGAATTTTTGTCCTATTGTTCTAGCAGGACATATATCCAGAGGTCAGCCCAGGTTAACAGTTCCACTGAGCAAGGTCCTGATATCAGTGCTCTGTGTGACACTTGGTGTGAGAAGAACTCTACAACGAAAAAGATGCAGAACGTAACAGAGAACATCATGGGAACTCTCCTACCTCCACAGGCTCCGTCCAACGTTGTTCAGCGAAGTAAGAACCAACGTTATGGCAAGAGGAAGAGCACAACCTATCTGGGACTGATTGCTTATGTCATACAGGACTCTCCAGACAAGATGCTCACATTTACTCAGGTAAAACCAATATATTTGATCACCCAGGGTGTAATTTCAATTGTGTTCTGAAAAGGAATTACTGGTCCTTAATTAATGACGAGTGCTAATATGGAGTGTTATCATTTGTAGTTGATGGACAAGTTGGGAGCTTTCCTCTCAGGAGACAGAAAAGGCATCGAGAACAACATCAGGGTCTGCTTATCATCCAACGATTGTTTTGTCAAGGTATGTCCACAATAATTATATCAACTGTATCAGACCGTACTTATTGTATCTTTTATTCAACCACCCTGAGATCAACAGACATTCATTTGTTGATCGTGTTTATCTATTTCAGGTTCCAGTCAGTCCATATATGTCAAACTCAAAAAAGAACTTCTGGAAATTCGACGAGAGGCAAATAACAGCGAAGATGGCAAGACGCCACTTCAAGGGCATACTGGACTTGTTCCCCGAGTTGTCCACCAAAGTGCGAATGGAGGCAGAACAGATATCAGAACGCTCTGCCGCGGTCTTCTCACCAAAACCAACCCTCGCCAGCCCTCAAATGCAGAATAATAATGAGGTGAACTTTAGCAGTCCTTTCTCCATCGAATCCATCTTGAAATACTCCAGACCCAACGCTGCTCCTCGTTTTGCCGACCCACCGCCTCACTGTTATTTGAAGTACCCTGTGCCCAGGTACGCTTGTGATGCTCACCATTTTGGATTGTAACTAACTTTTTTTCTTCATTTATTTTCATCGTGCACTGTTAACTTTTGTGTATTTTTTCAATAAAGTCTACTTGGAAAATAAAATTATGCAATCCAATTATTTTAATTGATATGATAGCTGGGTAAATTAAAAAGCGCCCTGCTGGGCACAGACATCAGTTCGACCTCTATATTTGATTTACATTTGTTTGAGTTGTTGAATTAAAGGTGAATCAGCAAAACATTTCACAATGTCATTGGATTTAGTTTAAAAGTTTATTGAAAAAATACGAAATGTCATTGCATTGATGACTTCTCAAATCCAGTTAGTTTTACACGTTAATTCAACGTCACCACATAGATTTTTGTGGTCGAAATGACGTGGAAACACCGTTGATTCAACCAGTTTTGGAACAGTACTGTATCCTCATGTTTCTTCCAGACACTAATCAAGAGATATCCATGGCTAAATAGACAATATTTATTATATACACACTTTCTATCGAAAATCTAATGGCCTATGTTCGTTTTGAACTTGTATTTGAAGTTGCATAGATCTATTTAAATGATTATAAACTGGGTGTTTCAAGCACTGGATGCAGATTGGCTGACAGCCGTGGTACATCAGACCTATACCATGGGTATGACAAAATATTTATTTTTACTGCTATAATTACGTTGATAACCAGCGTATACTAGCAATAAGGCACCTATGAGGTTTGTGGTATAAAGTATGGCCAATATACCACGGCTAAGGGCTGTATCCAGGCACTCCACGTTGCGTCCTGCGTTATAACAGCCCTTAGCCGTGGTATGTATTTTGGCCATATATCACACATCCTCGTGCCTTATTGCTCAATTATGCCCTCGAAGCCACTGTTTGGAGGATATTTTGGCCAATATTTGCCAAACCATGCCAATATACCCTCCAACATCGGCTTCGAGGGCATTAGCACTTTTATACCACGGGTTACAAACATATTCAAATAATTGACATATTTTCGTTAAAAACGTTATTTTGATGAATTTATTCATACTATTTCATCCTTCCACAATATATAGTCCGGACACAAATCTAGGGTTGCTAACCAAGCCGGCTGGTTGATCATTCTATAGGTTCGGTTGCGAGAGACGTGACGCAGTCGTTCAGTTTCTGTATCTATGGATTCGACCCAGTCGTTTGTTCTAAATGTACCATTGCCATACTTGCTGGCAACGTTCTTATGCCTTACTTGCTAGCTAACCAACTACGGCTAATTTACAGTCAAAAAGTGCAGTCAGAATAACAACAAAGTAGCCGCATTTCCTTTCCTGTGGTGGTCCTCATGAGAGCCAGTTTCATCATAGAGCTTGATAGTTTTTGCGACCGCACTTGAAGAAACGTTCAAGGTTCTTGACATTTTCCGCATTGACTGAACTTCATGTCTTATTAAAGTAGTGACTGTCGTTTCTCTTTGCTTATTTTAGCTGTTCTTGCAATAATATGGACTTGGTCTTTCACCAAATATGGCTATGTTCTGTATACTACCCTTATCTCGTCACAACACAAATGATTGGCTCAAACGCATTAATAAGGAAATAAATTAATTCCACAAATGAACTTTTAACAAAACACACCTGTTATTTGAAACCCATTCCAGGTGACTACCTCATGAAGCTGGTTGAGAATCTCAAATATAAAATCGATTTGATTTGTTGAACACTTTTTGGTTACTACATGATTCCATGTGTTATTTCATAGTTTGATATATTCACTATTATTCTACAATGTAAAAATGAGTAGGTGTGTCCAATCTTTTGACTGGTACATTACCAGTCAAACGTTTGGACACACCTACTCCCCTGCATCTCAGTTGGATTTATAAAACAGGGTGATTTATGGAGCCCAATTTGGCAATGTGGTCGTACATTCCTCTCCCAATGTTATAACAGCCCTTAGCCGTGGTATGTATTTTGGCCATATATCACACATCCTCGTGCCTTATTGCTCAATTATACCCTCGAAGCCAGTGTTTGGAGGATATTTTGGCCAATATTTGCCAAACCATGCCAATATACCCTCCAACATCGGCTTCGAGGGCATTAAGCACTTTTATACCACGGGTTACAAACATATTCAAATAATTGACATATTTTCGTTAAAAACGTTATTTTGATGAATTTATTCATACTATTTCATCCTTCCACAATATATAGTCCCGACACAAATCTAGGGTTGCTAACCAAGCCGGCTGGTTGTTCATTCTATAGGTTCGGTTGCGAGAGACGTGACGCAGTCGTTCAGTTTCTGTATCTATGGATGCGACCCAGTCGTTTGTTCTAAATGTACCATTGCCATTCTTGCTGGCAACGTTCTTATGCCTTCCTTGCTAGCTAACCAACTACGGCTAATTTACAGTCAAAAAGTGCAGTCAGAATAACAACAAAGTAGCCGCATTTGCTTCAGCTGTTTCCAAGGGACATTTATTTGGAACATATACTGCAAAGGTTTCAAACTCATTCCACAGAGACCCTGGGAGTTTCGCTTCACCCTTGTACTTGATTGATGAATTAAGGTCACTAATTAGTAAGGAACTTCCAATTCCTGGTTGTCTAGGGCTTCATTGAAAGGAAAGATCTGTGTATATGTAGAGATCACATTTCAATATAAAAGTGTAAACCATTTAAGAGCACATAGAAACAGCCCAACTCTTGATTCACCGGAATTTGTATTGGAGGATAAATTGCACAACATACTCCTCTTACGCAGTGGTACGAACTCTCAACACCCAAGTCAACCAAATGGTCAATTGTAGTCTCCAGCTGTATAACCTACACTCAAGATGATAAGGCTATTGGATCATTACAGGGGAAACGGTAAGAAGTGTTATGGTCACCTCTCATTTCACAAATATTGTAGCTTATACCCTATTTGACATCATCTAAAATGTTTGGGTGGTGCCCATCCATCATCAGTTGAGACAGTATACTGCTGAATACAAGGTGGTTGTCAGTTAAATCATAGACATCGAATTCATAGAATTGGCCTATCCTTTCAGACGCCTGAAATTTAGCTGGTAAACCATTGACATTTAAATTGAATTAAAACTGTAACCTCCAATTACTACCAGAAAGATGGCGGCTGGTCCACCCATTTTCAAATGTCAATTTGAATGGGAATGTTTATTCTATTGTCTATATTTCTATTATTTCAATCAGTTTCCTATGGAAGATTGACAGTTGAATTTATAACAATGGATATCCCCACTCAAGTCAACATTCTCTGATGTGTGGACCTAAAAACATCTTTGTGGTACCATTTAAAATGTTAGTACATTTATTTGAAACCCATTCCAGGTGACTACCTCATGAAGCTGGTTGAGAATCTCAAATATAACATCGATTTGATTTGTTAAACAATTTTTGGTTAACGACATGATTCCATGTGTTATTTCATAGTTTGATATATTCACTATTATTCTACAATGTAAAAATGAGTAGGTGTGTCCAATCTTTTGACTGGTACATTACCAGTCAAACGTTTGGATACACCTACTCCCCTGCATCTCAGATGGATTTATAAAACAGGGTGAGCCTGTTATGGAGCCCAACTTGGCAATGTGGTCGTACATTCCTCTCCCAATGTTAACACTCAGAATCACTTAACACTGAGAACTACAGGACAGTGGAGTCTATACAGTGAGACAGTTTGTGAATCAGAGCTGTTCAGCAAAGGAGAGGGCTATCCTGGGTTTACATTTACATCATGTTACTAAACATATGTAGCTTAATATACTGTATATTTAAACATAATATCATTACTTAGGCCTACTACTATTGTATATGTCAAATATATATTAAACACCCATGCATATATTTAATATGTCCTATGATTAAAGGCCTCAGTGTTCAATTTCTGGCTAATAGTAGTCTTTCTCTTTCCCCATCACATTGTCTTCAAGGTTAGAAGGGGCACATGGTGGTGAGTGCTGTGACTGTGGATGTTGGAGTGTACATATTACTCTAAGAAGAATGGATTTTATAGATTTGATTCATTTAGATAGTTTTCTGAGTGTGACTGAACAATAAATTGCTTGGTTATGTATTTTAAAAGCCCAATAAAATCACACAGGAATGTTACAGAATCAATACACAATAGACACATAGCCAGGGCTGGTAGAGTATAGTTATATGTCAAAGAAGGTTAAAGTCTTAGTGGAAGATTTATTAAGGTACTGCTACATGGGCCACTTTCAAAGAATTTGTTATCAAAGGAAATACTCATATGCCTTCACCACCAGTTAGCTACAACTACACAGACAAAATAATTGCATTCATCAGTTTCATTGACAAATGTCAATACATTTAAAAAAGGTCAGCCAAAGTAAAAATCTGATTCAAATGATTTTTTTCCCGAATGCTGTAAGTACAGAAATGGTTTGCTCAGACAGAGATGAATATAGTCAGTGACAACTCTGTGGAGTTTTGTTGTTGGGAGTTAAGGGTTTGTGATAGCAACTATTTATAATATTACAATATTATCGAAACTATGTTCTAGGATTTCCTAGGATCTTCTATGAAGAACCTCGTATCTACTAATTACTCTTCTGTAGCTTGTGAGCCTAATTGACCAAAGCATGCTGCATGCATGTTCGTGAGAGTGTCAGCTTTACATAACTTTTAATAGCTTTTAATTCTGACTCTACATACGTTTTGTCAACAACAAAAAAGACCCAGCCCCCTTGTCTCACCATCACCGCTCTAGCTCAGTTAATCACATGGTTGACCCAGACACACTAGACGAATCCAGTGGTACAACCCAGAAGTATGTAGCTCAACCACACAATGTTTACAAGGGGTTAAAAGTCTTAAATCATGCCAGGGCAACAGTGGGACTCTACCGACTTATAATGGGGAACAATAAAGCATACAAAACGCATGAACTAGTACTGGACAATATCAGCATTTTGAGTAAACAGGCTGCACGTTTGTCATATAACTGATTACTTAATAATAACGAAAATTATAGTCGAACCCTGGTCAAATAAAAATAAGAAAATCCTAAAGAGAAGGACAAACTGTACATGTCCCCCCTCAGCGCCCCGCCCCTTAACACCTTCTCTCAGTATGAAAAGGTCCTATAGGCCTAGTTAATGTAGAATTTTTGTCCTATTGTTCTAGCAGGACATATATCCAGAGGTCAGCCCAGGTTAACAGTTCCACTGAGCAAGGTCCTGATATCAGTGCTCTGTGTGACACTTGGTGTGAGAAGAACTCTACAACGAAAAAGATGCAGAACGTAACAGAGAACATCATGGGAACTCTCCTACCTCCACAGGCTCCGTCCAACGTTGTTCAGCGAAGTAAGAACCAACGTTATGGCAAGAGGAAGAGCACAACCTATCTGGGACTGATTGCTTATGTCATACAGGACTCTCCAGACAAGATGCTCACATTTACTCAGGTAAAACCAATATATTTGATCACCCAGGGTGTAATTTCAATTGTGTTCTGAAAAGGAATTACTGGTCCTTAATTAATGACGAGTGCTAATATGGAGTGTTATCATTTGTAGTTGATGGACAAGTTGGGAGCTTTCCTCTCAGGAGACAGAAAAGGCATCGAGAACAACATCAGGGTCTGCTTATCATCCAACGATTGTTTTGTCAAGGTATGTCCACAATAATTATATCAACTGTATCAGACCGTACTTATTGTATCTTTTATTCAACCACCCTGAGATCAACAGACATTCATTTGTTGATCGTGTTTATCTATTTCAGGTTCCAGTCAGTCCATATATGTCAAACTCAAAAAGAACTTCTGGAAATTCGACGAGAGGCAAATAACAGCGAAGATGGCAAGACGCCACTTCAAGGGCATACTGGACTTGTTCCCCGAGTTGTCCACCAAAGTGCGAATGGAGGCAGAACAGATATCAGAACGCTCTGCCGCGGTCTTCTCACCAAAACCAACCCTCGCCAGCCCTCAAATGCAGAATAATAATGAGGTGAACTTTAGCAGTCCTTTCTCCATCGAATCCATCTTGAAATACTCCAGACCCAACGCTGCTCCTCGTTTTGCCGACCCACCGCCTCACTGTTATTTGAAGTACCCTGTGCCCAGGTACGCTTGTGATGCTCACCATTTTGGATTGTAACTAACTTTTTTTCTTCATTTATTTTCATCGTGCACTGTTAACTTTTGTGTATTTTTTCAATAAAGTCTACTTGGAAAATAAAATTATGCAATCCAATTATTTTAATTGATATGATAACTGGGTAAATTAAAAAGCGCCCTGCTGGGCACAGACATCAGTTCGACCTCTATATTTGATTTACATTTGTTTGAGTTGTTGAATTCAAGGTGAAATCAGCAAAACATTTCACAATGTCATTGGATTTAGTTTAAAAGTTTATTGAAAAAAATACGAAATGTCATTGCATTGATGACTTCTCAAATCCAGTTAGTTTTACACGTTAATTCAACGTCACCACATAGATTTTTGTGGTCGAAATGACGTGGAAACAACGTTGATTCAACCAGTTTTGGAACAGTGCTGTATCCTCATGTTTCTTCCAGACACTAATCAAGAGATATCCATGGCTAAATAGACAATATTTATTCTATACACACTTTCTATCGAACATCTAATGGCCTATGTTCGTTTTGAACTTGTATTTGAAGTTGCATAGATCTATTTAAATGATTATAAACTGGGTGTTTCAAGCACTGAATGCAGATTGGCTGACAGCCGTGGTACATCAGACCTATACCATGGGTATGACAAAATATGTATTTTTACTGCTATAATTACGTTGATAACCAGCGTATACTAGCAATAAGGCACCTATGAGGTTTGTGGTATAAAGTATGGCCAATATACCACGGCTAAGGGCTGTATCCAGGCACTCCACGTTGCGTCCTGCGTTATAACAGCCCTTAGCCGTGGTATGTATTCTGGCCATATATCACACATCCTCGTGCCTTATTGCTCAATTATGCCCTCGAAGCCAGTGTTTGGAGGATATTTTGGCCAATATTTGCCAAACCATGCCAATATACCCTCCAACATCTGCTTCGAGGGCATTAGCACTTTTATACCACGGGTTACAAACATATTCAAATAATTGACATATTTTCGTTAAGAACGTTATTTTGATGAATTTATTCATACTATTTCATCCTTCCACAATATATAGTCCCGACACAAATCTAGGGTTGCTAACCAAGCCGGCTGGTTGTTCATTCTATAGGTTCGTTTGTTGTAAAGATTGCCATGACGCAGTCGTTCAGTTTCTGTATCTATGGATTACGACCCAGTCGTTTGTTCTAAATGTACCATTGCCATACTTGCTGGCAACGTTCTTATGCCTTACTTGCTAGCTAACCAACTACGATTGCTAATTTACAGTCTAAAAAGTGCAGTCAGAATAACAACAAAGTAGCCGCATTTCCATTTCCTGTGGTGGTCCTCATTTGAGAGCCAGTTTCATCATAGAGCTTGATAGTTTTTGACGACCGCACTTGAAGAACTCTCAAACGTTCAAGGTTCTTGACATTTTCCGCATTGACTGAAGGCTAATGTCTTATTAAAGTAGTGACTGTCGTTTCTCTTTGCTTATTTTAGCTGTTCTTGCAATAATATGGACTTGGTCTTTCACCAAATATGGCTATCTTCTGTATACTACCCCTATCTCGTCACAACACAAATGATTGGCTCAAACGCATTAATAAGGAAATAAATTAATTCCACAAATGAACTTTTAACAAAACACACCTGTTATTTGAAACCCATTCCAGGTGACTACCTCATGAAGCTGGTTGAGAATCTCAAATATAAAATCGATTTGATTTGTTGAACACTTTTTGGTTACTACATGATTCCATGTGTTATTTCATAGTTTGATATATTCACTATTATTCTACAATGTAAAAATGAGTAGGTGTGTCCAATCTTTTGACTGGTACATTACCAGTCAAACGTTTGGACACACCTACTCCCCTGCATCTCAGTTAGATTTATAAAACAGGGTGATTTATGGAGCCCAATTTGGCAATGTGGTCGTACATTCCTCTCCCAATGTTATAACAGCCCTTAGCCGTGGTATGTATTTTGGCCATATATCACACATCCTCGTGCCTTATTGCTCAATTATGCCCTCGAAGCCAGTGTTTGGAGGATATTTTGGCCAATATTTGCCAAACCATGCCAATATACCCTCCAACATCGGCTTCGAGGGCATTAGCACTTTTATACCACGGGTTACAAACATATTCAAATAATTGACATATTTTCGTTAAAAACGTTATTTTGATGAATTTATTCATACTATTTCATCCTTCCACAATATATAGTCCCGACACAAATCTAGGGTTGCTAACCAAGCCGGCTGGTTGATCATTCTATAGGTTCGTTTGTTCTAAATGTACCATTGCCATTCTTGCTGGCAACGTTCTTATGCCTTCCTTGCTAGCTAACCAACTACGGCTAATTTACAGTCAAAAAGTCAGAATAACAACAAAGTAGCCGCATTTGTAGCCGCATTTGTTTCAGCTGTTTCCAAGGGACATTTATTTGGAACATATACTGCAAAGGTTTCAAACTCATTCCACAGAGACCCTGGGAGTTTCGCTTCACCCTTGTACTTGATTGATGAATTAAGGTCACTAATTAGTAAGGAACTTCCAATTCCTGGTTGTCTAGGGCCCTACTTCTGCCTTCGATGATTGCAACAATGCTGCAAATGTCCATCGCCCACTATACATTTGGACATAATGTAGTCTATATGGTGGTTACAAAGTAGCAAGACATTACACGATCCTTCCACTCAAATGTTACATTGTATCGCATTGTTGCTACTTTGACAAAAAAAGAGATAACAGAACAAGAGACGTGGAATCATGTTTAGACTGTCTGCATCAATCGTTATCATTTCAAACTGGCTTGCCACTAATTTAATAGGCTATAGCTAATGTTGCCAAGCTTCCGTGACCAAGAAGCAGGAAGACACCCAGCACTGTCGCAGGCAGAACGCATGAATTGCATAGCGATCTCAGCGCATGGCTGTTGGAAATTGTCATAACGTTATATTTTGATCTATGTGCAGCAGTCTGGCCGGCAATGGACTATTTGTGAATAGATACTGACGTTCATCCCACTAACTACGTGCGTCAGTCAATATTCTGAATGCATGATTTCGGGACAAATGGGAAAAGCATGAAGTCGTTATAGCGGGAATTCGAATCGCTGGCTGGACTGGGCTACACAAACTCTATGCTGTGGACCATCAGATGGGCTCCCGATTGGCGCATCGGTCTTCGGCACTGCATCTCAGTGCGAGAGGCGTCACTACAGACCCTGGTTAGATTCCAGGCTGTATCACAACCGGCGTGATTAGGAGTCCCATAGGGTGGCGCACAATTGGCCCAGCATAGCTCTATTATAGCCTACTAATGTGATGAGTTCAAGCCGGTTCAAGCCCATGTAGGCCTTGCCCATTTAATATTACCTAGAGCTTTACAAAAACACAATCTTCATAGTCTTGAAAAAATGAATAAAAAACCATGTAAATTATTTATAGACTGGACATCACTGCAGGGTTAACCTAAAGTAGCAAGCTGTATTGAAACTGCATTGGCAGCCCTGGCCTATCAATCAGCCTACAAAATATCTCAGTGTAGTCCTAGAATTGAGGTTACTTTTCGCTGAACAGTAGTTCATTTCCTGTCCAACATTTCCATCTAGTGAAGAATTGTTGAATCACATTCAATCGAATGTTAGGATGGAGAACGCTATACAAAGCAGGATTGCCTAAACTATACACAGGCAAGAAAAAAAAACATTTAGAAAACAGTCCCCTGTTTATCTGCTTTTCAAACATAGGCTAAAACTGTGAGTGGCAAGGCAGCACTTCACAGCATTCCGAATGTTATAGTCCTGTGAATGTCTAATACATATTTAGTGGATGCAAATGCCACAGAATTCCTTGTTATACAGAACGCATTAGCTGGGACAATGGAAGAGATGAGTGAGGTGAACATAATTTCAACGAGGTCAGGCCCTTTGTATATAACGAAATTTAAATAACAAAAAAAAAAGATTGTGGAAAATAGCTGACCAACCAACTTAAATCATCCATTTGATAAAAATGTAGTTATTTAGGTAGAATGGAAAAAAGGAAAACCATTTTATGATATAATTGATAAAAATACATTCTTCCCCGGGACCACCCATGCGTAGAATGTATGCACACATGACTGTAAGTCGCTTTGGATAAAAGCGTCTGCTAAATGGCATATATTATTATAAAGAGTACAAAATGACTACAACAAGACATGAGGTGATGAATCAAAAGTTTTTAAATCGGCCCTTTCCTTGATATTGCAGCCATTGAAACTTAGGTCTTACATTGAACTTCGTTTTCTATGTCTACGAAATATAGCATCAACCTGTAATAAAAAAAACCCAGCTGGCTACAAATGGCCAATTTATTCTTAGATGTTTTCTTTAAATGAGAGGTTCCAACTGTATCAACAGACATTTATAAAAGCATACATTGACATTGTCTAGGTTATAGATTAACAATGTATACAAAAATGTTATCAATTTAATCAGGGATGGGAGCATATGAATGCGTAAAAGTAGCTTATTAAGTTGTTATAAACTTTAATGAGGCAAAAACGACTTAAAAGTGCATAATGTGAAGTGAAAAACGTTTTTTTCTCCATGTAAAATGGTGATCATCATAAGCATATGTAGGTACAGGTTACTACTACACGTACAGGTGTGCATTCCAGGTTAACGAGGCCTATAGGACCTTTTCATACCAGGATAAAGTGGTAAACAGCGGGCGGGGCCCTGAGGAAATGTCCCTCAGACTTAACTTGGTTTCATTGATTCATTATATGGTTATTTTAAAACAATAATGGTCGAAATTATCAATGCAAGATCTATCCCTGAAGTTCAGGACATCTTCGTAAACACGTCTTATAATTCACATGTCATTTGATAAAACAGTCAGTGCAGTCCACGTTGTTTTGTAATCATCGAGTAGGCTTTCAATATTGTAGGCTCAAATAGACTATTTTTTTTCCATTCTACTCAAATAACTGTGTTAGACTGTAATAGATAAGCCTTACATGAGATTAACGACGCTGTTTTTTAAAACCTTCCTTCTACATATAGCCAGTAGTCTAAATAGTTTGAAAATAATATACCTTTGAAGTTAATTTAATATGTAATCCTATACGGAATAAATTGTAAACGTACTTAAGTATCCAGTCTACTAAATATTTATCCAAGGGATTATCTAATGTGGCTAGACTACTACTTTCTACAAAACTGGAGCCTGAAGGCCCTACCTATAGTCCAATTAGTCTCCCCCATTTAGGTCTATCAGTTCCATTGTCCAGGGGCAAAAGGCTTACTGATGAGGCTACCTGTACCATTCACATGCAGCAAATCGTTTATCACAGGGCCATAACATTGGAACGTTTGCAAATCACAGTTTTGACCTCGCCCTGACCCATCCACAGATTATTTACATTTTTGTTCACAGTTTGTCTGTCTTTAGGGACAGGGGTCTAAACCAGGGGTACTCCACTCTTCTCCCACGAGGTCAGGAGCCTGCTGGTTTTCTGTTCTAACTGATAATATTGATTTATTTTTCTTAAATGTAACCTTTATTTAATCTAGGCAAGTCAGTTAAGAACAAATTCGTATTTACAATGACAGTGTCCTACCTGTCCTACAGTGTCCTACCTTTCCTAACATCAACATACAATACCAGTCAAAGGTTTGGACACATCTACTCCTTCAAGGTTTTCTTTGTTTTTACTATTTTCTACATTGTAGAATAGTGAAGACATCAAAATTATGAAATAACACATGGAATCATGCAGTAACCAAAAAAAAGTGTTCTCTCAACCAGCTTCATGAGGTAGTCACCTGGAATGAATAGTCCCACTAAGTGCAAACCAGATGGGATGGCGTATCACTGCAGAATGCTGTTGTAGTTGTGCTGGTTAAGTGTGCCTTGAATTCTGAATATATCATTTTTGTATTTTGTATTTTTTTATTTCACCTTTATTTAACCAGGTAGGCTCGTTCAGAACAAGTTCTCATTTGCAACTGCGACCTGGCCAAGATAAAGCATAGCAGTGTGAACAGACAACACAGAGTTACACATGGAGTAAACAATTAACAGGTCAATAACACAGTAGAAAAAAGGGAAGTCTATATACATTGTGTGCAAAAGGCATGAGGAGGTAGGCGAATAATTACAATTTTGCAGATTAACACTGGAGTGATAAATGATCAGATGGTCATGTACAGGTAGAGATATTGGTGTGCAAAAGAGCAGAAAAGTACATAAATAAAAACAGTATGGGGATGAGGTAGGTGAAAATGGGTGGGCTATTTACCGATGGACTATGTACAGCTGCAGCGATCGGTAAGATGCTCAGATAGCAGATGTTTGAAGTTGGTGAGGGAGATAAAAGTCTCCAACTTCAGCGATTTTTGCAATTCGTTCCAGTCACAGGCAGCAGAGTACTGGAACGAAAGGCGGCCAAATGAGGTGTTGGCTTTAGGGATGATCAGTGAGATACACCTGCTGGATCGCGTGCTACGGATGGGTGTTGCCATCGTGACCAGTGAACTGAGATAAGGCGGAGCTTTACCTAGCATGGACTTGTAGATGACCTGGAGCCAGTGGGTCTGGCAACGAATATGTAGCGAGGGCCAGCCGACTAGAGCATACAAGTAGCAGTGGTGGGTGGTATAAGGTGCTTTAGTGACAAAACGGATGGCACTGTGATAAACTGCATCCAGTTTTCTAAGTAGAGTGTTGGAAGCAATTTTGTAGATGACATCACCGAAGTCGAGGATCGGTAGGATAGTCAGTTTTACTAGGGTAAGTTTGGTGAGTGAAGGAGGCTTTGTTGTGGAATAGAAAGCCGACTCTTGATTTGATTTTCGATTGGAGATGTTTGATATGAGTCTGGAAGCAGAGTTCACAGTCTAGCCAGACACCTAGGTACTTATAGATGTCCACATATTCAAGGTCGGAACCATCCAGGGTGGTGATGCTAGTCGGGCATGCGGGTGCAGGCAGCGATCGGTTGAAAAGCATGCATTTGGTTTTACTAGCGTTTACATTTACATTTACATTTAAGTCATTTAGCAGACGCTCTTATCCAGAGCGACTTACAAATTGGTGCATTCACCTTATGACATCCAGTGGAACAGCCACTTTACAATAGTGCATCTAAATATTTTAAGGGGGGGGGGGGGTGAGAAGGATTACTTTATCCTATCCTAAGTATTCCTTAAAGAGGTGGGGTTTCAGGTGTCTCCGGAAGGTGGTGATTGACTCCGCTGTCCTGGCGTCGTGAGGGAGTTTGTTCCACCATTGGGGAGCCAGAGCAGCGAACAGTTTTGACTGGGCTGAGCGGGAACTGTACTTCCTCAGTGGTAGGGAGACGAGCAGGCCAGAGGTGGATGAACGCAGTGCCCTTATTTGGGTGTAAGGCCTGATCAGAGCCTGGAGGTACTGAGGTGCCGTTCCCCTCACAGCTCCGTAGGCAAGCACCATGGTCTTGTAGCGGATGCGAGCTTCAACTGGAAGCCAGTTTAAGAGCAGTTGGAGGCCACGGAAGGAGTGTTGTATGGCATTGAGGCTCGTTTGGAGGTTACATAGCACAGTGTCCAAGGACGGGCCGGAAGTATATAGAATGGTGTCGTCTGCGTAGAGGTGGATCAGGGAATCGCCCGCAAGAGCAGCATCATTGATATATACAGAGAAAAGAGTCGGCCCGAGAATTGAACCCTGTGGCACCCCCATAGAGACTGCCAGAGGACCGGACAGCATGCCCTCCGATTTGACACACTGAACTCTGTCTGCAAAGTAATTGGTGAACCAGGCAAGGCAGTCATCCGAAAAACCGAGGCTACTGAGTCTGCCGATAAGAATATGGTGATTGACAGAGTCGAAAGCCTTGGCAAGGTCGATGAAGACAGCTGCACAGTACTGTCTTTTATTGATGGCGGTTATGATATCGTTTAGTACCTTGAGTGTGGCTGAGGTGCACCTGTGACCGGCTCGGAAACCAGATTGCACAGCGGAGAAGGTACGGTGGGATTCGAGATGGTCAGTGACCTGTTTGTTGACTTGGCTTTCGAAGACCTTAGATAGGCAGGGCAGTATGGATATAGGTCTGTAACAGTTTGGGTCCAGGGTGTCTCCCCCTTTGAAGAGGTGTGTCCAGGGTGAAGAGGTGGAAGAGGTGGGTCAAGGGTGTCCCCCCCTTTGACGATATCAAAGAGAGGTTGAACAGGCTGGTAATAGGGGTAGAGACAATGGCGGCAGATAGTTTCAGAAATAGAGGGTCCAGATTGTCAGGCCCAGCTGATTTGTACGGGTCCAGGTTTTTCAGCTATTTCAGAACATCTGCTATCTGGATTTGGGTAAAGGAGAACCTGGAGAGGCTTGGGCGAGTAGCTGCGGGGGGGGCGGAGCTGTTGGCCGAGGTTGGAGTAGCCAGGCGGAAGGCATGGCCAGCCGTTGAGAAATGCTTGTTGAAGTTTTCGATAATCATGGATTTATCGGTGGTGCCGTGTTACCTAGCCTCAGTGCAGCGGGCAGCTGGGAGGAGGTGCTCTTGTTCTCCATGGACTTCACAGTGTCCCAGAACTTTTTGGAGTTGGAGCTACAGGATGCAAACTTCTGCCCGAAGAAGCTGGCCTTAGCTTTCCTGACTGACTGCGTGTATTGGTTCCTTACTTCCCTGAACAGTTGCATATCGCGGAGACTGTTCGATGCTATTGCAGTCCGCCACAGGATGTTTTTGTGCTGGTCGAGGGCAGTCAGGTCTGGAGTGAACCAAGTGCTGTATCTGTTCTTAGTTCTGCATTTTTTGAACGGAGCATGCTTATCTAAAATGGTGAGGAAGTTACTTTTAAAGAATGACCAGGCATCCTCAACTGACGGGATGAGGTCAATGTCCTTCCAGGATACCCGGGCCAGGTCGTTTAGAAAGGCCTGCTCACAGAAGTGTTTTAGGGAGCGTTTGACAGTGATGAGGGGTGGTCGTTTGACTGCGGCTCCGTAGCGTATACAGGCAATGAGGCAGTGATCGCTGAGATCCTGGTTGAAGACAGCGGAGGTGTATTTGGAGGGCCAGTTGGTCAGGATGACGTCTATGAGGGTGCCCTTGTTTACAGAGTTAGGGTTGTACCTGGTGGGTTCCTTGATGATTTGTGTGAGATTGAGGGCATCTAGCTTAGATTGTAGGACTGCCGGGGTGTTAAGCATATCCCAGTTTAGGTCACCTAGCAGAACAAACTCTGAAGCTAGATGGGGGGTGATCAATTCACAAATGGTGTCCAGGGCACAGCTGGGAGCTGAGGGGGGTCGGTAGCAGGCGGCAACAGTGAGAGACTTATTTCTGGAGAGAGTAATTTTCAAAATTAGTAGTTCGAACTGTTTGGGTATGGACCTGGAAAGTATGACATTACTTTGCAGGCTATCTCTGCAGTAGACTGCAACTCCTCCCCCTTTGGCAGTTCTATCTTGACGGAAGATGTTATAGTTGGGTATGGAAATCTCAGAATTTTTGGTGGCCTTCCTGAGCCAGGATTCAGACACGGCAAGGACATTAGGGTTAGCAGAGTGTGTTAAAGCAGTGAGTAAAACAAACTTAGGGAGGAGGCTTCTGATGTTGACATGCATGAAACCAAGGCTTTTTCGATCACAGAAGTCAACAAATGAGGGTGCCTGGGGACACGCAGGGCCTGGGTTTACCTCCACAACACCCGCAGAACAGAGAAGGAGTAGTATGAGGGTGCGGCTAAAGGCTATCAAAACTGGTCGCCTAGAGCGTTGGGGACAGAGAATAAGAGGAGCAGGTTTCTGGGCATGGTAGAATATATTCAGGGCATAATATGCAGACAGGGGTATGGTGGGGTGCGGGTACAGCGGAGGTAAGCCCAGGCACTGGGTGATGATGAGAGAGGTTGTATCTCTGGACATGCTGGTTGTAATGGGTGAGGTCACCGCATGTGTGGGAGGTGGGACAAAGGAGGTATCAGGGGTATGAAGAGTGGAACTAGGGGCTCCATTGTGAACTAAAACAATGATAACTAACCTGAACAACAGTATACAAGGCATATTGACATTTGAGAGAGACATACAGCGAGGCATACAGTAATCACAGGTGTTGAATTGGGAGAGCTAGCTAAAACAGTAGGTGAGACAACAACAGCTAATCAGCTAGCACAACAACAGCAGGTAAAATGGCGTTGACTAGGCAACGGGGCCGACAGATGGAGTACCGTGATTAATGGACAGTCCAGCGTGCATCAGCTATGTAGCCAAGTGATCAGTGTCCAGGGGGCAGCGGTGGATGGGGCAGGGAAGCTGGACTGGCGAGTGTTATCCAGGTTTAAAAAAACTAAGAATGACTAAATAGCTTGTAGCTAGTTAGCTGGTTAGCTGGTTAGCTTCTGGAGGTTCTTGAGTGTGTTCTAAAAATTAAAAAATAATAGCGATTCCGTATCACATTGGGTGAGGCAGGTTACCGGAAGGTATAAACAAATAAAAAAATTGAAAAGAGATAGAATGTTTCTTCCAGACACTAATCAAGAGATATCCATGGCTGAATAGACAATATTTATTCTATACACACTTTCTATCGAAAATCTAATGGCCTATGTTCGTTTTGAACTTGTATTTGAAGTTGCATAGATCTATTTAAATGATTATAAACTGGGTGTTTCAAGCACTGAATGCAGATTGGCTGACAGCCGTGGTACATCAGACCTATACCATGGGTATGACAAAATATTTATTTTTACTGCTATAATTACGTTGATAACCAGCGTATACTAGCAATAAGGCACCTATGAGGTTTGTGGTATAAAGTATGGCCAATATACCACGGCTAAGGGCTGTATCCAGGCACTCCACGTTGCGTCCTGCGTTATAACAGCCCTTAGCCGTGGTATGTATTCTGGCCATATATCACACATCCTCGTGCCTTATTGCTCAATTATGCCCTCGAAGCCAGTGTTTGGAGGATATTTTGACCAATATTTGCCAAACCATGCCAATATACCCTCCAACATCGGCTTCGAGGGCATTAGCACTTTTATACCACGGGTTACAAACATATTCAAATAATTGACATATTTTCGTTAAGAACGTTATTTTGATGAATTTATTCATACTATTTCATCCTTCCACAATATATAGTCCCGACACAAATCTAGGGTTGCTAACCAAGCCTAGATTGAGGTTGATCATTCTATAGGTTCGTTTGTTCTAAATGTA
The DNA here is from genome assembly GCF_021184085.1 of Oncorhynchus gorbuscha. NCBI lineage: Eukaryota > Metazoa > Chordata > Actinopteri > Salmoniformes > Salmonidae > Oncorhynchus > Oncorhynchus gorbuscha. The sequence goes on along the minus strand of NC_060181.1, from coordinate 21,440,045 downwards.
CCATTGCCATACTTGCTGGCAACGTTCTTATGCCTTACTTGCTAGCTAACCAACTACGGCTAATTTACAGTCAAAAAGTGCAGTCAGAATAACAACAAAGTAGCCGCATTTGCTTCAGCTGTTTCCAAGGGACATTTATTTGGAACATATACTGCAAAGGTTTCAAACTCATTCCACAGAGACCCTGGGAGTTTCGCTTCACCCTTGTACTTGATTGATGAATTAAGGTCACTAATTAGTAAGGAACTTCCAATTCCTGGTTGTCTAGGGCTTCATTGAAAGGAAAGATCTGTGTATATGTAGAGATCACATTTCAATATAAAAGTGTAAACCATTTAAGAGCACATAGAAACAGCCCAACTCTTGATTCACCGGAATTTGTATTGGAGGACAAATTGCACCACATACTCCTCTTACGCAGTGGTACGAACTCTCAACACCCAAGTCAACCAAATGGTCAATTGTAGTCTCCAGCTGTATAACCTACACTCAAGATGATAAGGCTAATTGGATCATTACAGGGGAAACGGTAAGAAGTGTTATGGTCACCTCTCATTTCACAAATATTGTAGCTTATACCCTATTTGACATCATCTAAAATGTTTGTGTGGTGCCCATCCATCATCAGTTGAGACACAGTATACTGCTGAATACAAGGTGGTTGTCAGTTAAATCATATACATCGAATTCATAGAATTGGCCTATCCTTTCAGACGCCTGAAATTTAGCTGTTAAACCATTGACATTTATATTGAATTAAAACTTTAACTACCAATTACTACCAGAAAGATGGCGGCTGGTCCACCCATTTTCAAATGTCAATTTGAATGGGAATGTTTATTCTATTGAATTTATAACAATGGATATCCCCACTCAAGTCAACATTCTCTGATGTGTGGACCTAAAAACATCTTTGTGGTACCATTTAAAATGTTAGTACATTTATTTGAAACCCATTCCAGGTGACTACCTCATGAAGCTGGTTGAGAATCTCAAATATAACATCGATTTGATTTGTTAAACAATTTTTGGTTACAACATGATTCCATGTGTTATTTCATAGTTTGTTACTCTTCTGTAGCTTGTGAGCCTAATAGACCAAAGCATGCTGCATGCATGTTCGTGAGTGTCAGCTTTACATAACTTTGAATAGCTTTTAATTCTGACTCTACATACGTTTTTGTCAACAACAAAAAAGACCCAGCCCCCTTGTCTCACCATCACTGCTCTCGCTCAGTTAATCACATGGTTGACCCAGACACACTAGACGAATCCAGTGGTACAACCCAGAAGTATGTAGCTCAACCACACAATGTTTACAAGGGGTTAAAAGTCTTAAATCATGCCAGGGCAACAGTGGGACTCTACCGACTTATAATGGGGAACAATAAAGCATACAAAACGCATGAACTAGTACTGGACAATATCAGCATTTTGAGTAAACAGGCTGCACGTTTGTCATATAACTGATTACTTAATAATAACGAAAATTATAGTCGAACCCTGGTCAAATAAAAATAAGAAAATCCTAAAGAGAAGGACAAACTGTACATGTCCCCCCTCAGCGCCCCGCCCCTTAACACCTTCTCTCAGTATGAAAAGGTCCTATAGGCCTAGTTAATGTAGAATTTTTGTCCTATTGTTCTAGCAGGACATATATCCAGAGGTCAGCCCAGGTTAACAGTTCCACTGAGCAAGGTCCTGATATCAGTGCTCTGTGTGACACTTGGTGTGAGAAGAACTCTACAACGAAAAAGATGCAGAACGTAACAGAGAACATCATGGGAACTCTCCTACCTCCACAGGCTCCGTCCAACGTTGTTCAGCGAAGTAAGAACCAACGTTATGGCAAGAAGAAGAGCACAACCTATCTGGGACTGATTGCTTATGTCATTCAGGACTCTCCAGACAAGATGCTCACATTTACTCAGGTAAAACCAATATATTTGATCACCCAGGGTGTAATTTCTATTGTGTTCTGAAAAGGAATTACTGGTCCTTAATTAATGACCAGTGCTAATATGGAGTTATCATTTGTAGTTGATGGACAAGTTGGGAGCTTTCCTCTCAGGAGACAGAAAAGGCATCGAGAACAACATCAGGGTCTGCTTATCATCCAACATTTACATTTACATTTACATTTAAGTCATTTAGCAGACGATTGTTTTGTCAAGGTATGTCCACAATAATTATATCTACTGTATCAAACCGTACTTATTGTATCTAACAGACATTCATTTGTTGATCGTGTTTATCTATTTCAGGTTCCAGTCAGTCCATATATGCCACACTCAAAAAAAGAACATCTGGAAATTCTGGTGATGACGATGGAAGGCGTATCAAGAACGTGCGTATGTGTGCTGAGCCCTCCTACCTGAAATACTCCAGACCCAACGCTGCTCCTCGTTTTGCCGACCCACCGCCTCACTGTTATTTGAAGTACCCTGTGCCCATTTACGCTTGTGATGCTCACCATTTTGGATTGTCACTAACTTTTTATTGTGCATTTTTAACTTGTATATATGTTTTCAGTAAAGTCTACTTGTAAAATAAAATGATATCATCGAATTATTTACATTTATACTATAACTGCGCCCCACTGGGCACATACGTCGACCTCTATTTGGTTGAGTTGTCAACTAACATGAATTCAACGTGAAATCAAGAAAACATTTCACACTATCGTTGGATTTAGATTGAATTTGGGTGAAACAAATAAAAAATGCCCTAGGGTGATTACTAAAATCCATTTGGTTTTCCACGTTAATTCAACGCCAGTACATATATTTTTGGTGCTGAAATGATGCGGAAACAACGTTGATTCAATTCCCTTTTGCCCAGTACTGTATATTCTCGTGTTTTTTCCAGGCACCAATCAAGAAATATCCATGGCTAAATAGACAATATTTAGGTCTATACACTTTTTTTTCTATAGAAAATATAATTGGCCTATGTTTTTGAATGTATGTTGTTGCACAGTTTGAACCTGTATTCAAAGAAAAATAGCCTAGGCCTATATCCTATTAAATAACACAGGAAGCTAAACTACGGAAACTGTTGGGGAACCCTTACAAGTTCTTAAAATAACAATTTGAATGGATCCTCGGATAACCTTTTCAATAACCGTTCATTTTAAAACTACCTTCCCCACTCCCCTATTATTAATATTATTAATAACACACATAACAAAAACAACAATAACACAATATTTGAGTTGTTAGTGTTTATTATGATTTTAATGGCAAAGCAGAATACAAAAATCTAAATAGGAGGTAAACCCCCAGCAGGGCCCCAAGTCCAGTGGGTATATCCTCTGGCATGTTGATGTTAATGTGTTGATGTTCTCCGTATCCATAGCCAGAATGATTTTTCAGTGCATGGTGATCCAACAGGTTTCCTGTTATACTCATCAGAGGTGTAGGAACGGTCTGTGAATCTAAAAAAAATATGTACAGATGATTAAGAAAACATGCACATGAGAGTATTTATACTCTGGTTCTTGTGGTAAATGTGAATGAAAAACCAGTTGATAATGGTTTTCATACACATGCCTTGTCCATAATGTAGAGGTCTATGGGATTTTCATTGAAGAGGTGAGGGAGGAGGATAATACAAGTGGTCTGCATAACACACCAATACCAATTGACATACCTTTGTATACCTCCGTCTGTATCTACACCCAATACAGCGAGCCTTCAACATATTCTTATAGCATACATATTCTTAACTCTTTGTTGATTGATATCCAATGAATTGTGTACATTTCCTGTTTGAGAAAGATTTTCACAAATATTAAAAGATAGATGGTATCATCATAAAACAATATGAATTTAGATCATACAAGGGACATGTTTCATTTAAGTGCCTGCACCTGCTGTCCTTTCAAATCCAAATGTTTCAGTTGGGCAGCTCCTGCAATAACCCCCACCAACTAAGGAGGTTCCTCGATGAACCCCACCTGCTATGGGGTTCTTGCCGAAAACACTAAGGTTCTTCGAAGAACTTTGAGGATCTTAGAAGAACCCTTGTTGAACCTCTCATTTTTAGAGTGTGCTATGCGAATGATGCACTTTTACGCATAAAGCCCCTGGCATATGTGTCGCCATAACGTGGATAGTGAGAAAGTGATATTCAATTAGAATGTTGCAAATATTACACACACACACAAAAGTAAAGAACCTGGTTTCCTCGTCCATTTTCAACAGTAGCAATAGACATATCGATGCGCCATGACGCATGCGGTTGTCTAATTTAACTCAAATGTATTATTTGTAATTATTAGGGATCCCCCTCCATTACTTGTGAAAAACTAGATGAATGTTTGTGAGAATTAAAAAAATCGACATCTTTCTGTTTTCTCAATGACATTCAATTCAGCATCGGAAAAAGTCTCAAGTTTAAATTTGTTCCACCTGAGTGAGCCCAATCATAAATGAGACCACTATGAAGACACACCGAATGCATTTGATGGATTCTTTTTGTCTTCTTCTCATGCCTCTTTAAGGGAAAGTGATCCAAAAGTAACTGAAGGTAATCAATCAGATCACGTTACTGAGTTTGGGTCATCCAAAAGTTATGTTGCTGATTTAAAATGTTTTGCAGGTAACTGTAACGGATCACATTTAGAAAGTAATTGAATGTGGGTATAACCGTTACATTACAAACTAAAAATCTTAGTTTTTTAATAAATACTTAAACAATTCTATCAACCCATCGATGGAATCTGCTATAGGAGAAACTGCCACACTTTCTGTGCTGCCATCCTGTTAGAAAATAACAGATTATTTTATTACAATGGTTAAATTGGATTTTCATTGTGTTCAATGGTGTTATTTGCCCCCTAGTGGCGCTTTCTGGTACTTAGAAAGACAACGCAAACGGGAAGTTCAGAATTGGGTTTGCACGCATAGAGCAGCTACAAACAGCGCTACGGTGCAGGTCTTTCAATGTAGTTATTTCTTGTCACGCTTCAGCCTTGGAAAAATATTTGTTTGTAAGTTCAATTCAAGCATTTAGCTAATTATAATAATCTTGTTATTGATAGAGTTTCTTACATATCAATGTTGGTTGCATTTACTCACAAATTGCAATGCCTTTTGTGTATGTCGTTAGCTGTATTACTTTGCTCATGCGTCATGCAAACGAATTGTAAAATATACAATACTGTAGTTTTGTTACTGTTTTTAGTGTAATATGCTTTGTTATTCTACATAGATGGTTATACATTATTAGAGTAATGAAAGGAGCAATTACCATATGGTTAACAATTAGCTATATGGTTTGGCATCATGCCAGATGCATGGTACCTTAGCGCGTGCTTTGTATTTATGCAACTTCAAATGTTTAATGTACATCTACAGTATGTCGGTAGTATGTCGGTGTGAATTGAACACTAAAGTATATTCTTTTCTGTATTTTGCAGTTTCACAACATAAACGTTTTCAATATATTCATTCAAGAAAAGTCACGCCTTGGGAGTTTTATTGAAGACTTAGTTGTTAGCTATCTGTCTAGTTTTGCATGGGAACGCAACTCAAGGGCAGAATACTTTCTGCCCCTCGAGCGTTTTTGTTGTTTTGTTGATGAAGCAGCGAGGAGTGTAACCCAGATTGGTAAAAAAAACAATTGGAGTATAGTTCTGCTGTTTTATGGCGTGTGCAGTGATGCCCGATGGAAAAAGACAAGTGTTTGTTGTTTTACAGTAACTTCTTTGTTGTTGTAATACCGCAAATGTACCTGAAAGTTTTACCATCAAGGATTACAGCTTTAAAGCTTGATTCAATCGATGGCCTAATACAATGTAGTTCTAGTTGGTTTGACAAAATCAATTCCCCATTTTTTAAAATGGTTTATAATACTATTTCAGTAGGCATATTCGATCTTGACATGTGCAATTTGCCTGGTTTATGGCCTACACTGTAACTGCATGTAATATAATTAACCACTAGATGACAGTAGTACACATACTTGAACACTTCACAACCTTTAGCAAAGCCCTGGCAGAGTAGGCTATATATTTCAAAAGTCAGTTCAGTCAAAAAGCAACTCTTTTGGTAAATATACCATTAAAAAACACATTGTAAATGAGCACTGCTAGCTATGCTGCAGTGAATAATATGAATTGCATTCTTTTCAATAAACAATGTAGGTATAAACTGTGTGAATTTGGAACCATAGACAGCAACTTGCTGGAATATTTGGGCAACCTCAATTCTGACCATTCTACTTTATCAGTGTTCTCTGTTGGCTCCAGTTATCAACACTGTTGAAGGGTTATGTAATTCAAAGTTGACTGAGCACCTGACCACCATCAAGGTTAGCCAATATGGAGTGAGTGAAATCCGTGTTTGCGATTCTATCTAGAGTTGTCTGTGCAGGGTGTATGCTATGTGGTCGGCACCTTGCCGCACTGCACCTAACTGACACATGGACTATAGGCCAGACTCATTTGTAGAGGGTAGAAGGGCATTGTGTGAGTGTGTGTGTGCCTTTGTGCTTGCAGTCTGTTAGGCCACTTCTGTGGCCCATTCAACTCAGAAAGGGGGCTGACTTGACCTGCAACCCCTTCCTGAAGAGCACTGAACTCTGTCGGGTCAATGCAAAAAGAACTGAAAGGTATGATGGAAACCACTCTAAAAATATGCCCCTCTCCACTAGTGAGTGCCAATATGGCATACAGGCCTACACTGTTTGTTGTTCTGACACACCCACTGTTCAGAAGACAGTAGGTTTACTCACCCACAAACCCACATGCCACAGGTGACATGTATCATAAAGTCTACGTCCTGCTGTAAAGTCACCATCCAGGATGTTGTGGATCTTAATAACTTTATCTGAGACTTTGGCGGCATGCCAAATGGCACCGTATTCCCTATATAGTGCACTACTTTTGACTAGAGCCCTATGGGCCCTGATCAAAAGTAGTGCACTATATAGGGAATAGGGTGCCATTTGGGACAAAGCCTCTATCAGAGTCAGATGTGTATAGTACAACAGCTTCTGCGCTAACTGGCACATTGGCTGTTCACCTCATAGTCCACAGGAGGGCCTCAGTTGGTTTTATATCCATAAAGCCTTTAATACACCTATTGGGTTTTTGTCTGTCTTGTCTGTCTTACCTTTTCATATTTGTTAAGCACTTTGAATTGCATTTTCTGTAAAAATGTGCTGTATAAATCAAGTTTGATTGTGCTGCTCATGAAAGAGCAGCACAAGGTGATCCTGCCTTGTACTACATGTAGGATATCTTGTTCTATAAGAATGTCATCTGTTTTTAATTTCAGAATCAGAACAAAAGGCAGCCAATGACTTTCAAACTATAGATGCCATTTAACAGATGCTTTAATCTAAAGCGACTTCGTCATGTGGGGCGGCAGCGTAGCCTAGTGGTTAGAGCGTTGGACTATTAACCGGAAGGTTGTGAGTTCAAACCCCCAAGCTGACAAGGTACAAATCTGTCGTTCTGCCCCTGAACAGGCAGTTAACCCACAGTTAACCCACTGTTCCAGGCTGTCATTGAAAATAAGAATATGTTCTTAACTGACTTGCCTGGTTAAATAAAGGTAAAATAAATAAAAAATGCGTGTGTACATTTGGGGGGGAATTGAACCCACTAACACAAATGGTGGAACACTGAATGAGATGTTATGACACCTATCACCATCTTTGTTGAAGTTTATATTGTTACATCACATATTAGCCTGGTATAAGAGACTACCTACATTATGAACAGAGATCTGTAGATATGACATTAGACTATTGATAGTCTTAGCTGCCTCGAGTGAATGTGTGACTGTGGAGGGAGCTAGTCATGGGTCTGCAGTCCGGAGAGGAAGAAAGAGAGGATGATGGTGCTGTCAGTCAGCACTCTGTGTTCACAGCATACTTCTATTCTATGGATTACTGATGGCTGACCTAGATTGTGACCTCCCTCCCTCCCTCCCTCCCTCTGAGTGATCAACAGAGATGACACACAACAGAGACAACCTTGTTGTGGGCTACTTCCCAAACGGCACCCTATATCCTGTATCTTTCACTATTTGGTCTTGCTAATGTGATGCTGGACATTGTAGCGTATTCATGAGATTTGTTTAAGTGTTTCCTGCCAGATGGGCTCTCCCTCCCTCTCTCTCTCTCTCTCTCTCTCTCTCTCTCTCTCTCTCTCTCTCTCTCTCTCTCTCTCTCTCTCACTCAGCTTTTTGTTCCAAATATTTACTTCCCATGCAAACAGGATGATCATACCAATAGGATGTTTATAAGGTAAATATGATGACATGTTGTATCAAAAGTGCATTTTAGCAAAACAAACATCCATTCCAGATGAATTGGATTAGAAAATAGCCATGGTTATTCCAACGGATTCCCTGGAATTGAACAATCACAGTAAATGGAAGCTATGATGATTGGATATGTAAACTGGCTCAGCCATTAATCTGTTTCCCTGCAATATATTCTGTGCAGTTTATTTAATTTCATTTATTTAACTTTTATTTAACTAGGCAAGTCAGTTAAGAACAAATTCTTATTTACTATGACGGCCTACCAAAAGGCAAAAGGCCTCCTGCAGGGACGGGGGCTGGGATTAAAAATGAAACATAAGATAAAAATATAGGACAAAACACACATCACGACAAGAGAGACTCCACAACATTACATAAAGAGAGACCTAAGACAACAACGTAGCAGGGCAGCAACACATGAAAACACAACATGGTAGCAACACAACATGGCAGCAGCATAACATGGTAGCAGCACAAAACATGGTACAAACATTATTGGGCACAGACAACAGCTTGCAAATCAGCCACAACTGTCAGTAAGAGTGTCCATGATTGAGTCTTTGAATGAAGAGATGGTGATAAAACGGTCCAGTTTAAGTGTTTTTTTGCAGCTCGTTCCAGTCACTAGTTTCATAGAACTGAAAAGAGGAGCGACCCAGGGATGTGTGCTTTGGGGACCTTTAACAGAATGTGACTGGCAGAACGGGTGTTGTATGGAGGATGAGGGCTGCAGTAGATATCTCAGATGGGGGGAGTGAGGCCTAAGAGGGCTTTATAAATAAGCTTCAACAAGTGGGTCTTGTGACGGGTTTACAGAGATGTCACAGCCCCTCCTCTGCATTGCAGAGGCGGTTCCTCCTGCAGGCAGAGGAGTGTCGTTAGTGATTGGAGCCACCTGGGCTCAGGGTATTTAAACTGCTTGACTAATCTCTCTTGTCTCTCTGCTCCTCCAGGTATGATCCTGTTTTGTTTGTTCCTTTGTAGTTTTGCATAGTTTTCACCCAGTCATTCTCACACACAGATTCATGCATCCCTGCACTTTACATACACCTTACATTATGATACTTTCACACCTCATTAATTTTTCTTTGTTTAAAGTTAATAGTCTGGTTTATAATAAAGAACCTTATTGATTGGCCTATACCTGTTGGACATTTTTCTTAACAATTCACATTACCTTTGTTTTTGAGGTGTTCAGAACAAGGTTTAGGGCAGCGAAAGCTTGTGGGACACCAAGAAAGCTTTGTTCTACAGAGTTTAACACAAAATCCGGGGAGGGGCCAGCTGAGTATAAGACTGTATAATCTGCATATAAATGGATGAGAGCGCTTTTTACTGCCTGAGCTTTGTGTATGTAAATTGAGAAGAGGGGTACTCCCTTGGTGATAGGCAGTGGCTGAGATAGCAGATGTTCTGACTTTATACACTGCACTCTTTGAGGGGTAGTTAGCAAACCAGTCTACCATGTCTAGTCTATCGCATCGAAGTGGGATGCATGCCAGCAAAGCCACTACACAACACTAAACAATACATCAATTGCACTATAGCAGTGATAGTTCTCAACTTTCTGTTCCTATGAAAGATGTATGCAGAGTATGATACATTGATACATTAGCTGGTAAAAGCATGTTCACAATGGTTGCATTACATCCACTTGTTATGAATTTAGAAATGAGCTTCAACACATGGTAACAACCCCTTAGTGCAAGTACTATTCCAATTGCCTCGAGTGGTTGCACATGCTTGCAGGAGGATAATAAACACCAAACCCACACGTTGCTCCCCACCCAATAATAGTACTACAGTAAATACACGGCAGTCACACTGCACACATCTTTCATGTCAGGACGTCTTGTGATTCACAACACTTAGATAAGACGACCCAGCTGCCGTTCAGAGAAACGGATGTCCCGTCACTGTTCAGAGTTACATTCTAGCTTATCCCACTGCCATTTGCACTCGCCCCAAAAAAGGAAACTTAAAGGCCTACATTTGGTTTTAATGAACCAAATGTAGGCGTATGTGTCGCTCACACTTGTCAGTACCCAATACTGCATAGTATATCCAGTGCTGAAAGATGAAGAGAGCAGAATTGCAATTCTGCTAATTTGAATTGTCGTTTTGTTTAGGCTTTGACACACACTGCTTTCAACAACATTAACTAGATAACGTGTCTGTACGTCTATAAAAAGCCATTGCTAAGTGGCTTCTATCAATATTAACCACATTTACTGCTTCATTCGTGACTTTTAATAACCCTACTTATAATGCTTAATGAATGACGATAGAAAATACAACCTTTAGTTTATAACACAACGATAAATGTGCCCGTGTGTATGTATGCGCGCACCTGCACACGAAGGGGAGTGGAAAATCACTTCAAAGCATCTCATGACTGTACGGTTAGGATAGATTTGGTTAATGAAATCATTAACAGGACTCTTCTGATATCCAGGCCAAATACTCAAGTGTCCACCGACTCTACCTCGAACTATAATCATTAACCTCGGTCACAAGCAAGTTAGGGCTGTTCGTATGCATATTTACTGAATAACATGGAGCGTATAAACGATGACTAAAACTTAATTGTTTACCTATTTTGAAGTTATTTTCAATGATTTAAGGGCTGTAGTGAAAACCAATAGATCAGGGGTCACCAACAGGTTGATCTCGAGCTATGGCGAGCTACCAGTAACCCACCTATGACTAGCGTCAGACACCTCAAACTCACAGCTACTATCTAATTAACGCAACTTTTACATTATCCCACCCCTGGTTAGCCACTATTGGCTTAGAAAAAACAAACCTAACACTATCTGCCAATTAATTTCCAGCAATATTGCCCGTCTGTCTGTGTGGTGCTTGCGTTTGTCTGATACATCTGTAGCCAGTTGATGTCATAATCATCTTGTGGGTTGACAGAAATGTTTTCACCAAAACCTTCTCAATTTAATGTTAACTGCAAAGTAGGTTAACATGGCAGAAGTACACTATATACACAAAATATATGTGGACACCCCTTCAAATTAGTGGATTTGGCTATTTCAGCCACACCTGTCGATGACAGGGGTATAAAACAGCACACAGCCATGCAATCTCCATAGACAAGCATTGGCAGTAGAATGGCCTTACTGAAGAGCTCAGTGACTTTCAACATGGCACTGGTATAGGATGCCACCTTTCCAAGAAGTCAGTTAATCAAATTTCTGCCCTGCTAGAGCTGCCCTGGTCAACTGTAAGTATTGTTATTATTAAGTGGAAAAGTCTAGGAACATGGCTCAGCCGCGAATGGCTCAGCCGCGAAGTGGTAGGCTACAGAATCTCACAGAGCGGGACCTCCGAGTTCTGAAGCACATAGCAAGTAAAAATCATCTGTCCTCAGTTGCAACAATTACTAAACGCAGTTCCAAACTGCCTCTGGAAGCAACGTCAGCACAAGAACTGTTCGTCGGGAGCTTCATGAAATGGGTTTCCATGGCCGAGCAGCCACACCATGCGCAATGCCAAGCATCAGATGGAGTGGTGTAAAGCTCGCTACCATTGGAGCAGTACGACGGTTGAATATGGGTTTGGCGGCATGCCAGGAGAACGCTACCAGCCCAAATGCATAGTACCATCTGTACAGTTTGATGGAGGAGAAATAATGGTCTGTTTTTCATGGTTTGGGCTAGGCCCTTAGTTCCAGTGAAGGAGAATCTTAATGATACAGCATACAATTACATTTTGGATGATTCTGTGCTTCCAACTTTGTGGCAACAGTTTGGGAAAGGCCCTTTCCTGTTTCAGCATGACAATTCCCCCGTGAACTAAGCCAGGTCCATACAGAAATGGTTTGCCTGGTACAACATTTACAACACTAGTTAGATGTGGCCTACATCTGTATGCATCCCAAATGGCACCCTATCCTCTACATAGTGCACCACTGGCACCCTGCACAGCCAGAAGAGGACTGGCCACCCTACATAGCCTGGTTCCTCTATAGGTTTCTTCCTAGGTTTTGGCCTTTCTAGGGAGTTTTTCCTAGTCACCGTGCTTCTACACCTGCATTGCTTGCAGTTGGGGTGCTAGGCTGGGTTTCTGTACAGCACTTCGAGATATCAGCTGATGTACGAAGGGCTATATAAATAAATGTGATTTGATCTGTACCCTAAAAAGTAGTGCACTACAAAACGAAGGAGCTGATCATGTATTTCAGGAGACAGCAGAGGAAGCATGCTCCCAGCCACATCCAAAGGGCCGCAGTGGAGAGGGTGAAAATATTCAAGTTCCTTGGCGTGCAAATCACTGACAACCTGAAATGGTACATCCACACAGACGCTGTGTTGAAGATGGTGCAACAGTGCCATTCAACCTCAGGAGGCTCAGCCACCCAGACCACGGCCTGTTCACTCCGCTACCATCTAGAAGGCGGAGACAGTACAGATGCATCATAGCTGGGACAGAGAGACTGAAAAACAGCTTCTAGCTCCAGGACATCAGACTGTTAAAGTCACCAATAAAATGTGATTCGATTTAAATAGGGTACCAAGTAGGACATGAACATACTTGATCTAATTTTTAATCTCAACTGCAATTACTGTAGTGTCTGCAAAACACTACAGTAGTTAATATAGTATATACTACTCTTTTTACTACTGTATTTATACTATTGTCGTACACTAGAGTATTTTTTGAATGTGGGTATGCTAAGTACCATCAATGGAAAGAGCCTCACTAGATCATTGGCCTGGCCAGCAATTACGATGCAATCCATACTTGCCTAAATGTCATGTGACAAGTATCTGAGTCACAAGCCGATGCAGCTGGTTGTTACACACAAGCTGCATCATTCCATCTCTGAATGCTGATTCGATCCAGTCAAAATGGATATCGTCATGACAACACCACAGACTGATGCATACACTATACTGTAAGTGGCATTGTAAAAAAGTATCTGCTAAATGGCATATTATTACTGAATATCCATCCTTCCTCTGAACAGTGCTACAGACTAAAGACTTACATGCATGGAGGTAAGGATTTTGGCCACTGGCTAGTAGACTGCAATTTTTACTAGCCCGTGTCCAAAATCTGTGCCAGTCGATATATGAAAAGACAACATTTTACTAACTGGGTAGCTAGTTGGACATGTTTTCTACTAGCCGGTCTGAAAGGTACTAGCCATAAGCTAGTGGGCTAGCTTAATTTCCCATGTTCTCTCTACTCTAACTTGTTTCCCTATCTTCCAGGAGCTTGGGGTGAGGGGAGAAAGGTTCACTCTTACATATCCAATAGATTTGATCACACCACAAAGAGAGGTCAGGTGAGGTGGGACAAACAGGACTTGAATTGTATTTATAGTGAAGATCAGGGCAGTAGAGCAATGCATGAACCCAGCGTGCTCACAAATCAAACAGGACCCTAAACTCTATGACCCTCAAATGGTAGGGCGGCAGGTAGCCTAGCGGTTGAGAGCATTGGACTAGTAACTGAAAGGCCGCTGATTCGAATCCCAAAGCTGACTATGTGAAAAATTTGATGTGCCCTTGAGCAAGGCACTAATTGCTCCTGTAAGTCACGCTTGACAAATGTGTGTGAGGGGGAAAATGGAATGTGGAAAAATATTGATGATGATTATGAAACAAATACATTTCCAATCAGCACGTCCTACACCCCTCATAACCTGAGTCCCAATGCCCCAGACTCTTGCTCACATACATAGCACACTTACATGTCAGACACCAGATAGTGTGTGAGGAACCCTGGTCTTCTTTCATCAGCATATGCATGAACACACACACATGGTTGCTGGGAGAGAACTTTCTGACTTCTCTCACAAACACCATAATCAGCCAGGTAGAAGTCCACTATTCTTATCAAGTGTTGAGACACTCTTTGACCCAAATACACTGTCCTAAAACTCCTATTAACTACTCACGTCGTGCACGATATCAAACATCCAAATATACTGAGAATTATCATCTTTCAAGACTGAAGTTACAAGTAACAAGGTCAGTACAGGTGGATCAAAGCGGGGACAGAGAGACTGAAAAACAGCTTTTATCTCAAGGCCATCAGACTGTTATACAGCCACCACTAGCACAGAGAGGCGGCTGCCTACATACAGACTTGAAATCATTGGCCACTTCAATAAATGGAACACTAGTCACTTCAGTAATGCCACTATAATAATGTCTACATATCTTGCTTTACTTACAGTTGAAGTCAGAAGTTTACATACACCTGAAACAAATTTATTTAAACTCAGTTTTTTTTACAATTCCTGACATTTAATCCTAGTAAAAAGTCCCTGTCTTAGGTCAGTTAGGATCCCCACTTTATGTTAAGAATTTGAAATGTCAGAGTAATAGTAGAGAGAATGATTTATTTCAGATTTTATTTACATCATCACATTCCCAGTGGGTCAGAAGTTTACATACACTCACTCACTCCAATACCTTGACTTTGTTGTCCTTAAGCCATTTTGCCACAATTTTGGAAATATGCTTGGGGTCATTGTCCATTTGGAAGACCCATTTGCGACCAAGCTTTAACTTCCTGACTGATGTCTTGAGATGTTGCTTCAATATATCCACATAATTCTACCGCCTCATGATGCAATCTATTTTGTGAAGTGCACCAGTCCCTCCTGCAGCAAAGCACCCCCACAACATGATCATCTACAAGACCCTGCTAGGTAAAGTCCCCCCTTATCTCAGCTCGCTGGTCACCATAGCATCTCCCACCTGTAGCACACGCTCTAGCAGGTATATCTCTCTAGTCACCCCCGAAACCAATTCTTTCTTTGGCCTCCTCTCCTTCCAGTTCTCTGCTGCCAATGACTGGAACGAACTACAAAAATCTCTGAAACTGGAAATACTTATCTCCCTCACTAGCTTTAAGCACCAACTGTCAGAGCAGCTCACAGATTACTGCACCTGCACATAGCCCACCTATAATTTAGCCCAAACAACTACCTCTTTCCCAACTGTATTTAATTTATTTATTTTATTTTGCTCCTTTGCACACCATTGTTTTTTATTTCTACTTTGCACATTCTTCCATTGCAAAACTACCATTCCAGTGTTTTACTTGCTATATTGTATTTACTTTGCCACCATGGCCTTTTTTGCCTTTACCTCCCTTCTCACCTCATTTGCTTACATTGTATATAGACTTGTTTATACTGTATTATTGACTGTATGTTTGTTTTACTCCATGTGTAACTCTGTGTCGTTGTATCTGTCGAACTGCTTTGCTTTATCTTGGCCAGGTCGCAATTGTAAATGAGAACTTGTTCTCAACTTGCCTACCTGGTTAAATAAAGGTGAAAAAAAAAACATTTAAAAAATGATGCTGCCACCCCCGTGCTTCACAGTTGGGATGGTGTGCTACGGCTTGCAAGCCTCCCCCTTTTTCCTCCAAACTTAACAATCGTCATTATGGCCAAACAATCCCATTTTTGTTTCATCAGAACAGAGGATATTTCTCCAAAAAGTACGATCTTTGTCCCCATTTGCAGTTGCAAACCGTAGTCTGGCTTTTTTATGCCCGTTTTTGAGCAGTGGCTTCTTCCTTTCAGGTTATATAGGACTTGTTTTATTGTGGATAAAGATACTTTTGTACCTGTTGCCTCCAGCATCTTCACAAAGTCCTTTGGTGTTGTTCTGGTGTTGTTCTGGGATTGGTGCAAAAATTGCAAATCAATGTAAGTTCATCTCTAGGAGACAGAATGCGTCTCCTTCCTGAGCGGTATGACGGCTGCCTGGTCCCATGGTGTTTATACTTGCGTACTATTGTTTCTACAGATGAATGTGGTACCTGCAGGCGTTTGGAAATTGCTCCCAAGGATGAACCAGACTTGTGGAGGTCAATTTTTATTTTCTGGGGTCTTGGCTGATTTCTTTTGATTTTCCCATGATGTCAAGCAAAGAGGTGCTGAATTTGAAGGTAGGCCTTGAAATACATCCACAGGTACACCTCCAATTGACTCAAATTATGTCAATTAGCCTAACAGAAGCATCATTAAGCCATGACATAATATTCTGGAATTTTCCAGGTTGTTTAAAGGCACAGTCAACTTAGTGTATGTAAACTTCTGACCCACTGG
Organism: Oncorhynchus gorbuscha; assembly: GCF_021184085.1. Classification (NCBI taxonomy): domain Eukaryota; kingdom Metazoa; phylum Chordata; class Actinopteri; order Salmoniformes; family Salmonidae; genus Oncorhynchus; species Oncorhynchus gorbuscha. The sequence continues at coordinate 21,423,677 of NC_060181.1, read as the reverse complement.
AATTGTGATACAGTGAATTATGAGTGAAATTATTTGTCTGTATACAATTGTTGGAAAAATGACTTGTGTCATGCACAAAGTAGATGTCCTAACCGACTTGCCAAAACTATAGTTTGTTAACAAGAAATTTGTGGTGGTTGAAAAATGAGTTTTAATGACTCCAACCTAAGTGTATGTAAACTTCCGACCTCAACTGTATCTCATATGTACACTACCGTTCAAAAGTTTGGAGTCAACTGCAGTATCAATTTAGGAGTCTACAATTTCACCATGTTCAACCTGCAGATCGATGTGCCTCACAGAGTAGAGTCTAACATTCGCAACAGCAGATATACTTTTGAGGAGATGGGAAACTTTGCCCATGCTTTGTCTGGCGGTGCATTCTGGGCGATTTTGGGACAAGGAGCGCTCTCTTTCAAGGAGTGAATGGGAGTCTATTGGGCACTAGTTCAAAAACCAAACACTTGCACTATTTTTGTCAACAAGAAGTACAACGTTATCTTTTCAGAGATGTGAGATAAATGACTTGCTATCTGTAGTACAGTATAGCTGTGGAATCGTGACATTACATACTTTCGAGGAAAATAGGCACGTTTCTCAACATATACAGTGACTTTGAGAAAGGATTGCATGACGATTAGCTTAGCCACTGCATGACGTAGCATGACAACGTATATGCAACGTATATGCGATTGGTCAACAGTCTGCTGTGTGGGGCGTTAAACATTTCTTCATTCATTGGATTCCTATCTCCTTTCTATAATGTCTCTGGCAACGGCAACATGCAATGCGCCCTGGACTGAAGAGGCAGACAAATAGGAAAAATGTGCTAGACACTCAGTTAAATTACACATTTCGAGGTAGGAATATCGCTAAAATATGATCAATGGCTCATTCGAGAGAAGACCCCCCCCCCGAGTTATGACATCGACCATTCTTTAACTCTGCCGTGTATGATAGAGATTTCCGTGATCTGAAAGTCGTATTCCTAATAACTCCCAGTGTAGTGAGAGCGACTTTATCACGGTTCTACGTCATATTTCTACCTGCCTGAACGCCAATAACTCAGTTACACATGATCACATGAAATGACCCAGGGAATCGATAGAATATCACTCAGAGATGCACAAAAGCAATATAACATTCAAAATGGTGGAACCTTCGTTTAATATTGTGAAACATGATTTGCTAGATTGCAAGAATGTTTTCTAGTAGTAGTATGAATTTAATGTTCCTGAAAGGGAAACTACAGTTGTGTAATGGATCTATTGTTATTTGCTCTTATTCAGTTTGTTGGTCTAGTACTTAGTTACTTAGTGATTAGCACAATGGTTATATTTTCTATCTAATGCTTCCCTTGTATTCCATGTGTTCCTATTGAGGGCCTCACATTACATACCCACAGTGAAGGCATTATATTGCCCCACAGACACACAGTCATGCAATGCAACAGTTTATTGACGAACCACAACATTGCTGTTATCTGTCAAAGTGTTACCATTGGTACTAATAAGTGTGAATGATCGTTTACACAGTATCTCTCAGAACAAAGACACATCAATTATGAACCAATACAGTACAACTATAGAAGCGTACCTCTCCCTAGATCATGCATGTGTTCCAAACAGCACCCTATTCCCTACGTAGTGAACTATTTTTGAGCAGAGTTCATATAGTCTAGAAAACCTGACCCTAGGGTCGGGTTTTCGAGACGATACCTCATAGGGCTCTGGTCAAATGTAGTGCACCACATAGGGAATAGGGTACCATGTGGCCGTGGTCAAAAGTAGTGCACCACATAGGAATAGGGTACCATATGGCCGTGGTCAAAAGTAGTGCACCACATAGGGAATAGGGTACCATGTGGCCCTGGTCAAATGTTGTGCACCGTGTAGGGAATAGGATGCCTTTGGGCCCTGGTCAAAAGTAATCAGTGTTGGGGAAAAGTGAACTACATGTTGTTCAATGAATAAAATAAAGTACATTCTGCAGTAGCTTGGTGGTAGTTAAAAATAAATTACAATCTTGGTATTGTTTATAGTAGTAAATGACTTTGCCATGTAGCGGTGTAGATAACTACTGGAATTGCACACTGCTTTTTTAAAACTAAAATAATATATGGGTGAAGTAGGCAAGAATATCCCTTTTTTGGCACCAGACATGCATAATTCTCACTTAAAACATTGTTTTTGTGTTTAAAACAGATAAATGACCAAATTCTGTTAACAAGAGTGATCTGTTCTTGCACTTTTATATTCTATGACATTTCAGATTTAGATAGGACACTTTTTCATGAAGTAGTTTGGATGAAGTGAACTACTTTTTCAAAGTAACTTTAAGTAAATTACAATTTTCTTAAGCGTAGTTTTAGTGTAGCTTAACTTCTTGCAGTGGGAAATAATTGGTAGCTTGGTAAATTCTTGTTTCAGAGTAGGTTCCTCAACACTGAAAGTAATGCAGTATGTAGGATATAGGGTGCCATTCAATAGATCACAAGAAAACTGAAGTCAATGACATAGGTTGGTATTGACTGAGCAACACAGAGACAGAAAGCACTATTTGTAGAGGATCCCTAATACCATATCCAGAAATACTGAAGGAAGGGGAACTGCTTCCCTTTATACAGACTTCTCTCTGGGTAGCTCTGGTCAAGGGCGTAAGTGTGTGATCCTTAGTGAAGGAACATGCACTAAAAAACCTGGACCAGAGCTACTCTGGAAAATTAAAACCCAAGGTTGCTTGCCTGCATTCCTTCTCTTCCTCCTCCTCCTCTTCTCATGTCTGATGTTAACTGTTGCTTAAAGTGTTGCTTAGAAATGGCCTTTGGCAGGTTTTCAGGCAGTCAGAGGGAGTGAAGAATTCCTCCCTGACTCCCTTTCTCTTTAAGATACAACATAGATTACTTAGTTTTGGCACGGCTTTGTATAAATACGACAGGGTTGCCAAGATTCCAGTACACACCCAGCCACTGTCTAGTGAAAGCGTAACCTACTAATATCCCAGTAATGACCACCTAACCATGAAGCATGGACTGTTGACTAACTAACAAGCGTTGCTGAAATAAACCCACATCAAAAGTAACCCTCTTGGATGCCAAACACGTTGCAAAATTAGTAAATGTAATAATTGCACAAAAAATGCAAAAGTGTCTGGATAAATACATGTAGTTAGAGGTGAGAAGTGGGCATCAATGGATGTAGGCTGCTTCACTACAACTGTACTAATGACACACTTCAATCAGCAGCCTCAGTGTCATCCCTTTTCTCATTCAACCGCTGGGAACAGTATAGCAGTATTACCAAATGCAGTGATATTGCCGAATAGCAAGTGGAGAAGGGGAAGGGGGCTGGGCTGTCTCCTAATGCTTTATAAACGCCCTGATACACCTTCCCTCAGATGCAAGTAACTAGTAAATATAACCAAACCTTAGTGAATAAATATTACTGATTTGCAAACCATTTAAAGTGTTTAACTACTTTGTGTGGGTGATCAACAGTGGACAATCAAACTTAACAGGTGAGTGTTTTTGAATCGATCTCTGGATATTACAGCGCAATTGAATTGACCTAAATACAGGTCCTTTAAACTCTCCAGATGTTAGTACCAGCCCAGTGTAGCTATTGCGTCAAACCAGCATATTCACGCACCACTAGCGCCATTATGCCAAACAGGAAGTTTTTTGTTTTGTTTACATTTTTGAACAAATCAGTTTAGTATTTGATCATTTTACCCCCTTTTTTTCTCCCCAATTACATTATATCCAATTGCGATCGTGCCTCACTCATCGCTGCAACCCCTGCGTTCGTGTGTTAGTGGGTAGTGATGGGAACCGAGGTTTCAGAAGCGTTTGGGATTTTCACCAAATTTTGCCGATAAAGCTATTCATTAGGCTACATGGAGCTTTTTAAAAATACAATGCAGATTAGTGATATATGCTGGCCAGCAATGAAAAGCAGCGTTTGTTCATATAAACGTATTTTCCTTGAAGTTGATCAAATCTCCGTGTCGCAGTGGTCAGTCTCGGGTTTTAGTAGCCTATTGTCAATTACTGTTACAGATTCGCGCCTTCTATCGTGCTTCTTTTTTTTGCTGTCACTGTGAATCTATTTCATTATTCAGTCTAGAAGCTTATACTAAATAAAACACATGTGCAGAAAGTGTGATGTCAAAACAAATGTCATATTTATTTGCATTCGCCAGCGTTATGATCTTTGAAACCCGAATCTACCTGCTGAGTTACCATGCAGGAGAAACTCTTTAAAAAAATCAAACCTGATAAAAAATATGAACACAACATGGAAAGTGTTGGTGTCATTTTACATGAACTGAAATAAAAGATCCCAGAAATGTTCCAAATGCATAACAAGCTTATTCCACTCAAATGTTGTGCCCAAATTTGTTTACACCCCTGTTAGTGAGCATTTCTCCTTTGCCAAAATAATCCATCCACCTGACAGGTGTGGCATATCAAGAAGCTGATATGCCACATCTGCATGATCATTACACAGGTGCACCTTGTGCCGGGGACATTAAAAGGCCATTCTAAAATGTGCGGTTTTGTCTCACAACAATGCCACAAATGTGTCAAGCTTTGAGGGAAGTGCAATTGGCATGCTGACTGCAGGAATGTCCACCAGAATTGTTGCCAGATAATGTCATGTTAATTTATCTACCAAACCCCTCTCCAACGCCTTGTTAGAGAATTTGACAGTGCGTCAAACTGGATCTTGACCTGACAACAGTTTGGCTTCAGTGGGCAAATGCTGACCTTCGATGGCCACTGGCACGCTGGAGAATATGTTCTTTACGTCTGAATAGTTGTTTCAACTGTAACGGCCAGATTGCAGACAAATGCAATTGTGTTCATTGTCTTTAGCTTATGCCTGCCTATACCATAACCCCACCATAACCCCTCTGTTCACAACGTTGACATCAGCAAACCGCTCACCCACACAACGCCATACACTTTATCAATGGCAATTTGAAAGCACAGGGATACCGTGAGGAGATCCTGAGGACCATTATCGTGTCATCTGTCGCCACCACCTCATGTTTCAGTGTGGTACCGTGTGGCTCAGTTGGTAGAGCATGGCACTTTCAATGCCCGGGTTGTGGGCGTGATTCCCGCAGGGGACCAGTACCAATAAAAATGTGTGAACTCGCTACTGTAAGTCGCTCTGGATAAGAGCATCTCCGAATGACTAAACATTTTTACAAATAAAATAATGCAAGGCCCCATGTCACAAGGATCTGTACGCAATTCCTGGAAGCTGAAAATGTCCCAGTTCTTCTATGGCCTGCATACTCACCAGACATGGTACCCATTGAGCATGTTTGGGATGCTCTGGATCTAGGTGTATGGCAGGGTGTTCCAGTTCCAGACGATATCCAGCCACTTCACACAGCCGTTGAAGAGGAGTGGGACAACATTACACAGGCCACAATCAACAGCCCGATCCACTCTATGCGAAGGAGATGTGCCCTGCTGCCTGAGGCAAATGGTTGTCTAACAAAATACTGACTGGTTTGTGATCCATACCAGTACTTTTTTTTTCAATTTAAAGTTTTATTAAGTTTTCTTGTTTTTCAATCTTTTTTTAAAGGAATCTGTGGCAACCAGATGCATATCTGTATTCCCAGTCATGTGAAATCCATAGATTAGAGCCTAATGAATTTATTTCAATTGACTGATTTCCTTACCTGAACTGTAACTCTGGAAAATATTTGAAATTGTTGCATGTTTCGTTTATTTTTTTGTTTAGTGTACATTGTAAGTACATTGTAAGTACTCATTGTTTGAAAGCCACTTGGAATTGAAGAAAGCACCAGAACCACAACATAATCCGTAGGATCTTGCTTTTGATGTCATTGATCATGTGATGTTACTTTGAAACGAGCATTGGTACATACGAGCATTGGTACATACGAGCATTGGTACATACGAGCATTGGTACATACGCAATAACTATCTAGGCCAAAGGCCGGCAGGTGGCGATATTGAGTCTTTTCCATCTTACCGTCCAAACGCATAGCAAACAAATGCAATTTTATTGGTCACAAACACATATTTAGCAGATATTATTATGGGTGTAGCGAAATGCTTATGTTCATGGCTCCAACAGTGCATTAGTATCTAACAATTTACAACAATATACAAAAATCTAAAAGAAAAAGAATGGAATTTAGAAATGGATAGTTTTAGATTGAGCAATGTCGAAGTGGCATTGACTAAAATACAGTAAAATAGAATACAGTATGTACATATGAGATGAGTAAAACAGTATGTAAACATTATTAAAGTTACTAGTGTTCCATTATTAAAGTGGCCAGTGATTCTAAGTCTATGTATGTAAGGCAGCAGCCTCTAAGGTGCAGGGTTGCGTAACCGGGTGGAAGCCAGCTAGTGATGGCTATGTAACAGTCTGAAGGCCTTAAGATAGAAGCTGTTTTTCAGTCTCTCTGTCCCAGCTTTGATGCACCTGTACTGACCTTGCCTTCTGGATGATAGCGGGGTGAACAGGCCGTGGCTTGGGTGGCTGATGTCCTTATTGATCGTTACATTTACATTACATTTAAGTCATTTAGCAGACGCTCTTATCCAGAGCGACTTACAAATTGGTGCATTCACCTTATGACATCGAGTGGAACAGTCACTTTACAATAGTGCATCTAAATCTTAAAGTGGGGGGGGGTGAGAGGGATTACTTATCCTATCCTAGGTATTCCTTAAAGAGGTGGGGTTTCAGGAGTCTCCGGAAGGTGGTGATTGACTCCGCTGTCCTGGCGTCGTGAGGGAGTTTGTTCCACCATTGGGGGGCCAGAGCAGCGAACAGTTTTGACTGGGCTGAGCGGGAGCTGTACTTCCTCAGTGGTAGGGAGGCGAGCAGGCCAGAGGTGGATGAACGCAGTGCCCTTGTTTGGGTGTAGGGCCTGATCAGAGCCTGGAGGTACTGAGGTGCCGTTCCCCTCACAGCTCCGTAGGCAAGCACCATGGTCTTGTAGCGGATGCGAGCTTCAACTGGATCGTTCTGGCCTTCCTGTGACATCGGGTGCTGTAGGTGTCCTGGAGGGCAGGTAGTTTGCCCCCGGTGATGTATTGGACTGACCGTACCACCCTCTGGAGAGCCCTGTGGTTGCGGGTGGTGCAGTTGCCGTACCAGGACGGCGATACAGCCTGACAGGATGCTCTCAATTGTGCATCTGTAAAAGTTTTAGGGTTTTAGGGGCCAAGCCAAATTTCTTCAGCCACCTGAGGTTGAAAAGGGGCTGTTGCACCTTCTTCACCACACTGTCTGTGTGGGTGGACCATTTCAGATTGTCAGTGATGTGTACGCCAAGGTACTTGAAATCTTTCCACCTTCTCCACTGTGGTCCCATCGATGTGGATAGGGGCATGCTCCCTCTGCTGTTTCCTGCAGCCCACGATCAGCTCCTTTGTTTTGTTGACGTTGATTGAGAGGTTGTTTTCATGACAACACACTCTGAGGGCCCTCATCTCCTCCCTGTATGCCGTCTCATCATTGTTGGTAATCAGACCTACTACTTTTGTGTCATCTGCAAACTTGATGATTGAGTTGGAGGCGTGCGTGGTCATGCAGTCATGGGTGAACAGGGAGTACAGGAGGGAGCTGAGAACGCACCCTTGTGGGGCCCCTGTGTTGTGGATCAGCGAAGTGGATGTTTTGTTGCCCACCTTCACCACCTGAGGGCGGCCCGTCAGGAAGTCCAGGACCCAGTTGTGACCAATAAAACATTTGATTTGATTTGAACTTGGAGGGTACTATAGTGTTGAAGGCTGAGCTATAGTCAATGAACAGCATTCTAACATAGGTATTCCACTTGTCCAGATTGTATAGGGCAGTGTGCAGTGCAAAGGCGATTGCATCGTGAGTCTCTGATCCACCTCTATGTAGAGGACACCATTCTGTATACTTCTGGCCCTTTGGACACTGTGTTAACAACCCTCCAGGCGAGCTTCAATGCCATACAACTCTCCTTCCGTGGCCTCCAATTGCTCTTAAACACAAGTAAAACTAAATGCATGCTCTTCAACCGATCACTGCCTGCACCTGCCCGCCTGTCCAACATCAATACTCTGGACGGCTCTGACTTAGAATATGTGGACAACTACAAATATCTAGGTGTCTGGGTAGACTGTAAACTCACCTTCCAGACTCACATCAAACATAGCCAATCCAAAGTTACAGTGCCTTGCAAAAGTATTCAGCCCCCTTGAACTTTGCGACCTTTTGCCACATTTCAGGCTTCAAACATAAAGATATAAAACTGACCAAATATCACATCAACACACATAAGACTTGGCAAAAGGTGTAGAATAACGGGAAATGACCTTTAGACCTGCAAAGTTATCTCCACCAACAAGAGGTGCGTGAATAGTCATCAACAGTGTATTTATCATCATTAGTCATTTAGGTCAACATTGGATCATTCAGAGATCCTCACTGAACTTCTGGAGAGAGTTTGCTGCACTGAAAGTAAAGGGGCTGAATAAATTTGCACGCCCAATTTATCAGTTTTTGATTTGTTAAAAAAGTTAGAAATATCCAATAAATGTCATTCCACTTCATGATTGTGTCCCACTTGTTGTTGATTCTTCACAAAAAAATACAGTTATATATCTTTATGTTTGAAGCCTGAAATGTGGCAAAAGGTCGCAAAGTTCAAGGGGGCCGAATACTTTCGCAAGGCACTGTAAATCTAGAATTGGCATCCTATTTCGCAACAAAGCATCCTTCACTCATGCTGCCAAACATACCCTTGTAAAACTGACCATCCTACCAATCCTCGACAATGTCATTTACAACATAGCCTCCAATACCCTACTCAATAAATTGGATGCAGTCTATCACAGTGCCATCCGTTTTGTCACCAAAGCCCCATATACTACCCACCACTGCGACCCGTACACTCTCGTTGGCTGGCCCTCGCTTCATACTCGTTACCAAACCCACTGGCTCAGGTCATCTACAAGAGCCTGCTAGGTAAAGTCCCCCCTTATCTCAGCTCGCTGGTCACCATAGCAGCACCCACCTGTAGCACGTGCGCTAGCAGGTATATCTCTCTGGTCACCCCCAAAAGCAATTCTTCCTTTGTTCGACTCTCCTTCCTCTGCTGCCAATGACTGGAACGAACTACAAAAATCTCTGAAACTGGATCTCCCTCACCAGCTGTCAGAGCAGCTCACAGATTACTGCACCTGTACATAGCCCATCTATAATTTAGACCTAACAACTTCCTCTTCCCCTACTGTATTTATATATTTAGCTCCTTTGCACCCCATTATTTCTCTCTCTACTTTGCACATTCTTCCATTGCAAATCTACCATTCCAGTGTTTTACTTGCTATATTGTATTTACTTTGCCACCATGGCCTTTTTTGCCTTTACCTCTCTTATCTCACCTCACTTGCTCACATTGTATATAGATTTATTTTTCTACTGTATTATTGACTATGTTTGTTTTACTCCATGTGTAACTCTGTGTTAGGGTTAGGGTTAGGGTCTGTCGAACTGCTTTGCTTTATCTTGGCCAGGTAGCAATTGTAAATGAGAACTTGTTCTCAATTTGCCTACCTGGTTAAATAAAATTGAAATAAAAAATTAAATAAAAATTGTCTGTGGATCTATTGGGGTGGTAAACAAATTGAAGTGGGTCTAGGGTATCAGGTAAGGTAGAGGTGATATGATCATTAATTAGCCTCAAAGTACTTCATAATGACAAGTGAGTGCTACAGGGCGATAGTTTTGAGTTCAGTTACCTTAGCTGTCTTGTGTACACGGACACTGGTGGACATCTTAAAGTAAGTGGGCAGCAGACTGGCATAGGGAAAGATTTTATATGTCCGTAAACACTCCAGCCAGCTGGTCTGCACATGCTCTGAGGACACGGCTAGGGATGCGTTCTGGGCCGGCAGCCTTGTGAGGGTTAACACTCTTAAATGTATTTTTCATGTCAGCCACGGAGAACGTGAGCCCACAGTCCTTGGGAGCAGGCAACGTCGATGGCACTGTGTTATCCTCAAAGCGGGCACAGAAGGTGTTCAGCTTGTCCGGGAGCAAGTGTCGGTGTCTGTCGGTGTCTGCGACCTGACTGGGATTCCCTTTGTAATCCGTGATTGGCAGTAGACCCTGCCACATTCTTTTCGTGTCTGAACTGTTGAATTGCGACTCCACTTTGTCTCTA